>NW_026637726.1:600000-1077539 GCF_028554395.1 Pezoporus wallicus
CTTTTCATGCTTGAGAGAGTCATGGAATGACTTTAAGAAGGTGACCCTTTAGAAAGCTAGTAAACTTTCAGAAAAGCCTCGTTGTATTATGTTAACTTCAGCTCCTAATAGAGGGTTATAATGGTACTTTAGCACCGAGGAGGAGATAAAAAAGCCCCACCTTGTTTTCCAACTGTTGCTTCTAATTATTCATCTAGTTTCTTGATAATATTGATTCCATGCGCTTTCCCTCCTCCTCTCACAACACAAACATATGTGCACACATTTTGTCTGCCAGCTGTTCAAGACTTTATTTTAAAACCTGTAGGCTGTCGGATGAAGGATGGATGCCTAGAATCAGCCACCATTTATCAGCAGCCCTTACCTACATGCGTCAGGAACACAACATTTCTCAAAGCAGCTAGATTTGCAGGAGGTTCCTAGCCTTCATTTCCTTAAAAGCTGATAGTGTAACATGCCAGATGTACAGTTTTGCACTCACAGAGGCCCCTCATCTTGGAGAACAGTAGTGCTCTTGGTACGTGAAAATCTGCTAAGGGCTGAACCAACCAAATAGCATAAATGCCTAATATAATATAAACTGGTACTGAAATGTCCTTGTGGCTGTATGGACAACTTAGAATAAAGGTATAACATATTCTACCATAGCTGTGATGGCACCTATAAGGTTATTTTCCACTCAAGTAGTTTCCACTTCACACTGTGAAGGTCTAAATTAATTAATATCTATTATTAATTCAAATATATTCATTAATTGGATACCCCGGCAATACTGAATAAGACTTGACACTGTGAAAACCACCTGCTCATAGCTGATCCGTAGTATGTACACTGTCTGTTGCCATACCTACCCAGTTATTGTTTAAGACTGGTAAATTAGCCTGGTGAACTGAATGTCTGAAAAGATCACCACTGAGTAAACACATGCTTTCCTAACTGAGGAATGCAGGAAAATAGTGGCTAATAGCCTGTCCAGACAGGAAGAGAAAATCTGTTTGGTGACCAAGCTTTCCTACAGTAAAAACCACACACAAGTTAATGCCTTTTATAAACTGGGCCCAACTATTGTAACTTAAACTGCTTCAGTTTAAGATCAGTAATAATATTAAGTAATACTGAAAGACGTTGTTGTTAATGCCTTAAAACTGTTTGGCTATTTAGAAAGTGTGTCCCTGAAGCTGCTATTTGTCAGTCAAACCAAAGAGGTAAATCTTTGCTTTCTAGCATAAAAATGTAACCTAATCTACCTGCTGCTAAATGTTACAGGAGTACCAAGATCTTAAATGCTATTTATTAATACATGAAAATGACCTAAAATAGAGTACTTATAAACCAGATAGCTGTAATAGATATAATCAACTGTAAGAAGAGTGAAGCAATCCCAGGCATGCCATTAATAAACCATGACTTCGGTTTTATTGTAAAAAACTAACTCATCATTACTAATTAAAAGATCTCAGCAGAATTTGTGGAGGCTTACGATAATTCAGGTGCCCACCAGAAAGAGAAGTTTTCAATCAAAACCTCCTCTCAGGTATGATTACACTGATTTATAACCAGTCTGGAGCTGAGAAGAGTTCAAGGTAGGTCAGCTTAAGCTGTGGGCATGAAGGAAGCCACTGCAAAACAAGTTAAGCACACTACCTTTGGACCCTGTTATCTCGGGCACGGGCTAATTGAACAGCAGCTTCCCAGAGCTCTGCGGTGCTCAGAAAAGGTCCCTTTCTCTCAGGTGGATGAGAAATAAATTAAGGGGGCAAGGGTTCAGAGATATAATAAGTTATTAGGTTTCAGACGACTGTAATGTGGAAGTAAATGAGAAAAATACTAAGGCCATAAGAACACACAGTTAAGAAGTGGAATTTTAAGAGAAACAGAGAGGAGCCAAGGCCAGAGAAAGAAACCCAAAAGAAAGATGCGATCTATAATACAATAATCTTTAAAATGAAGGTAGGTATTCATCATTACACTGTTATGTTTAATTTCTGTGAAAATTAGTGGACAAAAGGACCAAATCTGCTAAGAAATGTACCATGCAGCTTGCGCACTGTTAATTATAACTGCAGTGTTGTAGTGTCACCATGTTGTAGTGTCATCTGTCTTCCTAAAAGAAGGTAAATGTGGGAAGGAGTAGCAGCATGACAAGCATCCCTCTCATTTTAAAAGGAATCAGTCTCTGACAAACTTTTAAGAGTATTTCCTTGGCATAACAGCAAATGCCAAGCAATGTTTGAAAATTTGTTTGCTTCCATAGCAATGAAAACCTATGCCCTGGGACAAGTGGGAGCTATAAAACTGGAGCTGGGGTCCTATTCTAAAAGTAGCCCTCTGAGGAGAGACTGCTGTTGAGTTGGTCGTCTGTTTCCATGGCTAAGGGATGTCTCAAATGGAAATGATAGCTGGAGCTGGAGATAGATTAATGTTGGCTATATATTTAGGTTTCCCCTAAGTGAAAAAGCACTTTGAGGCACTTTTGTAATGTTTCCAAGCTGCGATCAAGAACTCAGTCCCTTGTTTCCTAGAATAAACGCAGCCTTAAGCTTGCCTGGTGTCAAATTATCTGGGGTAACCTGGCAAGCAGAGTATATATCATTTACATTAGCTGTTTCTGAAGAAACATGAGTTTTGAAGAAATCTACTTTGCTTGTTATCTAAGAAACTATGAGAGTGACATGACAGAGGAGTTTTCTCACCCAGCTATGAGAATGAGTGCTTTAAATGCCAGGATATCATACAATCATAGAATCATAGAAGCTATGTATGGAGCTGTATTTCTCCAGGTGAACATTGTCTTGTGCCTTCTGATAAAGGCAACTAGTCAAGAGGATTCCAGGAGGCAAGGAAATCTCATCTTACACTGTGGTGACTGGAAAGCTTCATGCCTCTAGAACTTCAAATAGCAGTGGCCCATAAATACAAAAACCAAAAGGTTAATTAAATCTTGATTACTTCTTGATGTGGAAGGGGAAGTGGAAAATCCACTATCAGCATTTGACATTAAAGTAGTATACTATCCGGACAATGAAAGTGAAGAAACTACCCAAGTTCTGGCAGCTGTCTTGCTTTATGAAAAACATTGTCCGTGTGAAGCATTTAAAACAATTGCCTTTCCCTATTAATAAGCCAAGTTGCACAGTTGTCAGTACATCTTACATCTAGGTTACTAATTGTTCTGCTATTTTGCTAGAGCTGAATGTTCTGCGTTATATGCTAGATCTTCGTCTCGATTTCGTCTGACAATTTTAATAGCAAGGCAGAGTTTAGTGTAGCATACCCCTTCATGAGAATATAATACAGGCTTACAAGAAAGTAGGTCCCAAGAAAGTTGCTAATGACAGAAGAAAAATCCCAATTAAAATCTTCATATTTTGGTCCTATTATACTACTGTGCTTGTTGTGCATGTGCTAATGAGATGCTGTCTGACAGAAAGTTCCAACGTTAAAATGTTACTTGGCTAAACAAGCAAATTCCTTTCTAACTGACAAATACGAGGTTCTTTTTATTAGCAAAAGATACTACCCTAACAACTGTAGGAAAGGACGATTTTTAGATTAAAGAAATTGGAAACCATTCAGACTAACAGAAAAGAGGTATAGGTGGAATTGCCTGGGGAATAATTCATGCATGCTCACCTCTATTTCTGACAGTTCAAGCTCATTGCTTTCAAGTCATCCTTAGCAATCTGTAATCACACTCTTTTGTAATGCAGCAACTACTTTTTTTCCACCTTCTTGGGTGAGTATAGCTTCAAAACTCAGTCTGACATCCAAATGATTTTTTGAACTGTGACTTTGAATGAGAATGTAATAGATTGCTAAAGAAGCCTTGAGACTATTGCAACTGATGTCTTCAATTGCAAAGGCATTACTAGACAAACCACATTAAATTGCATCTTGTATTGTTCTAACAATGATTACTTTTAGAACAAACCAGAGAACACAGAGACACAATGTGATGAACAAACATTAGAATAAAAGGTTAAGATAAAACATATTATGTACAATGCCTAATTTTTAAGCAGCTCTCCCTATTCTTCATTTAATCTCCTTTGCAAGAGCACAGGGGAAAACAAAACTAGAGGGAACACATGAAAACTTTTATTCAAGGGGTAATTTTCCAGTACCAATAGTAAATCTTTGACATTTGCAAAATAATAAAGTTTGAACTGCAGTTCTTGAGAGTGATTTTTACAAACTACTTTTATTGCAAACACTTGGAAAAGGAATCGCATCAATGGAGGGAAAATCTAACCTGAAAAAGTATTGATGAGGTTGATTGAAGACATGAAATTGCTAAGCTTTGCTTTGTATGTACTAGCTGAATGAGAAAAGTTTGTGCCATTCAGCTAAAACTAGACTTTATGAGGTTTATAATCCATGTTTAAAGAGTGAAAAGCAAACAAAACCAGTGTGTAAAAGGCTGCTCCCTTCTAAAATCAGCAAACTGTTAGAGCAGATGATATTGCCCTGAGCATGAAATGCGTAAATGATGTCTCATTAAAGACATGTCTGCTCAACAGATAAAGCTGCTTTGTTTTCAAGAAAGAAGTTCAGTTTGATGAAAACATTGCACCAGGTAGAAGCCAAATATTCACCTCTTGCAGCACAACCACATCTCAGGGACTTTATGCTCCATAATATCCCAGTGAAATGAGTGCAGTGAATAAAAGTATATAGTGTATACTTGGTAGCTGTAGTGGCTTTGGACTAGGCAGAAGTTACAGGAACATCTGTAGCAAGGAATTGCTGAAGTGGTTTCCTTCCAACTTTTGCTCATTGATAAGCAAAGTAAATGAAATAAGAAGTAGTTACAGTCCTTGGTTTTGCCCAGTTTTGCCCTGTTCTTATTCTTCCTTTGCATTTTATTGCTTTGGTATCCACAAATGACCACTGCTAGAGACTGGATGCCAGCTTAAACACACCCTTTCTCTGAATTCCTATAATCATGACTGTGTTCTTATGCTCTCGTGACTCATCTCTGTTGACTCAGTTCTAGTGGAGTCTGTGTATCACGGGGCACAGACTTTACATCCACAGTTATGAAAGGTGTATGTTTTTTCAGAAGCAGAGTTTCAAATAAGCCACTGAAAGTGTTAAAGGGGATAATATTTTAAACTGAAGTGTATGTATAATGTCTATGTAGGGATTCCCAAGTCTGCCCTTATCCTAAATTGTGTCCTGGCATAGCACTGCTTGCATTTAGATTTCTGGAATTTGTTGGTTCCAGCCAGGAGAAATATCTGCATTGAAGAAACTTTATTTCTGAGACATGGAAGCCACAGTAAATCTCCTCTGGTACACGATTTTCCTCAGGTACACTCCTAATAGTGTAAACTCTCTGCAGTTCAGCTATGTAAGGGTATGTAAGTACAGCTTCGGATTTGTTTTCTTTCCCGTAGTGACTGTTGTACATGCTGAAAGTGCTTTAAGTGGAAGAATTTCTGGATTGGTAGGCAAATAGATAGCTGTGAGATACTGTCACTATGCAAACTAATGGGGACTGGGCATGTTTTATTTTTATCTTGAAGCTTGCAGGAGGCAACCCTATATCCATGCAATAGACTGAGAGAGCAAAATGACCTTGTGCCTGACTGGGCACGTATAATACTCCGAAACAAAAATGTCATTAGCTTGTATGTTTCTTTTCAAAGAAAACCTGAACTAAGGGTTCATTCTTTTTAGCAGC
Organism: Pezoporus wallicus; assembly: GCF_028554395.1. Lineage (NCBI taxonomy): Eukaryota > Metazoa > Chordata > Aves > Psittaciformes > Psittacidae > Pezoporus > Pezoporus wallicus. Next base: position 605,687 of record NW_026637726.1, read on the forward strand.
AAGAAATGACTGATAGAAGAAGTGCATGCAAATACCAGGGCTTTGCGAAAGTAGATTTCAATTGTGAAGTGTAGTAGGCCTACAGGGAACCTGGAAGGGCGGTGAAGTTTCTATTCTCAGTCAGGTAACTCGAAAACGACTGTCAACCTTATCTAAAATTAGTTGAAATCTCTGTTAATGAAGGTTTTTGGTAATGCAGGAGATGAGCAAGGATAGGAGCTTCCTCAGGGCCTCACAAACAAAGATGCAATTACATTCTTGGCCCCAGCCCTGCTCAGTTATGTACTGCAGACATCACTTCACATCATGTCTGGCACTAGGAAGCCTTTCTTCAGAGCAGCCAGGACAGCGATACTACAGTCTTGCCAGCCTGTGAGCATGCACTGCAGTCTCCACCATGGGGAAAGCCCATCTCTATTGCCCAGGGGTGCAACAGATTTGTTCAGGAATGGAATCTTAGGAACACTTATCAAAAAGGGGCTGTACCCTCAGGTCTGTTGGAGCTCCCCGGGGCAACCCTGGGCATAGCTGATCCAGTTGCCCAGTCCTCACACAGCTCTGAGCATAATTTCAGCCTGAGGTATGGCAGGAGACCGTGTTCCTTGGGCAGCTGCCAGGGATATGTTCTCTTGGAGATGGGTTTTCACAGGGTTGCAGATCCCCTGGCCAACAGCCAGCTGTGAGAGCAAGGCTGCTGGCACCTCTTTGCCGTGCTGGAGGGGTGTCCCACAACAGCTTGCTAATGCACCAGCTCTATGGGATGCTTTAAGCAACCACTGAAAGACTGTTTTGCATTCCTGGTGCTTGTAGTTGCAGTTGGTCTCCCTGCAAGCTGCTGCCACAGGCCTGATGTTTTCAGATTGTGCTGAAAACTCTTCCTTTTCTCATTTTTCCCCCTTTCTCCTCCTTTCAGTGTGTCTGTACAGGACCAGGGTTTAAATTATTTATCTCCAGAAATATCTGCCGTAGGAATTCTCTCCACTGGCAGGTGTATCAAGAAATACATATGCAGAGAAAGCTTTTTCCCCTGCACTTTTCCTTTCTTACTGGTAAGTTCCTGAAGCAAAAACAAGAAACAGAGGTGGAAACTAATAACTGGAAGTTGAAGCTAGGAATTATTCTCATGCCATAGATTGTTTGTTGAAGCCTGAAGAGGTGGAATTTTTACGTCATACTTCATCTTTTCTTCTGAGCAATAGAAGGAGCAGCAGAAAATAATCAGTTCTGCTTCCACATGAGGTGAGTCTTTTGATGAAAGGTGTTCCTAGCTGGCTGCTCAGGCATGTTCCCAATTGATAAGAGCACAGAACGAAAATCTTAAACAGAAAATGAACTAGAAAGCCCTTAGGACCAGAGTAAATACTATCTCATTAGGAAATGAATTCTGATAGGCTCCTATCAACTTTAATTACTTTAAGACTATTATCCACGTAACAAGTTTCTCTGGCATTTCTAACGAACAGGTATGTTTAATAAATGAAGAACTTAGTAAAAGCTATTCCCTAATTACACTCATTAGAAAGTTTAAGCTACAAGAAAGCCAATAAAGCTTCTGCTGTATCTCACACAGACAGCAATTAATGAACAGTTATCTTAAGTCTGAATTAGCAAGCGCTCTTTGCTTTCTTGAGTCTGATACCTTAGGCATTGTTTGAATGAAAGAAAATGTCTTTTGCGGATTCTGATTAACTGCATGCTAGTTCTCACTCTGCAATTTGGAAATCATGTTGCCATTAATTAACGACGCCCTGGTGTAGGAATAATAACAGATATGGAAATGAACACACCGAAATTGTACACGTACCGAAAGAAAAGCGAAAGACAAGTTACGGGAATGTTCCCTGGGATTAATTACTTTTCTGCAATACCCCACAAATGAAATAGCGCATGAAGTCTTTTGCTTTCACACAGCTTACTGCATTGAAAGTTCTGTAGTAAAAGTGAAGCATTTTGTCTGCCTTTTCACACATTCTTAATGATTGTCTCTCTGGCCAGATTTTTATCAATCCAGCTGCATTCTCTAGCATGAGAGAGGGAATATTTCTGTTGTATGTCAAAAGAGTAAAAAATCACTTCTTCAACATTTCTGATTTTTATGTATTTTCCAAACTGAACTTAAATTCTCTGCCTCTTTCCCCTCAGAAATGGGCAGGATCCTTTACTGCAGCCAACCAAAGCTTAAGGCAGGCAGGGCTTCAGTGTTAATCTATGTTTGAAATGTTGTCACTAGGTAGAAAAAATGATTTGATGGCAAAGAAATGTTAGCTACACACAGCAAGAAATTCTTTAACTAATTAGATAACTTATGTTGTAAATGCAAATTGAAATACTTGACTTAATCCTTTGATCAGTTAAATACTGATCAAAAGCGTCTTAAGTAAACTCTTGAGATAATTCCCTGCTAAGCATCATTTGAACCAATTCCACGTGTTTTGTTTCAAACCTAAAGGTAAACAACCTCTCACCTTTTGGTTTGATAACCTTTTTCTTTCTCGACAAAAGGTCATTTAAGGTTGCTTCTTTTCCTCCAGTTTGGTTCGTTTTGGAAGCAATACAGACTTCTACTCTCCTTTTCGAGGTTATCTAAGGCTGGTGTAGGAAAGGGATGAAAAGGTTAGGATGACCTTTTCTTCTCTCTGCTTTGCCCTGAACGGAATGGTATTTTGTCACTTGGCTATATAATTAGGACCTCCTTCACTTCATTAGATCTCAGGAACCCTGTTGGGCTAGCAACAAACAGAACCATGTTTCCAAGGAAAGCCTTTTCTCCTGCGTGTAATGTCTTAATTAAAACATGAAGTCATTCCGGATCTTAAAACTTGGACAGGTTTAATTTTGATCACAAAGAAGGATGCATAAAGAATTACTTTCTTCTATAGGAAAACCCCAAAAGGCACTCCAAAAGTGTATTCATCTGCCCCACTGGAGAAAGGCCTCTGCATGTTGAGAGAGAAAGCTCTTGCGTGATTGAGAGCTATGGTACCACTTCTGTAGGTTTCATGGTAATCAAGAAGAACGTTTAAAAGTAGTGCTCTGCTTCCACAACTGCATTTTTGGACACTGATAGTTACAAAATGCCAAAGAGCCAAGGGGGCAGTCAGCTTAACCAAGGTGTTCTTTGTCACAAACAGTCCTTTCTGGTTAAATTGTAGACACTGATTTTGCAACAGAAATTGAAGCGATGCAATTTCATCTTTAACAAAGCACAAGTCAGAGTAAAGGAACTATTTATGAGTATTATTGATAAGCAGTGCTGGAGGGAACCAGTTTTTTGTGCTTGTGCAGTTGCTGTAGGTCTGGTGCAAGAAAACCTGAAAACATTATTTGGGTGATCTGTAAGACAGGATGGTAGCACTGCGGTTTCCATTGCTTCCTTCATCCTCCATCACATCAGGGTGCGTTTACACCGAGTTGGAAAATCAGTCAAACAATATAATTTAAATTAAAAATTGAACAGTTTTAAAGGGATACTTTGCAAAAGCCCTGCACTTGAATCTCTGCAAAGCCTAGAATGGCACACACAAAGAAGACTTTATACACTGGGGTTTTCAACTTCCGTCTGCAATGTGAAAGAACACTGTAATCTACACCAAATAGTTGAGCAAAAAAGGTCCTGAAAAAAACATATATTTAAGTAATAAGTAATGGTAAAGAGCATGCTCTCAGTCTAGATCCCAGTGTGACCTTAAACAGTCTGTTGTGGAAGGACCTGCTGACACTAGCATTTTCAGCAGTAGATTATGGAGATTTACAGCTTGTGTCCACAGTTTTTGGGCTCTTCATGTGCAGCAGGTGGGATGTGGGAAGCGTTGGGCACACTCTTTCTGCACCTGCGAATCTGCAAGAGTGAGCTCACATGCATCATGTGGGAGGGTGGAGGGAGGAGTAATTATCAAAGTTATAATAAATTAATTGTGGCAAGAACAGAACAGAAATAATAAAAAAAGATAGTCTAGGGCAAACGCCTGCTGTCTGGGGAATTGCTACATGTTGGAGAAAAGGCCATGGAAACATTGAAACAGAAACTCTGTATTGCAGTATATATGTACAAAACTTAAGGCTGTGGGATTATAGTGCTTGCAGGACTACAAGTGGTGGTACCTGTTTTAACCCAAATGTGATTATCTTTTGTTGGATTTTTTTTTTTCTAATACACAGCTCATCTGCCTTCAGTAGCCACATTTTAGAAATTATACCCTCAGGATTTGCTTTAATAATATTGCATTATTTTTACAACAAAGCACTGTTTCTGAGGGCATAAAGTAAAAGAGCTAAATATGTGTCAGCTGTAGGCATCTGACTAAACCTATACCAACAGAGAAGAGTTAAGTTCCCCTGATGCAACACAACCTGTTTTCTGTGTACACACGAATTGGTGTCATCAAAATGACAGGCTTTCTAAATATTTAAGTGGTTTTAGAATCATAGAACCACAGAATAGTTAGGGTTGGAAAGGACCTTAAGATCATCCAGTTCCAGCCCCCCTGCCATGGGCAGGGACACCTCACACTAAACCATGGCACCCAAGGCCTCGTCCAACCTGGTCTTGAACACTGCCAGGGATGGAGCATTCACAACTTCCTTGGGCAACCCATTCCAGTGCCTCACCACCCTTACAGTAAAGAACTTCCTCCTTATATCCAATCTAAACTTCCCCTGTTTAAGTTTTAACCCGTTACCCCTTGTCCTATCACTACAGTCCCTAATGAAGAGTCTCTCCCCAGCATCCCTACAGGCCCCCTGCAGACACTGGAAGCTGCTCTGAGGTCTCCACGCAGCCTTCTCTTCTCCAGGCTGAACAGCCCCAACTTCCTCAGCCTGTCTTCATACAGGAGGTGCTCCAGTCCCCTGATCATCCTCGTGGCCCTTCTCTGGACTTGTTCCAACAGTTCCATGTCCTTTTTATATTGAGGACACCAGAACTGCACACAGTACTCCAGTTTGCTGCTGTTTAGGTCAAAATACTTGGAAGGCAATGAACTGGTAAGATTTACCACATGCTTTTGTGATCAGGAGGCTTTAAGCACTGATAAATGATAAGCTTTCTGACTATGATAAGGTTTGAACTATTTTCCTCCTTTGTTTTCCCAGTGCCAGTGAGCAAGCTACACAAAGATATGTTATGTTTCATATGTATCAAAATAATTGCAGCTCGGTAAGATGTTTATAAACATCTTGCTGCCAACAGAACTGAGGCATTTGAGAAGTGTTACATAGTGTGTTTGTACAGATTGAGGAAGGCTGGGAGCTGGTTTGGGAGTATATCTTTTAAGTTTGTTACTCCTTGTGTGTAATGTGTCTCCCAGCTATACACAGGAAGATGGAAGGTAAAATAAAGGCTGTGTGGAGACCTCAGAGCAGCTTCCAGTATCTGAAGGGGGCCTATAGGGATGCTGGGGAGGGACTCTTCATTAGGGACTGTAGTGGCAGGACAAGGGGTAATGGGTTAAAACATAAGCAGGGGAAGTTTAGACTGGATATAAGGAGGAAATTCTTTCCTGTGAGGGTGGTGAGGCACTGGAATGGGTTGCCCAGGGAAGCTGTGAATGCTGCATCCCTGGCAGTGCTCAAGGCCATGTTGGACAGAGCCTTGGGTGAGATGGTTTAGTGTGAGGTGTCCCTGCCCATGGCAGGGGGGCTGGAACTTGATGACCTTAAGGTCCTTTCCAACCCTAACTATTCTATGATTCTGTGAAATGAGTAAAACTTAGGAAAGGTTTGAAACAGGGGAATTAGGAAAGGCAGATTATAAAACTAACTTCTCTGTGTCTATTTTGCTATGCAAATGCAGGCTGCTCCTAGATCTCATGAAGAATTTCAAGCAAGCAGATAAGATGTTGCAAGGGAATCACACGTAGGGAATTGTTTAAACATACCTAATTGTGATTAACATTGCTCTGTTTAAAGTTTAAGAGCTCCTCTTTGGGTCTCCATGAAAGCTTTAAAATGCCTAAATCAGGTTGCTATGACATTAGTCAGCAGTCACATTGACGGCTGAGCTGCTCGTTCTGGTTTTATTCTTGGTTTAACTCGCTCCAAGCAGCCATTTTTGTGTTTGACAGGCACAGATATATCGGCACAATCACACAAACACTCTTAGTAAGACAGAGGGTTGGAAGACGGGTACTCATGACCGTTGACAAGCTCTTGAGGTATTAAAGTGGGGGACCGAAAGGTCTTAAAATCACAGGGATCTGCAAGAGGAAAAACAAATTATGACCTGGTAAATGTCACCTCTGCTGTGTGCCTGGCTTACCTGAAAATGTAATGTGCTGAGATGAAGTGCACATGAACTGACTAAGTCTCCGGTTGGCGGGGGTGGTAGTGTTTCTGCTTTCCCTGTCCGGTATTAAATGACTCAAGCAGTTGGCCTCACGGCCGAGGTTCAAAGGTTGTGGACCTGAGTGCACATATACTGTATGGAGGAGCAAAGCCCTGAGTCACAATAGTGAGGCAGAGTGACAGGTGCTCATTCCCCCACATCCTCCCTGGGCTGAACGCCTTCTTGAGTTTCTCACTGATGGGATTCTCAGAGGGACTGCTAGCAATGCCCAGCAAAAAAAGACAGTCCTCAGTTGTGCTGACGCTGTTGCAAACACTCAACATTGCAGCAAACTTTCTTTGTTTAAATGTTAGTATAAAAGTCACTGGTATGAGAAATACTTAGCCCCTAGGCTTTCAAAAGCCCTTTGAACTCAGTAGAAGAAAACTCACTCTGCCTCCCGAAGCTTTCAGCTGAAGATTTCCTAATCCTTGTAGCAGCTGCAGCTTCAAGTACTTAATGGGAGGGGTCCCTTGCTGACCCACTGAACAACGTATTGCACAAACCTTACATCTGTATGCCTTTTATGTACACTTGGAGAAGGGCTGCCTTTGCTTGACCAATAAGTGATAAGTAGTGGCAGAAGCTAGTTCAGCACGTAGGCAGCTGTGAAAATATATTCCCATTGGGAATGTTGTGACAGCTATGATAAAGATGCGTTACTTAACTACCTTTGAGCATCTGGCTCTTCCCACACTATACTTTGTTTGGGAACCTGAGCTGTACAAACAGCTTCTTTTTTCATGGCTGAGGAGTAGTAACTGAACACATTCAGACAAATTTACCATGAAAGTATTGTCTTCCTTTTATCTTTGGACAGAGGAAATTCTTCAGGCAATGTTTCTTTTGATCGGTAAATGCCAACCCAGCAGTCTGCTGCTGGCAGTGATGAAGCTGTAGGTATCTGTCTGTTCTGCCTTGACAATATGGCCTAAAACAGAAATGTATGAAATTCATTCTTCAAATGCCTTGACAATGCCAACCAGGCATGATGACAGTGAAACTAATTGTGGCAGTGGTGCCCTCCTAAACTTAGGGAAAGGCAGGAGGCAAGCTCATAGCGTACAGCCTGCGGGGCAGTCCAAGAACTGTAGCAAGAACCCAGCTAACAATGAAAAATGCTCTCTGTCTGGGGGTACAGCCTGCTTGCCCTGATCAGCTCCCTGAAACTCAGCCTGCAGAGCAGCAGCACTTCTGCTACCCAGATAAGATTGATGCTGTCATAATAAAACCAACATGAATCGTAGGCGAAGGTCTAAATAGCAAGTGTTCACCTCTCTGGACATGCCTGTAATGAGAATTTGGGCTTAATAATCCTCGTTGCTCAGGGAAATATGAATCTTTCTCTCCAAGCTCTGCTGAAGGCGTCAGTCTATTTATGGCAAGCGCTCCATTTTAAGCATGATTATCCAAATGTAACAACTTAATCGAGCTATACAAGTTCTTCAGTTTTTCTAGTCCCACTTTTTCTAAGAGACACATATTTGCCTGGTGAGATACTCCATAGATGGGCAGAGATACTCTCCTATCTCAGTAACTGGTACAGTCAAACAAGCTGGTTAGTATTCTTTCTTGCACCAATACATTGCCAGTACCATTTAGGCAACCTTACTGAGACATTTGCCCCTCCTAAAGTCTTGAAAACCAAACCCGAGTCACAGTTCTGAGTTTACAGTCCCTGTAAACATAAAATCTTTAAAAATCAGAAGGAAAGGGAGAAGAGCAAGATAAAGATTCACGACGCACTGTTAAATTGTTTCACCTATATAATAAAGGTTAAGGAGTATATGCTGGTAGTCAAATATTTGTCAAGTAATTTCTAATAGAGTGAAAATAATGATCTTCTGAACATATTTGGGGGATAAACTAGAGCAATGCAGAAGAACCTTCTAGGTGATGTTTTCTAGTGGGGTTGATAGGGTGCAAAATACTATTAACACACAGAAGCTACAAAGAGCTACTGGCTGAGCTGTATGGTAATGGCTTGTCTTTCCTTGGAGGTAAAACTGCAGCCAGTCGTTAACTATTGATCTGCTTCTTTGAGTCACAAACATGCATCTCATGAGTGTGCCCATAGATAAAGCTAAAGTTTTGAGATAACAGATGACAGGAATCAGCTGCACAACATAAACTGATTTTGCAGATACAGGCTCAGTTCTGAACAGATGGTGTTATGTCCTGTTCTCTATACTCACGTTGGCTGTCAGAAACGTATCAAAATCTGGTACCCAAAAAAATGGGGAAGGCGATGTGCCCACTGTTATCCATCCACTAAGATGAGGCATGTGTATTGATTTTCCCACAGCAAAAGCAGATCACTAACTAGTAGAAAGATCCTAGTTCATTTCAGAATGGACTAGGGGATCAACCTCAAACACACCCCAACTCAGAACCATTCTGCTACAGCTAGCTGAAAATGAGCTTTGTGTGGTGTGCTTTTGTGGTAACTGCTTGTGTTTTAGTATTCAGAGTCATTACTATCCTCAGGTGAAAAAGGAGAGTAACTGTGAATACAATGAAGAGCACTGAAATAATATTCAAACTGAATTTCTAGGTCAGATACTCAGTTCTCCATCATTTTTATTTCTGTATCATGTCAGACTGATAATCTGGTTTATTTTAATCAATTGAGCATCATATTCAAGCTATTTTAGGATTCAAAGGCTATCAAAGTTAGGAACTCTTGCTCAGATAACAGAAGCATCACAGTTCAGACACCTCTGCAGACCTGGAAGTTGCTTCTTGTGGTTCAAGTCCTATGTGCTATAAATACAAAAGCTGAAGAACTGTGAATTTATACTGACTGCGAACAGAGACAGAGTGATAAAGAGCTTTATATTAATCTGGATTCCCTTTCAGGTTGTTACAGCAAACATGGCCTATTTTCAAGGACCTTGGCAAGACCTACTTATCTCTGGCTGTAGACAAATATTGCTTGGCACTTCCAATTGTGATTATATTTCCATTTCAAAACCACATTGGTAGCACTTGGTCACTCTTTCTGTGATTCTGTCTTGTATTTGACACAGCCTGAAATCATACTTAGAGCGTGAATTTAAATGCTAGATATTACACTTCCCTCTTGGCATTGAGAATGCCCTGTATACGCATAGCTTCATAGCAGAGTCTCCCTTACCTCAACTGGCTGAATATATTGTCATCTTTAATATCAGAAAAACTGAGGGTGAGACATCCTGAGTTCACTAGATGGCTCCTGAATATTGATAATGAAAACACAGGTGGAACTAAAGTTACATCAGCCCATTGTAGGCATAACGCAGATAAGGATTTTTCACAGGAAGCGTAACTCACCCTTGGGAGAGCTTTCTGAGGCTTGTGATATTCACTCAGGATTTAGTAACTTCCAGCAGTTAGGGCCACGAAGCTGGAGAGATGCGCATTGGTTCACAGGTTTCTGAAAGGGGAGGTGCAGCTCAGCGCTTAAGCAGTTCACAGCTTTAACTGAGAGGATGACACTGCTTGTCGATCAAAAAACTTTGTGACACCGAATATTGCAGTTCAAGGCTATTTGGAAGGAACAGTGAACGAGACTCCCAAGCAATACACTCATTCTGGGAGTTTTCAATAGCACTGCAAAGCTTTGTCCAGGCTTTAGCCTGCAGCACGGACCAGGCTCTGAGGATGCTAAATTAGACACATTTCTTGCATGCTGCTTTAAGTAAATGTGTTTGCATGGACTCATGGTAGATAGACAGAATAAGACAGTGCTCTTCATTTTCTTGCCATACAATGAGGTTTTTTTGAAGTTAACGCTACCACATCTGGTGGCTAACCACCATTAATTAAAATTAGGATTGGTTGAATAGCTGCATTATGGATGTATAATTTCTATAATAATAATAATGAAATAAACCTCGTCATCTTTTAAATGCTGACTTGGAGGCTAAGAGGACAAACTTGAACAGACGTCTGGAATTTCATAATTACTTTCACGTTACCTTAGTAAAAATACCTTTATTCTATGTGTATCTTTATCAAGGGGTGGAAATAAATTTGCACATTTGAGAAATCGTGATGTGGAATTGAGGCCTGAGGGATCATTGCGCAATGAAATAGAGAGAGGAACTGATTAATCTAACTGAAATAGAGGGAAAGGGTGGCCATAGATTTAAATCGATTAGAGTTCAGAGGAAGCTAAGAAGTGTTTCAAAAGAGTGGTTTCAGAAGGACAGGTTTTCTAATTGAATGGTCATAAACAAACCTGATAAAGCTAAAGCTAAGTTTCAAGTAAGACAGAAGAGGGGGTGACTGCTGTGGCTTCATCTGCCCTTTTTGTGCTTACTCTCCAGATCCCGATGCTGCCCAGGCTGTGCTGAGCTGTGAGCGATTTCTGTCGTGAGGGTGTTGTGTTGCAAAAGGCTGGACTGTTACAAGGATGAAAACTTCTGGTGTTGCCAAACACAGGACACAGAAGGGAAAGAACACTAAGCAGAGTGCAGGTGGGATGTGCTGAATGGGTATGGAGCCACGCAGGGTGGCACTAGCAAGAGGAACCCCCTTGTGATTATAACATTACCTAAGGGCTAACCACACATATTGAGTTGTCAAGTCTGAGAGGGAAGACGCATAGGAACTCATGTTTCTATTTGATGGGCCACGGTGGGATTGAGGAATGAAAATGAAAAACAAAATTAGACCCAACCAGCAGTACTTCGGAGGTAATGCAGTGAAAAATGGAAGGCTGCTAGCAGAAAGAGATGGGGGTTCAGTAACGCAGACCATTATTTGTGTTACTTTGAGTGTCTCCATTCATGTAACTCTACCTTTTACTCTGACATGTTCATTCCTATGGTACTTAAAGATACTAACTGCCTCTGTAGGTAGTAAGAATGTTTGCAAGCAGAAAAGCATCAAAATAATAAAGTAACCATTCAAACACAGATAATGATCAAGAGAAGGGAGTCTAGCTTTGGAGAAGTCAACAAAAGGTGATAAACATATTAATCTTGTGAAATGGCACTGATTTCTCTGACAAGTAATGGAAAATTGGTGTAACCCCAATAAGTAGCTTCAAACAAATTTTTGATTGGTTGCTCAGTGAAGTCTTTATCTGTGGGTGCTTTTTGTCAGCCATTAGAAAGCATTAAGCCCTGCAGTGACTGATACATTCTTGGCCATGAAATGATTTTTACCATTCATAAGTGATGCTTATTGTGGAATGTTATGTAAAAACATAATTTGAAGTCCTTAAGTTTAAGCTGTGGTAAAAAAAAAAAAAAAAAAGAACATATTTTAGGAAAAGCAGTAATAAATGAGACATCTTATAGACAAAATAACTGGATCTCTTCACTTATTCAAGCAACCTTCCTTCTTAATCTGAGAAAATACTCTTACAAATGATTGGTCATATTGACATTCTGCATAGCCCTTTCCCCGCTTGTTACTGGGGAAATTGGATCAATATTTACTTGAAGAGGTGCTCCTGAGATGATCTATATATTAGAAGTAAAGATTTATAGTTTGTTGCATTGAATACGAAATCATTTTGATAAAACTATCATGGAAAAGAGAACCGGGGATATCTGATGAAAGCGAAGAGCCTGGTGCCACTATGTGCGCACTGTTCTGATACTAGTTTTATTGCAGCTGGTCTTTGGAAAATCTCCAGTAAGTGTGAAGTCTAAAGTGAAAAATCAAGTAACTTTCTTGAGCACTTTAATTAAGGTGATGTCTTCACCATTGTCTTCATCTATACCAAGTAGACATCTGTTTGACAATGCTTGCATTGTTTGCAGTTGTTTGCACTGAAGATGGTTTCCCCTGGTTCAGACCCTCTTTTACCATGGATGTGGTGGCAAGGCAAAAAAATCTTTAATCTTTCATTTATGTAAGTAAATTGGTGCATCACTGAAGGCTGTTATTTTGCATCTTCAGTTTTTTGTTCTGAGTAGGTTAAATAACAGCTGCTGGAAACCGTGGTTATGACTTGGAAAGGATAATAGGGTAATACAGTGTATGTTTTCAATAGATCAGCTCAGCTGCTTGCTGTTCGAGGCTGGGAAATGAGAAGGGGTAATCTGTTTTTCTGCATTTATTTTCTACTTTGTCAGTAAAAGTTGCATCTGAAAGGCTGAACAAATTGCAACCATCTTGCCAGATAATGTTCCAGAATACGTGCGGGTATCCAGCTTTCCTCAGTCCCTCGTGTTTTCAATGATAACTTTAGCTTTGAGCTATTTCAGTATATGCCCTATTTAAATGAATACACAGCTGAGAGTGGGAAAAGAGGGTGCAAACTGCCAGCGTTAAACCTAAATGGGTTCATTTGAAAATTGTTTTCTCCTGAAATTTGTCAGATTCCACGGCTTACCTTGTATTCCAGGGGTTTCCTATTCATACCTGCTAGGCTTTCTGATTCTTTCTCACCAGCTGTAAAAGAGGATATAATTAAGCTTTGACAGGGGAAACAAATACCCTGGAATTGAAACCTGAAAAAGGAGAGACCCAGCTGCTAGGGAAAAGCAGACAAGAAGTTTGCTTCATTATGGACAACAAAACACTCAGCCATATGTATTAATTAAAGTCTGTACAGCAGCACCAAGCCCTGGGTAGGAACCTTGCTCCTGCTTTTCTCTCTGGATGGGGAACGCAGCTTACGCATGCTGTGCCCATTCCTTAGCTGGCAACTGTACTGCCTGGCTGTTCCATGCTTCTTGTTTCTGCTTTATCCTGGCTCTTGGAAGAGCAATTAGGAATCAAAACAGGAGTCCTCTTAGTCCTAGTGTCTGCCGGAGCAGAGCTTTGGGGGGAAATATTTGGTACAACTAACCCTGTTTAGGTAAGCTTTACTATTCTTGCACCAGAATTTAATGATACTCAGGCATCCACACTTCTAAGCTTGCCTAGGTATGATACTGCCCTTACCTAAAGGTTCCAAATTCAGTGACATGTTCAGATTATCATGAAAACGATTATCTTGGCTTTTGATAGGCAACCAAATAGCATTTACCAGAATTGGTAGCCATTGTAGTAAAAGCTTTTTTTATGCTTTAAAATGGCAATTCTCACAGCTAACAGTACATTAAACCAAGTCCATTTTTCATTTCAGAGGCACTGGACCACAAGAAGTTTTTGCACAGAACAGGTATTTGTCCTGGGTTCAGCAGTAGCAGTCATTTTTCTCCTTCTTGGTAGCTGGTGCAGTGCAGTGTTTTGACATTCGGCCTGGGAACAGAGCTGATAGCGATGTTTTGGTTTGGCCAAGGACTTTGTGAGCCTCATGCTCTGCCAGGGAGGAGGGGAAGCCAGGAGGAAGCAGAGACAGGACACCTGACCCAAACTGACCAAAGAGGTATTCCATACCACAGCACGTCATGCCCAGGACGTAACTGGGAGTTATCCGGGAGGGCTGGGAAACTGCAGGGTTGGAGGAGGTATGGGTCAGAGCTTGGTCGGGCCTGGGGGGTGAGTTATCGGTCGGCTGGTGGTGAGGGGTTGTATTCTCTTCCCTTGTTATTTCCTTTATCATTATTATCATTAGTGGTAGCAGTAGTGATTTGTGTTATACCTTAGTTACTAAACTGTTCTTACCTTAACCTGTGGGAGTTGCATTCTTTTTGACTCTCCTCTCCGTCCCTCCGGGAGCAGGGGGAGGGCAAGAAGGGGGGGAGTGAGTGAACAAATTGCCTGACTGGGTTTAAACCACGACAGTTCTTTTTGGGCCCAACGTGGGGCACGAGGGGTTGAGATAACGACAGATCTGACCGGATTAATAGTCATTCGTCACAGTGCTGGTTTATTGGCTCTCAGAGTTGTTCTTGTTGATCTCACAGCTTCAGAATGTTGTAACTTACTTAGAGCCGGTATGTGCTGTGTTAGTGTTTATCAAGTGTGGGGCTTGGGCTAAGGTTCTTGTCTCACTGTGCTTTATGGCAATGGCTTGTAATACGGGTGGGCTCCAGCAGCAGGGCGGGACGGACGGGGCCGTGGACTTGTACCTGGCCGTCCGGCTGCTCTTCACCGTCCTGGCCCTCGCCCTCGCCTCCGTCTTCGTGAGGCCGCGGGGAGCTGAGGGGTAGAGGCCTCGGGAGCCGAGGGGGAGAGGCCTCGGGAGCCGGCGGCTGCTGAAGCGGCCCGGGAGAGCGGCCCCGGGGACCAAGCGGCGGCGGGAGCGGGGCCGGGGGCCATGAGGGGACGGCTGCCGGTGGAGGAGGTCGGGGCGGTCGAGGAGAGGAAGGAAGCGGCTGCTGAGCAAAGGGAGAAGGCGGCGGAGGAGCCGAGCCCCGCGGAGGAGCCGAGCCCCAGGGCCTACCCCAGCCCTGAGACGGCCGAGAGCATTTCCCGGAAGCCCCCCGCCGAGCCCCAGGAGGACGCAGGAGACCACGCAGCATTTCCCAGCAAGGCAGAGGAGGAAGAGCTGGACTCAGGGAAAGAGAAGCCGGTGGTGGGAGAGCCGGCAAGCACAGCGGCTACACCAGCCCCAGTGACAAGCACAGCAGCATCAACTGAGAGTTCTGAAGGTTTTGAATGGCCTTTGGGTACCCTTGGGACCTGCCTGCTGATTGTGATGGGGATCAGCATGTTGGCACACACAGAGGCTGTGTTCTACCCACAACCATTTTGTCTGATCTCAAAAGTTAAGCAGAGTTAGGTTTGGGACTTGTCTGGGGTTAGACGACGATATAGGAGGACCAGGAGATTCTCCCTAAGGCTGGACAGTCATGAGTGGCAGGGTGTGTGGGACAGTATGGGCAAGTATCTAGTCCACTGGGCCCCTCCAGTGCTTTGGAAGCATCGGAGATGGAAGGCAGCTGTATGGAGTCCCCAGCAACAAGCTGCAGAAACTGCTAAAGGGGACAGTGAATTATTTTGAGCCTGGTGGGCCCATGGCACTTCAGGCCATCAGAGCAGAGATGCAACACAGAGATGGACTCATGATCAAGGGGTGGACTTAGCAATGGACACTATTGCCCAGGTTATTCACGAGTGTGAACACTGCACACAGTCCCTCCTGCTCTGAAAGACATTACAAGAGATGGAGCCTGACATCATGGACCAGATGGATTTAGCAACTTTATAGGGACTGGTCCATGCACTAAGATAAGAGTGATGGTATATTGAAAATGTGGAATCTGAGTATGACGTGAATGGTATGGAATAAGGGGTGGATAATGTCCTGGGTTCAGCAGCACCAGTCATTTTTCTCCTTCTTGGTAGCT
This sequence comes from Pezoporus wallicus, assembly GCF_028554395.1. Lineage (NCBI taxonomy): Eukaryota > Metazoa > Chordata > Aves > Psittaciformes > Psittacidae > Pezoporus > Pezoporus wallicus. The sequence goes on from NW_026637726.1 coordinate 621,188, forward strand.
GGTGCAGTGCAGTGTTTTGACTTTTGGCCTGGGAACAGAGCTGATAGCGATGTTTTGGTTTGGCCAAGGACTTTGTGAGCCTCATGCTCAGCCAGGGAGGAGGGGAAGCCAGGAGGAAGCAGAGACAGGACACCTGACCCAAACTGACCAAAGAGGTATTCCATACCACAGCACGTCATGGCCAGGACGTAACTGGGAGTGAGCTGGAAGGGTTGGGAGACTGCGGGGTTGGAGGAGGTGTGGGTCAGTGCTTGGTCGGGCCTGGGGGGTGAGTTGTCGGTCGACTGGTGGTGAGGTGTTGTATTCTCTTCCCTTGTTATTTCCTTTATCATTATTATCATTGGTGGTAGCAGTAGTGATTTGTGTTATACCTTAGTTACTAAACTGTTCTTAGCTCAACCTGTGGGAGTTGCATTCTTTTTGACTCTCCTCTCCGTCCCTCCGGGAGCAGGGGGAGGGCAAGAAGGGGGGCGAAGTGAGTGAATGAGTTACCTGACTGGGTTTAAACCACGACAGTATTTCAAGATTCAACTGGGAATGTGTGCCATTGATCGGCAGCTTCTAGCTTACTGCCCTCCTATGCTATACACTGAGGCTACTAGAATCTGTAATAATTTTGTACACAGCTCTGCGTCCATCAGATATAATTCATTACAGTTATGTAATTAATATTTCTTTGCACAGTACCACACTTGCAGCTGGTAGTAGTCATAGCTAACAGATTTTGAGCTTCACTTTATTTTTTAAAGGGAAAAAAATGGGATTGACAGCACTGTCATATGTGTTTACTTGCTACTACCTGGACTGCCTATATGCTGTCACTCAGAAGAAAATATGCTGTTGGCAGCCCAGGATCTTGTTCTCCATGCATGATTATTGGAAGGGGTTTGACTACCACCTCGCTCTGTAAGAATGGGAACAGATCAAAAATCTGGCAGTGAAAGATACTAATGTCTTTATGGGAATCGATGCTCATTCTTAATCCTTTTTTTCAGTAGACTGCATTTAAATGAGGAAATGAAAAGCTATATGAGGTACTTTTCAAGATCTCAATTATTAGTGTTATAGAAAGCTCCTCTAGATGTAGAGAAATTCAAATCAAAGCTCAGTTACTTTGAAGACTGGAGTAATTGTAGAGCACCACTTAAGACAACCTACAAAAGCACTTGTTCTTCAGTTACTTTTTCTTGTAGCTTTCGAGCTCCAATTCAGTTGCATCTGATCTGTGATGGAAATAAATAACAAAGTCAGCTCATTTTTTACTTGTGGAAAGACTTATCCAAAGCTGGCAAACTCCTTGATGAAAATGGATTTAGGAGAAGTGTGGAAACATTACAGCTTCTCCAGTGTGAGAAACGGTAGTTCAGGCTTTCCCCTTGCTGCTGTAAAAGTGTGGCTTCACTCCTCTGGGCCTTCATGCTGGGATGGGCTAAGAGAATGCTATTTACTCAAGAGCATTTCCTAGTTTATATTTATCCATAGTTTGGCCAGTTTAACTTGATTTTGGCATCGCCTGAGTAGGAGTTGAAGGTGTCTGATTTTCCTTTTCTATCCCAAGCTGTGTTGGCTGACACAACTGCAGCTGCCTGCACTACGATCAGCAAACTAATCTAGCTGGAAAACAAGTGAAGTGAAAAAAATGGCTCATTTTCAAGATTACTGATGATCATGAGCACAGAACAAGTTGCCATAGTCTCAGTGAATCAAAGCATATCCCAAAGTGGGAATCTCAGTTCACTCCCCAAGCCAGGACGTCCAGTTACTTTGCTAAGGATGCTGGCCCTCAGTTCTGGCTAGGAAAGTATGAATGGCCCATTGGCCTGCACTGGTCAAGCATACTAATGTGTAGTTTTAGTGAGATGGCTTTTGGGCATTCAAGTCCACCGTGCAGGTAAAAATAAGTGAAAAGTGAATTGCATTCTACTGAGAAAGTGGGGAAAAAAGAAAAGAAGAAAGGAAGAAAGGAAGGAATGAAGAAAGAAAAGATAGAAGAAAGGATGGAAGAAAGGAAAGGAAGGAGGAAAGGAAAGCATGGAAGAAAGGAAAGGAAGGAAGAAAGGAAAGGAAGGAAGAAAGGAAAGGGAAGGAAGGAAGGAGGGAAGGAAGAGAGGAAGGAAGGAAGAGAGGCAGGACAGAAAAGGAAATTATCTTGCTTTGGATTCCTGTGACATTTTCTTTCCTCAGAAAAAGGCAATAACTTTAGAAGAAGGAAAACAAGCTGATGATGACATTTCGAAGTCGCTTGTCAGTAAGAAGGTACCTGCAAGCTGATCTTTAACAATTCTGTAAGTAGCAAGTCATTTCCATTTGTAATATCTCAGCTTACTGAGTTTAAAATGCACATTGATCTCCTTTTTATTTTTTATGGTTTGCTGCAAAATGCTCTAACCACTACCTTGCAGACACATAAATCAAACCTAATATATAAGCTGACTTAAAGGCAGCGCGTTTAAGGTGACTGTCCTGAAAATCCGCAGTGGTGGCCTTTCTTATAGCTACTAAAGTCTACTTATTTGACACGTATATTCTTTCACCTCACTAAGGTGTTAAATTTAAAACTTCCTAAGCCTTTAACACTGCTCTGGAAAATTTTAGTCTGAGGCACTAGGCCAACTATGCGAACACCATGATTACAATAAACATTGCAATCAAAGCAGAACTGAGTATTTCCTAACATCAAATCTTCTATAACCCCAGGTGCCATAAATTTCTACCGCAGACAAATGCTTAACGACTGACAATGAGGTACTGAGTGAATATAGCTCAAGTGCTGATGGACTAGCTTAAGTGAAAGGGATTAACTCATGGGCTTCTCCAATGGGATGCTACTAGTAGGTCCAGTTGACCTGATGCACCTCAAAAGGTACTTAATAGCCTCCCTAATTTGCAAGTAATAAATTGTGCTTCTACTGGGTGAAGTACTTTCCTCCTTCATCCAAGCAAAATTATGTGAATTGCAGATTTGTCAATAATGTTACATTTCTGCTGCATGTTTTAATTGACATAGATGTCACACATTGCTCTACACCTCAGGGCTATTCAATTCTGCAATGTGATGCACGGGTTATTCTATGACTATAAGAGAAAGTTCAGCACAGATAGTGGGAAGCAGCTTGATTGCACTGTTCCACACATGGGCATGTGGAAATACTAACATTGTGGTGTTTGATCATCAGCTTTTAAACAAAAAAAACCAAACAAAAACCTAAAAAACACCAAAAAGAGAAGGCTTATCCCAATGTTGTAATTTCTAATGCAGGGGAAGAAGAATGTTGAGCTCCATTATGTCAGTTTACTAATCATAGAATCATAGAACAGGTTGGAAAGGACCTTAAGATCATCGAGTTCCAACCCCCCTGCCGTGGGCAGGAACACCTCACACTAAACCGTGGCACCCAAGGCCTCATCCAACCTGCAGATCCACATGCGTCAAATAATATGCATGTATGCATTGACAGGGATACAACAAGTTACTTATTAAGTTAACAATTTGTGGGTTTTGATTAAATGCTTAGACTATGGGGTATTAAAACTTGTTTGAAACATCTGCTCTTCACTGGTGTGTTCATACTACACTGAAGAAATGACCCATTTTGTATTTCAACCTAACTTTCCTCAGTTAGCTGTTTTGCTTTCAAAGAATCCTGCTTAAAAACAGTTTATCAGTTTAATTTTCTATATAATAAGTATTTGGTGATACTTTGATAATCTGCTCTGTTTGACAGCATGGCTGAAGAGAGAATGACTAGATAAAATCTCAAGGAACATTAGGGGGGAAAACCTAATCTCATTGCAGGAAGAAAGAAATAAGGTACAGCTTCAGCAATCATTTTCAAACTAATCCTTGTGAAAATCTGTTTAATTATTGCATATAAAGAACTAGGTAGACTGTGGCTATCTAAAAATTGCATCCTTTGAACTGAGATGATTTCTGGTCCTGATTGAATTAGTGACATTCTGAAACCCATAAATTAAAAAGCAGCGCCCTATCGATACTGGCTGTCAAAAGGAGTCACAAGAAACATCCTTGCTGTTAAAAATCTTCTTCTATGGCTACTTACAGTTGCTAGCATACATAATTAGTTGTGCAAATTGTCCTACTGTCAGCATCTGATAGCTCATATCACAGCGGGTAGAGTAACTGCTTAAAAAACATTCATAGCTTGTGACCTGAAAGGTTTCAAAATGCATGCATAAAAATCAGGCTATGCCTTCTCCTCCACAGCCATAGAGAGCTACACACATTTTAAAGAGACAGAAGGAATGGGAGAAGGACAAGTGTGGGACCAAGCACAAAAGCAGTCCACACATGAGGTGTTAAAGGCATTTATTTACAGGCAGAACTGTGGGGTGATGTTTTTACCATCTTTTGCACTTAATATAATGGAAAGCAGTTAAATTGCAGCAAAGCACCGATATGCCATGCAACACAGCTGCAGATACAAAAACACTTTATGAACTTCTATTGGAATTGGTGCACTTTGTACGCATGAAACCATCAGTGTCTACACCTGTAGCTTTCTGATAAGCTCCTAGTAAACACCTGATTATCATTTGCAAGACTGTGAATAAAATGAAAGGTCACTAAAGCCCACAGGTGAAAGGCTAGCCTTGCATAAAGTGGGGAAGAGTCCTTAAAAGCCTAGTTTCTTACTGATGCTTTTGGCTTATTGGCTATCTTACCCTAAAGCATCCCCATCTCTCCCATTTTGGGGGCACTGGGGGCTTTGCCGTCAAGAACTGAAGTTTGGAGAACAGGGGTAGCATGCCCACTTTTGGGCTGCATCATCGTGCCTGGGTCAGCCACACAATTGCTGGATGCAGGGCTACAACCACAGAATTGCTGATGGCAAAGATAACCTGCCCTGCTGCATCCCCATTCCTCTTCCCCCCAGGTGGATAATGGGCATTAGGCACAAACCCAGCTTGACCTTGTTGTTCCTCTTCACTAGGTCTTACAGGCTGCTGAAAACCCTTGTTTCTCTGGCAGCTGGCAGGAACCAGCCCTAGCAGGGAGAAGCAGCAGAGAACAAGGTAAGGTACCCATCCCTATACCAGGAAAAACAGCTCTTGAGATTTGTAAGACAAACATGATAACCTTAACAGAGAAGTCCCTGGAGGTTATTGCCCCCTTTACATAGCTGGGAAAGTGCCAGGTGCACCCAAATATCTTGCCTTTACCCACAGGAGGAGCAGTCTTAAAATAATGACTTGGGAATGCAGCAGTGATGAGAAAAGCTTTCCAGGCTGATTGGCTTAACTGGTCCCAGGTGGCTGAGATGAAAGAAAATAATGACTGATCTTTGCTAAGTTGTAATCAGTGCTTATTTTATAAAGTAAAAGTCTAACATGAAAATGAATTTTAGGTGAATGTGTTGAAGCATCTTGTAGTTTTTATTTCCACTGGTTTTTATAAGATTGTTTTTCTCAGAAAGAAATTAATACAAATGGAAAGGATGATTATTCACTTACATGTGAAAGTGGAGCCATAGAAGGAGAAGGGATGTAGCTTTTTTGGCCTTTTACTATATTACAGTAGATGAGGTACGGGGAGTGGGTGTATCTGAAGTGTGGGATCTTCCTCTTTCCCTAGAGCCCAACATTTTACTTATTACTTTAGTATTGTTTTGTCCGTAAATACTTAAAGAACTGTGCCGTGGCTCTGAGTGCACTGAGGATTTAATTGCCCTAATCAATCGCACCTGGGATGCCACACCCTCATCCCGTCCAGAGCCATTTTAGTTCCATCACAGGGAGCAGCTCCTTTATTAAGCTCTGCCTGTGCCCACCTCGCTTCATGAGCTGGTGTTTGTCTTGGGCTGTCTTGGACCTGATTGCCTGTGCTTGGCTATCACTAAACTGTTTATGGGCTCTGTTGCTCTTTGACTTGCTCACTTTACTCTTCTCAGACCCCCTGGGATAATGCCCTGTTGAGGGTTGGCTGTGGCTTCCAGTTCATCTGTGCTTGTGGACTGACCTGCTCCTGTACCTTTGTGGCAGACTGGCAGCAAATACTCCAAAGGTAAGTAAACTTCTGTGCTTTCTTTCCAAGTATGCTGCGTGTGTTTTGTTTTTAATGCCTTTTGAAATGCTTGTAATCAATGCTCCTGCTTAACCGAAAATAATTTCATGTGACTTCAGGACTTTAACCATATGAAATAGGGTTTATTTGTGAGGGTTACAGTCTCCTGTGGGTAAGCAGCTGCGCTGCCTGTTCAGACTTCTGAGGCTGACTGCATTAAGCATGTACTTTTGACTATAGCATCTAGAGAGGCAACTCGAAGTTCAAAACAGATGCAAGGTCAGGGCTAAAGATCAGCAAAGAATAATAGGAGGGTGCTTTGGCTTGAGGCACGGCTCAGGCTGGTTATAGGCAAGCAGAAGCTACATCTCCCTTCCAGAGGGAGGTGTCTGTGCTGTTACTTGCCAATGGCTTTGCAGTTCTTTAGTTTACCTGGTGAAGTGCATGATTGTGTCACTCCCATGCTAGGAGGCTCTGTCTGACTGATAATTTGTGGGTGAGAACATGGTAAGGATCAAAATGTAATCTCTTTTGAAACAAAGGAGCTCTTCGACTGTTTGGTCTCTCTGGATTGGAGATGTGCCTTGCAGTCAAGGGTAGCCTCGCCATGTTGTCCCCTTTCCTTAGCCTCCCATTTTGGTCTTTATTGGCCCTAGTGGAAAGGGGCATCTGAACTATCCCCATAATGCAGGTATGAAAATACCTTTATCTTTAGCTTGTTCTCAACACAATTGAACTGTGTTGTAATTAATTGGAAGGATAGTTATTACCCTTACATGAAGAAACGGCTACTTACCAAAAAGCCCTTCCTTGGAAGGAGAACTGCAGGAAAAAGCTGCTGCTGGAAAAGATAGAGTGAACTTTTTTGTGGACTTCAAAGAGTTTCTCTCATCCTGTTCCTATTGCCTAATCCGTGTTAATAGGTACTAGCAGGTTAATGTAGGGGGGTTTTCACTGACAACAAGAGACAGAAGGTATCTTTCTATTGGAGAGCTCATAGATCCCCCCTATCCAGGGGGGCAGTGAAGCATGCAGTGAGTGGTGACTTTTAGCATATGATGATACTTGTACACCAGTGAGGCACATAAACCCAGAAAAAAAATCAAGAAACTGTTGAGATGGGAGTAGCTTGTTGCACAGAATCAGTAGCAAGTGTGCACTGTGGCTAGTTGTTATACAGCTCTGTAGCTGTGTGTTCTGCGTTCCGCTTTTGTGCGCGATCCTGAGGCTTCCATGACTTTGGCTGTACTCCATCCCTGGTGCTGTTATCAAGGCAAGCTGGCTTATGTGCATAATGTCAAGGTGATAGCAAAATGCTCGTGAGGATCCCCAGTGAAATAGCATTTAACCCATACAATAATGATTTCATATATGCTTAATATTTTTTACTTTAATTTCAACCCATTTCTGCTTTCCTTTGAGGGAATATTTTGATGAAGTCTGTTATCCGATTCCCCCCTCAGTAACCTAGAGGTATTTTATTATACATTATAAGAGAGCGCATCTTTTGCTTGCATTTATTCTCCTTGAACACTGTTCTGAAGCTGAGTTACAAATGTAAAAACGGAAGCTTGGGAGGACAATATATTTTAACATGAAGCCTCAAGCATGAAATAAGATCCATAGTGTTTTTATCAGGTATGTGATTCTTCTTAAGGCACTAACAGAAGTTCAGTTGCTTTGAGATCTGCAGGGAGCTTTTGTGAACATACTGCTTCTTCAGGCTGAATATGCTGCTTAATCATGTGTTGCATAATAGCATTGGTCTGCAAAGGTTTGAACTGAGCTTTCTCTTGTGTTGGGACTCAAGGAATGTTTGCTGGTCATCATAAAGGACTATCTCAAGCAATCACAGAGGCCACTTAGAACACACATCAACCTTCTATTGCTTGAAACCAACTTGTGTTTTTCTTTATACAAGTGGATGATTCAAACTTTAATATGAAGAATAGGTCATGAATGTCACAACCCACTGGATGAAGTCCCATAAATACAGTATTTCTTTTAATTCTCAAGTTATTGCTTGCATGTGGAATTGTGTAATTTCTCTGTAATACGTTAAACAGACCTTTATCTTGAGAAAGCAGTTGAATGCAGGTGCACAGAAATCCTACATGTTGCTTTGTGTCTCTGACTTAGAAACTGCCTGTTACATTTTCAGACACAGCACATACTAACTTGTGAAGCATGCTCAGGGATTTTTGTGCTAGGAGGAAATTCTGGAAGACTTCTTAGGAAAAGGAAAAAGAAGCACACTTGCAATTCTGTGTTTAAATCAAAGAAATAGAGGTAGTTAGAATGGCTACATAGGTTAGTTAATGACAGTTATACAAAAGTCCCATGTAAAGGACCAAAGGAATATGCATCTATCTTCATGTTTCATAAGCCTTGAGTGTGCAAGGCATTGCATGGGGCTGCTGAAAATTCTTTTCTACCCTGAATGTTGTATACATGCACAAGAGTTTAAAACAGCAGCTTTGAACCTGAGGAAAGCATATGCTGTTAAAGACCTATTTCAGTTGTACGTGGCTTCATGGAAAATAACTTTGTTAGTTTATCTACACTCTTCTGATGAATATTCCGATGGATCAGAGGGGTTTTGTTAGTAATTTTATAATTAAACCCAAGAAAATAGATTATCTAATAGCATAATTCTAATCCAATAATTCATACTAAGAAGAAAAATTTTCAGTGTTGCTATGAAGACCCTGAGTACTGATTCTAGGTAGCACCTTGATACATTAATCCTTTGTTTCCTACACCGCAACAAAATGCAATGGATATGTGGTGATATTGCTGACCTGTGGCTTTCCCTTTGTTTGCCCTAATTTAGACTACTCACAACTCTTAGACTGTAGTTTTAATATTAAAATACTGATAATTCTATTCATTTTTCAGTTTTGTGGTAACACTTGCTAAATCTGAGTATGTTCTGAGTCTCTAACCTGATAGCACCTGTGGGTGTTTTCATACTTAGAAGAACAACAAGGCAAATGAATAAATCAGTATCTGGCCTGCATCTCACAGTACATGAGCTGGGAGTTCATATGTGTCTACTTGATGCAGATAAAAACAACCACATGGAAAAACTGACCTGGCAGAATAATGTATAATATTTTCCTGGTTTTGATGCTTCTCAAGTGTGAAATACATCTTGATTGCAGCAAGATAACATTTATTTCCTGGTTTTGTAGGTTACTGCTAAGTAGCTTATCTCGGAAGCAGACTGCCTGGTATATTCAGCTTTATATAGACCCATATGTGTCTGTCTAGGCTGAGAAGTAGTGAGTAAGCAATGTAATTTTAATTATATCTGTCTGTCAATAACTCATTCAAAACAAGTTTATCTCTCTTCTCTCAGTCCTTACTGAACTCCTTGTCCTTTGCTATTTTTGCCTTGGGTTTATGTGCACTAATCTGCCTGTTTACTATAAAACCTGCTGTAAAACCAGTATTATTCTGTATTTTAACTTTAAAGATCTCAAGTTTTCCATCAGGAAAAGAAAAATCATTTATGTATTACAGGCTGAGCACTTGTTGATAATTACAGGTTGTTAAAAATACATGCAAAATTACATGTCTGTGATTTACTTAAAGCCTTTTTATATATATATATTAGGAGATCATTTTATCTTCTAAGCCTTAATGTGTTCAGTTATACCAAGGCAACAGGTAAAATGATAGTATTGGAAGGCACATATTCATGAGAAATAAGCAGGTAGTTTATCTTTTTTACTGGTGTATAATGCTGACCTGTAAGTGTTGAGTCATGTGCTAGTGTCTGCTGCATAAGGAACAAGCTAGTATAAAGTTCCCTTTGAAACCACTGCAGAGATGATTTTGGTTTTAGAGAATTTCTCTGTAGTAATTTGCTTCTTGGGTCTTAAGTTTTGAGCTTTGTTTTGGGAGCCTCCATATTCCCTGCCCATGGCAAGGGGGTTGGAAGTGGATGATCTTAAGGTCCTTTCCAACCATAACTATTCTATGGTTCTATATTAATCTCTAATAAAAATATTTGCCCCTAGAACTTTCATATTTGTGACCATGTAGTGCTTAGTGACGAAATAAGGATAATTATGCAGCAAAAATGTATATATTTAGGGTTGAGTCAGTTAGACATGAGGACTGCTGTAGGAATATTAGGCCTTTTTTTTCCCATTTGGCACTGTTGATATAGGAGGTCTTAAGGACCTGACAAATTCACAGGGTATAGTGGAAGAAGATGCCCAATGAAGATTTGATGCTACAGCAGGTTCACTGAGCAATTAGAGCTGTGAGAGAAACTGGAATGAAATGGACCTTTTCCAATGTGAAATTTTTTACTTCAGTAGCATTGAACTCACTTGGTTTGTGAGACCATTTACTCTTGTCCAATTAATATGTGAAACAGATCTCGTAGCAGTTTTGAATGTCACAAAAGAAAAGGAGAAATAAGTCTGGTTTCCTTGTGCTTTCAGTATGTGAAAATGTTCTGCTCTTCTTCTGATGTCTTAATTCAAAATTGCAGCAAGACCCAGAGAATAACTTTAGTAAATAAAAATGGACATAGTGACGCAAACATTGCATAGTCACCTTGCCTCGCTAACAGAAACTTAGGTCCTTTCAGTTGGTGTGTTTCCTACAAAAAAGAGTATGTCTTACAAATGATTAAATAGGTCCCGAATTAGTTGAGTATGAGAGATCATAAGTTCCATTTGGATGGCGAGTACCTAGGTGACCACATGATGGGTCTTTTTGTTCTGCATCTTCCTTTTTTGTATATTAAATAGTTAACTAATAGTGCAAGTTACTCTATAGTTGTCATCCATTAGGATTTCAACGTGTTTCTTAGTTAATGATATTATCCACACCCTAAGCACACAGTGGAGGTCCAAACTTTATTACCGTCACATGGATTGAATGCATTGCAAAGGTTACTTGGGCACTTACCCGTTTGCATGTTCACACCATGCAGTACTCTGTTAAAAAAGACAGACTATACGTGACATGGGTAGAATGAATTTAGTCTTTCAGTCTAGATGTACTGAAAATAGCTAATACGCAATGTTTCAAGGGCACCTTCAAGCCCTCTCTCCTTCCAGGTGAGCTGCTAAAGTTATTAGCTTTCTATGTCTGTCCTGCACAGCATCGCTTATACCTACGACAGGCCCTATAAAAGGGGTAAGAAAGCACTGTAACAACTGTGTCACAGGTGCTGCTGCTGGATAGGTGGAGTTGAGCAACGTAGCTCCTCCAGAAAGACCTGCCTGAGGCTGCGGTGAGTCAGTGAAGAGTGGTGGGGGAAGCAGTTTTAATGCTTTCATGATAACCAGGTGAATAGCATGGCCTTCCAAAATCCTGTCTTAGGCAAAATGTTTGAAATGAACTAACAGCTGTCTCAAAGAATTGTTTTAATAGGCACAAAGTTATTCTGGTTGAAAAGCTTTATTGGGCCCCCTATCAAGGGCTAAGAGCGTGGTTGCTGTAACCTCTGATGTTTTATGTGAATAGAAAATCTTATTAATTCAGTAAATGTTTTGTAAATAGATTTGGTCTAATAGCTTTTGACATGCCTTATGTGAAAAGGAAACAATTAAAATAATTGCCCACTTGTTCATTTGATTTTTGTCAAGATGTTGATAATGGGATTAGTTTAGTGTGCTGCTGCTGGGTTTTGGCGAACTGGCATCGTTTCTTCAGTTCAGCATAGTGGGTTGCTTACCCTCCTAGCAACTGATTAGAGCACTAGATGCATCCAGTTTCCAGTGTTGGGAAAGAATCTGTAGTCATCAGTAATGAACAGGTCAGTGCCATGAGAAAATCATAATTGTAATATCATGCTGGAATATGGGTGAATATCGTGTTAGAGTTTGGCGTTAATGGGTTGCTTGCCTCTGTTTTGAGTTGTTGAAGTGCAATTAACTATTTTCATATGATGGCTTTTTTTCTTTAATTTCTATTCTGAAGCAGTTATATCAGTGGTGTGGACAGGAAGAGGTGTTAATCAAGTGTGAAGATATAAAATTAACGTTGTGTGTAACCTAATGCACATGCAGTTTTCATTCTAGAAAAACACAGAAGGCTGCAGATAAACACAACTTTCTAAAAGTGCTCCAGAAGGAAATATTGAGAGCTACAGAACTGAGGCTGATACTGCATGTGAGACTTAGTAGTAGAAACTACGAAGAAGAGTGGTTAAACAGTAATTAAAGAATAGAATTGGTAGACATAGACATATAAAATGGAGTGAAGCTTTGTAAAAGAAGCTGATTCTCAGAAAGCTACTGGCATTCTCTGAGGGTTCTCATAGTCCTGATTGCCTTACCGTGGTAGATCAAATGTGACGATATGTTTCCAGGTCAGACAAGTGGCGTGTTAGGGAGAAAGAATGTGAGATGGGCCAAAGGAAGCAACTGGAATTAAATATGATGAAATGGATGCCTTCTACTTGGAGATTTTTTTGTGTGTGTGTTACTGTGCATTACCTAAAAATGTTGATAGTGTCAACAGGAAAACAAATTAAATACCAGAATCAAAAGGAAAGGGATCAATGTATTTTCTATTACATTAGCTGTGTGTGTCTTATTACATACTCCGGTCTTTAATGTTGATTCTCGTTTGGGCCTCCATTGGCTCTGTCTTTCCAAATGAAAGAAGACCTTAAGATACAGAAAAGGGCAATTGTCATAGAATGAAGCCAAACACAAAAGTTAACTTGGAATGGCATTGAGTACCTTCATGGAGTTTAAGTATATAGGTGTAACTAGTTTGGATATGGCTTTACTTAGGCTACTATTCAGTTAAGTATTTGCTTGAAAGGAAAGGTGATCATTCCTTGGACTAGAGATTATTCCATGTACATATACTCTATGTACATGTGCTGTACCCATAATGTTAATTTCAAAATTAGTTGATGCTTGCTGTTGGAGAGATGTTAAATTTGACTCAATGTAGAAGTTATGATGGGCTTACAGTGCGTATGTGAGCTGTAAACTTGGTTTAGCTGAGTAAAGGGTGTTTGAGGTCTTTTTGAAGGTTTTCTATTCTTTATGCCAGCTGTCTGATAGCAGTGTGGAAACTCTTCTAATACCAAGGTCTTGTTAATCAGCAGGAAGCAGAGCAGTGTTCAGATTGCTCTAATTTGAATGAGTCATTGCAGCAGATTTGTTTGGCGTAGCCTATACACACCAGTCCTGAGGTGGAAATGCAGACGCTGATGTCAAACATCCTTTGCTCTTGGGTACTTTCAGACAAGGTTGAATCTTTTTAAATCTGACAGTTAAAGTACTGCTCCCCCTTCATTCCCCATGGCTCGGTGGCAGTTAAGTTTGTACCTAATTAGGTTTATTATACATTGTGCACAACTAAATTATATCAGCAGCTCTGATATTAGATCAAGGTCTTAAAAGCATCATTTATGGATATTCCTTTAGGTAGTTGGAAACAGTAGCTTTTTTGCTTTTACAAAATGTCAGACTCAGTATGTGACAGTAAATCTATCGGACAGAATACTGGCTTACAAAAAGCTGTGATTTTAAATCTTCTATGTGCATGGTAGCCAGTATAATTGATACAGAGCATTAAAAAGCTGTATTATGGTTAATATCAGAATTTATTCAGTGAGCAAATTGAAACTATTGCATTCAAAAAGGTTTCTGGTGGGTGAGCTAAAATAGAAAATGTGGAGTTTTTTAACTGTTTTGCTCTGGATGATTACAGTGACTTGGAAGTTACTGTAGCCTTTCAATGATGAACATTCCTACTTGTCACCTAAAATGCAGAATAATTCCATGCACTACGGCCCAGACTGGAATGATTCTTGTGAACTAATAATGCGCAGCCTGGTATTTGCCTTGTAATGCTGTCATGTTTTGTTGCTATGCGAGAGAAAGCAGCAACTTTCTAATTCAAGTCTAACATTCAGATACCATTCTTCTTTTGTTCTTAACATAGGTCCTTGACTAATCAGGCACAGTCAGATCACTTGACTTGGCTGAAAGTTCCTGTAATTTACTGGCTGCTTATTATAGTGCAATAAAAGTGCATATTACTGGCACATCTCATAAATGTGTAGCCTATTATGTTTCATAATTATTATATTTGATTAAAATATGGTAAATTTCTTAATGGAAACTTTCCAGTGAAGGCGATGTGAGAAGTAAAAGCAGCAGGAAGCAAAGGGAAAGCTGTTACTGAAGGGTTTTGTGTGGTTCTAGCTGGTGGGATTAGGTAGTACTTCCCAAAGCTGATAGGTTACAATAAACCAATGGTGTTTGTGATAAGCCAAATCTTTGAAAGTGGGTTTCTAACAACTTGCCCACTTCTGTATTCCCTAATCTTTATTTCATGATGAAGGGTTATGCAGCTCAGTTGTTTGTACATTGCTGTTGAAGTTGAATTGTGGGACATGTGAACATGTGAATCACATGCATATGTTCACCTCTGGTCTCAGCTCTTGTCTGTGCAGTCTCATGACAGGAGAGGAAAATAACTGTTGGGAGAAGACATTTGGTGGTCAAGCAAGTTCTTTGGAGGACTCGGTAGCCTGTGGTTAAGTTACTACAAGTTTTCTTTTGAAGCTAAACTCATGTCTCGAGTTAAACACCTTCTGATAACTCTGAGGATATACACCCCAAGTAATTAGGATGGTAATTAGTATCAAACAGTTAAATGACATGATCCCGATTTCTGTTCTAGGACAGTCTCTGAAGTCTTGTATGTAGCATGAGAATGGTATGACTAAGTGAAGTACTGATAGGTAACAGATGGTTTTCTGGTGACAGTCACTAAAACAATCAGATAAATGCATATAATTTGTGTGTATCTACTTACCCAATAAAGGCAACTGAAACTTTACTTTGGAAACTGGGAAGTATACTGAAATCATAGAAGGTTTTGGCTGTAAAGGACCATTGAAGACCATCTTTTCCAGACTCCTTCTATGGACAGGGATGTCTTTAGATCAAGTTGCTCAAAGCCCTTAGAGGTCAAAAGTCCATCCTGACCTTGAACACTTCCACTCGTGGGGCATCTACAACTTGCCTAGGTAACTTATTCCAGTGCCTCTCCACCCTCATCATTAAGAACTTTTTATGCCCAAACTAAACCTACCCTCTTTCTATTCAAAAGCATTGCCCCTTGTCTTGTTACTGCAGACCTTTGTAAAAAGTCTCTCCATCTTAAAAGCCCCCTTTATGTGTTGAGAGGCTGCAATAAGGTCTACCTGAAGCTGACTCTTCTTCAGGCTGAACACCCTAACTTTCTGTCCCCCTTCACAGAGGAGATGTTCCAGCCCTCTGATCACTTTGTGTGGCCCTCCTCTGGATCCATCTGTCTTCTTGTGAGGACTGCAGAACTGAATGCAGTAACCCAGGTAGGGGTCTCATGAGACCCCTCCAAAAATACATGGCGTGGAGCAGGGGAAGGAGTTTGGTGACATTGAAGGTAAGCAAGAGCCAGGCCACAAAGCACAAGAATAATTCTAAATGTGTGACACATGCTGCAGTGTCCTCTTACCATTAGAACATACAGGTTTTCTCTTGAGATGTGAACAGCTGAGTTTAATGAACAATGGAATGAAGCAATAGCATTAGGCTCCAAATGCTTTCCCTTTTATTCTTGGTTTCTGGTATTTCCCCCATCCATTGGCCCATAATTAACTTATTTGTTTAAAATTCAGGAGGGATTTAAAAGTCCTTAATCATGGTCAGTAATTTTAATCCTATTCTCTTTGCAAGTGGGAGTATAATGCAACTACAATTTAAATAGGCAAGAACAGTCTGTCTTCCTTTTCCCCGGCCAGTCCTCACCCTATTGTTCTCCTTTTTTGCATCAGGATGATCACCTACATCATAAATGGGGAAATAATCAGGGTTAATCATATGTGTTTGTGTGTGAGGTGTACTTAGTTTACCATGGACTGCATTCCCAGTATGATTTATTTCACTGTTCCAGAGTTGGCTACAGTAATAACAGAGGGACAAGCAGTGGAAGGGTGAAGATGAGTGACTGGGCTAGGGAGGGGTCAAGGCTTTTTCCCAGGGGTTATGCTAGTTTACCCTGACCATAAATGCATTCCTTAGTTTGATATCGTGTCCGTTTTCTGCTGCCTCATGTTTTTCCCCACTGTTAAGCAACAGTGGCCAGGGGATGAAGTTCAAATCATTGTTTCTCCCTCCTCCCATCAATTCTATATGTCTCAGGTCTGTAGGCTGCCACCTCTAAGAAAGTAAATATAACTGAGTCTCACTACATGTTGTAGGACACTTCTAGTAAGGCAAGCAGGATTTTCCTTGGTTTTCATTGAAAACAGCTCTCATTAATGTATCTCGTGCTCCAGTCAAATAAGGGGGTGTTGACTGTGTGCATCATCTTTTCTGATGAGACAGGCTACTAAGGGTAGGATGGTGTTTCTGAAGGACATGTTTTGTCCCAGGAGATGGCAGGTGTGTGGTCTTACAGCAAACTGATTATTTTGAACTTGCTGTTGCTGTCAGTATTATCCGTTTATACTGAGTTGAAGTTGCTACACTTTTGTCTTCTTTCCTTGAGGTACTGATGTTCACGATTGATAGGGTAATGAAGTATTTCAGTAAATCGTGGTGTTAAGTCATAACCATCTGTTCAAAAAGGAGTAAAATGTTCATGCATTTAAGGGATCTGTTGTACAGTGAGGATAGCTATAACTGTTCAACAGGAGTCTTTTCTGCAGGGATCTAGGAGAAAGGACTGACAGGATATATTGTCAGTGTTTGGCAAAAGAGGCTTTGGCCCTTCTTGATGTCATCTGGGTTGGATGGTAAGAGTAACAAATAAGAGCACAGGTCTTAATTTATTTAAGAAATAAACAACCTGTTTTTAGTTTCCCAAAGGACAAAAAAAGGGGGTATGTTTAAATTTTGACATGAAGTCACAGCTGGAGGAAGCCCCAGTCCCATTCTGGAATACTCGAGTCTAATGTTTGCAGATAACTGAAGAAATCATCAAATATACATGAGGTTAGAAATGCAAAACAAGAGAGTAACTTGGGGATCTCTGGAGGCCCTTGGGTCCACAGCCTTCCTCAAAGCAGGACTGATTTCAAAGTTGTCTTCTGCTTTCTATGCACTCTGAAGTCATCAGTGGGAATAAGCATAACTTAAAATTGGAAACCTCTTACCCAGCAGATAGGGTAAGAACATGTATGCTTGACATGGATGTCAGTCTGTGTCTGTCACTACAGTGAATGCAGGCTCTAGTGGAAGAAGTTACAATGAACTACCAGCATACACATTTTTAAGTGACAGCATATGCATGCAATGAAGCCTGTAGTAGCTTGTGCGTGCTGTGTGTTAAGAAGTGGCTTACAATAGCCAAATAGGTGCTTTAATGATAGAAACTGTACAAAGTATCTTGAAACCAGATAGGGAGACTGCAACAGCTGTTAAGCTATTTCTTAAAACGCACCCTTACTGCTATGGAAGAAATGCAAGACACATGGTGGGACTGAAGCCACTATTTATACACAATCCCTGAGTCCCAGGAGAAATTTATTTCATTTCTGAATATTGAAGCTTTAAGGAAAAAAAAGCAGCATATTTTGTGTGTTACATCTGTCTTCCCAGTTGTGAATGCATAACATCATTGTGTGGTAGATGTTAATCCCAGATTTTAGAACTTCTTTTCCTCTCGGGGTGGAAAAACATTATTCACATCTGGAGCTCACTAGAATGGGGTATTGAAAGTTGTTTGGCAACTTGCATATGTAATTATTTCAGTACTGGAAGCATGTGCCCCTTGGTTTTACATGAGTCCCTGTAAAAGGGCCCAGCACTCCAGACTTCATGGAAATGAAGCTTGTGTGGGTAAAAGAAATATCTTATACCATGGCAGGGGGGTTGGAACTTGAACATCTTAAGGTCCTTACCAACCCTAACCGTTCTATGATTCTGTGATCTTGGAGTGAGTATGAATAGTATAGCTAACCTAGTTACTAAACATGTGAAGTATTATGAATATTCAAATTTAAAGTTGTCTGCAGGAAAAAATCAAGTTTTAAGTTGCTCAATTTTTTTTTCCCTGAAAAAGAGTGGTTTTGATATACTTATTACATGCTGTACATTCAGAAGATAGAGATGCTTCAGGCATGGCAAGGCCGTTCAGAGTCTTGCTAGAAAGCATGTATTTGCTTGAGAGCCATCTGGAAAGGAAGACTGACTATATTTTGGACCATCAAAACCCATGGGACTTGAATGCATTTTGAACAATTGTATGTGTACTCTTCCAGACCTAATCCGCTAATGTCTATTGTGAAACTGTTGGAATTGCTCTGCCAATTCTCCAGGTAGACCCAAGCAGACCTTTTAAAAGGGAACCTCAGTATTAGACTGACATAAATAGCTCTTTATACTTGCATTGTTAGCATTACCGGCCTACGTTTTAAAACCTAATCTCCTTGGTAACAAGTGCTGCAGACAAATTGAGGGCTTTGCATTTTGCTTACGAGGGAGAGAAGACTCAAGTATATTTTAGTGCTTTAAGTAAGATATTTACAAAACAATTGCAAGGGTCTAAATGCTCTTCTGAATTTTTAGCTGTGGTTTATGTCAAGTATTTCTTTTCCCATTAATCTCTCCTGGATTTTTGGCAATATAGCCAACCATGAAGCTTTGTATGCCTTCAGTAAGTAGGTATGCACCTGTTAGCCATACAAAGTCCTATTTTAAAACTTCAGGGAACCCCTAAGTTGATCTCAAAGGTTTGTCAAGCTTCTGTGTTAGTTGTTTCCACTGTGGTCCCTGGAGAGAGAAGGCTACAGGGTCACACCTGTTCCTTGAAATGAATCGGATGATTTATGCTTAAGTGGCTTTGGGGTTACAATAGAGATACAGAATCCCCAAAGGACAAAATAGATTTCCATCTGCATGATCTAAACAAGTGTTCCCACCTTTTATGCCAGCTGCTAAATCTTGGCAGAAAGCAGTCCTAATTAATGGAAGACAAAATAAGGCAGCAGAAAGTTGTCTTGAAACTTGAGTTTCATTGCTTGATTTTTTTATTTTTTTTTTCCTTCTATGTATGACTGTCTTGAAACTTGGGTTTCACTGCTTGATTTTTTTCCTTCCATGTATGACTTGCATAAGTGCATAAACACGAAGGAGCTGCTGTTGTGGTTGCAATATACTTTTCTGATACTTGGACATACTGTTTGCCCTAACGTGGATGCTGAGTAGTCACTCTAGACTGAAGGGTGGAGAAAAGTTCTGTATATATTTTTGAGTGGGACACCTAAAAAACTGGGGGAGAGGGGAAAAAAGAAGTCATGGGTTTGAGCTAAAAGCTCTACCTGCCTTGGTTTTGTTTACAAAACCCAAGTATGTAATTAAGGGTGAGGGCCTGGCACAGGTATTAAAAATCTCTGAAGTGGAAGACTCTGAAATGAGTTGGTGTGACAGGTCTCTCTTCACTTCCAACAGAGGTTGTCTGCGTGAGTTGCTGGTTAGAACTACTACGGGAACATGGGTAGCAAAATACCTTGCTTATAACATGCATTTTAGAGGAACTGGTGTATCTTGAAGAACTGAGAGTAGATTTAGATTAGCTATAAGGAAGAAATTCTTCACGGTGAGGGTGGTGAGGCACTGGCACAGGGTGCCCAGAGAAGGTGTGGATGCTTCATCCCTTAAAGTGTTCAAGGACGAGTGGGGCTTGGAGCAACCTGGACTAGTGGAAGGTGTCCCTGGCCATTGCAGAGGACTTGAAACAAGGTGATCTTTAAGGTTCCTTCCAGTCCAAACCACCCGGTTTCTATGAATTGCAGATACTTCTTTTTGATCACCAAAACAGCACTGACAGTTCAAATCCTGAAGAATAAGCAAATCTAGTATTAAAGAGGTTTATATCTTGTCCAGTTAATATATAAAATTCTTAAAGAGGAAAAAGTAACTTGGTACATGTAAACTGAAAAGAGATCTTTCAAACTTAATTGTATGGGTAATTTTTCAAGATAGCATTTGAAATTGATGTGAAAAATCTCCAAACCTAAAATAATAGAAAAAGTATCACATCAATGCTGATATCAGCCAAAGAGCAAATAATTTGATTGTCTAAACTTTAGTCCTTTTTAAGGAAAAACATAAGGGCAGTTGTGGGTAACGGGGTTGGGTTTGTCACATCCATCACTAGTCAAAGGTGAATAATAAGGAACATTAGCTGAGACAAAATGACAGCTACAGCTAAGCCCTTAAAGAGGATGAAAACGGGATGAGTACGAGACATGCTTTTAGAGGCCAGAACAGATTGGCCAAGATGAGTATGTCAGTACCAATGTACTCTTGACAATGGGTTAAATGTCAGGTTATTGATTATTGGGAAGGGAAGTGACTATCAAGATGTGTGATGGGAATGACATGCAGCAAGAGTCTCGGTGTTCCTCCTGGGCTTGTAGTTACAGCTGTCCTCTCTGAACTCCAAGTCAAGAAAACAGTCATCCAGATGAGAGGCACAAACTGACATTAATGCTTGGTTAAGTAAATCTCGGGTAGTTTCAGTGTATGATGAGGCTGCACCCATGTTTTAGCCCATCAACACCAAAGTGCGCTTTATCCGCAGCAAGCCCACTGGTGATATAATGTGAATAAACAGAGTTCATGCTGAACTTAAATGGGTAAATGAAGAAAGAGAAATTAATCTGCCAGTAAGAGAATATGCTCCCTTAAAAGCCATTTATCTTAATCACAATGAGGAAAACAAACTTGACACATTAATTTCTGTGGAACTTATTGTACCTCTTGAAGCTTGTGGTGGGTTAATACTCCAAACTGAGGCTATAGGGAAAGCTGCCCTGCATGACACTGCTAACAGGAGTGTGGCTTTCAAGGAACTCAAGTTTCTACTCTGGTGTAATATAACTTTTGTGAGTGAGCAGCATAATTATCGGTCTGTACTTGACTACTACCTTTGATAAGGGCTCAAAATATTATTCTTTAACTAGGTTGAATATCATATCCACATCTACAGAGGTGCGTAAACTTATATCTGAGTTTCAAAGACTTCTCTCTTCTTTTGTTTTCTCTCCTCCTTTGTTTGTAGGACTGATTCCACAGGACAGAAACATAACGGCAAACTTTCCCTGCCACAGTTCTTTTTTTGGGGGGGTATTTTTTGGTTTTTAATCTACAGTATAATAAGACACAACAGTGATGCAAACCTAAAACCCTGCGTGCCATATGTAGCCACCTCCACTTGTTAGTCTATGTTGCCATTTGATGTATGATGGAGGAAGACAGATGGAAAATGTAATTTATAGTCACCCTGATTAGCTGTGGAATTGATTAGGAAGCCATCAACAAAAGTCTCAAAAGAAAAAGAAAGGAATTTTGGTAAAGATATTTACTTCTGCTGAATTTACTTTGCTGATTGACAGCTACTGAACATGAGCCAGCTTGTGCCCAGGCAGCCAGGAAGGCCATCAGCTTCCTGGCCTGTATCAGAAATAGTGTTGCCACCAGGACCAGGGCAGTGATCATCCCCCTGTGCTCTGCACTGGCAAGGCTGCACCTTGAATCCTGTGTTTGGTTCTGTGCTGCTCACTGCAAGAGAGACATTGAGGTGCTGGAGCAGGTCCAGAGAAGGGCAATGAAGCTGGTGGAGCGTCTCGAGAACAAGTCTTACAGGGGATGGCTGAGGGACCTGGGGTTGTTTAGTCTGAGGAAGAGAAGGCTCG
Organism: Pezoporus wallicus; assembly: GCF_028554395.1. Classification (NCBI taxonomy): domain Eukaryota; kingdom Metazoa; phylum Chordata; class Aves; order Psittaciformes; family Psittacidae; genus Pezoporus; species Pezoporus wallicus. Next base: position 642,892 of record NW_026637726.1, read on the forward strand.
AGGGGACCTTATGTTCCCTGCAGCTGCCTAATAGGAGGTTGTAGTGAGGTGAGGTTTGTCTCTCCTCCCAAGTAACATGTGATAGGAGAAGAGGAAACACCCTCAAGCTGCATCAGGCGAGTTCTAGACTAGAAAAAATTTCATCATTGAAAGGATGCTCAGGCATCGGAAAAGGCTGCCCAGGGAAGTGGTGGAATCGCATCCCTGGAAGCATTCAAAAACTGTGTACATGAGGCCCTTCATCATGTCCTTAGTGGCAGACTTGACAGTTCTGGGGTCAAGGTTGGACACGGCAATCTTAAAGGTCTCTTCTAACCTAGCTGATTCTATGACTCTATTTACTTATCTCAAAAATACAGTAATTATCATGGTTTCCCCAAGAGCCTTTTCAGAATGAAAGGCTCAACTGACCTAGGTGAAGCTATCATGTTATCCTGGGATGCTTCAAAGGTTGAGGCTAAGTATACGCTGTCAACCCAAGCTACGCTTGTAGTGCTTGGAAAGAATGCAATGATCTTTGTGGTGCATGAATGCAAATAGATTGTATACTTGGAAAAGCAGGAGGATTTTTTTATGTGGGGAGTACTGGCTTGGTGCTGTTCTGGAGAAAATAAAAAGCTTTTATCAGGCTGCCCATTCTCCTTTTGAGAGGAAGTAACTAATGTCACTCTCTGAACATGCAAAATCTGGAGATGATAAAAGCTGCTCCATGGTTAGTTCCCTGACTTGCACACTTCAGGTATTAGCCATTCCCAGGCTTGACATTAGACAAAAGTCTTCTTTAAATGTCATATCACTGTCTTGGTACATGGAGCTCACCTCATTAATACCACATATGAGGAGCTGTTGTTTCAGCCTTCGTGTACTTCCTCAAGGGGAAAAAAAATCTGTGTCTCTAAACTGGCAAAATTTCTATATGCATACTTGTGTCTTAAGAAGTGTATGAAGCCATAAGGGATTACTTCAAAGTTTTGTAGTAAAACCTTAAATAAAACATTAAAAGGCTTAATGTTTTATTATAATACTGAATAGGCCTGTTGCTCTTTTCCCTTCCATGCTATCGAAACTGAGTACCATAGCAGCTAGGCGGTACTGAGTGTGGACATGTGCCTGAAAGAGTAAGTTTACTGTCATGAAACAGAGGTAAAAGTTTCACCGTATGGTGTTAGGGCTTTCAGCCTTGTATCTTGTACAGACAGCATAACTACCTGGTCACAGACTCTTTTGCAAGAGTGGAAAATAGAACCAAACCAGCAACTGTCTGGATCAGTGTCTAATTGTACTCCCCATGTGGGTCATTTAGCAGGCTTTAAACCAAAAATAAAAAAAAATGGGTGATATTTTTTATGGCATATAAAATGTTATATATTATATCTCTTCTACTTAGTAGAACTGAATGTTTTTCCCCCTGCCAGTCTCATCAGGAAATCCCACATGGTGGCTGAGTTGGGTAAGAATTGAGTTTCCAAATGCATTGTCTTTGACATTAGAAATTAATTGGGTTCATATTTTTCTTCAGTTGTTTCCAGCTCTTAGCAGTATTTCAATTCTTAGTAATATTTCAATTCTTCTGAAAATTCTCACTCAAGTTGGTCCAAGATTATTTGTGGTGAACGCAATAGTCGTCATGGAGGCACTGGCTAAGTTTTATTAACTTTTTTTGCTATTTTTTTAAGCTCTTTATCTTTTTAGTGACTTGCATCAGAAGTCAAACTGATCAGTGGTTAAAATAATGTTCATTGCTTTGCTTAAAAAGGTTTATATGGAGGTTAGGGTGAAAATGAAGCAATGTGACCTGGGCATACTGCTTCGAATAACACTGCTACATTTCTAACTGTGTATAGACAACTGTCTTGGGGTAGGATAGAAATAGAAACTGAGAGGAAGTCTGAGGAGAACACCTCTGAGGACTATTAATTAACAGCAAAATAGCTTGTGGAAGGTTTTGTATTCCTCTGTTGACTTGCTATATTGGAATCAGCAGATATCTATTTTCCCAAATTTTCATCAATTTGCATAAAACACATTAGTTCACAGTCACAGGGAAGCACTGCTGGTACTGACACACTGAAGGCTGCTATTTAACCTCTTTTTGGGTATGGTGCATTGCTACAAACAGTCTTTATTTCTTGCAGGAGGTAAAACAATTTTTAGTCTGGGTTTTCTAGATGTCTGTTGGAACCAAGGTTTTAATTTGCACTACACAATTTTAAATGCATTATAAAGCTAGGTTTGAACAAGCTTTTAGAGAAAGCTGGAAAATGAGGGGCTTTGGACTGTGTTATATCACTTGATACTTTAGGTATGGTCATAAGGATCTGCATTTTCTTTAATGTTCTTTTTTTTTCCCAAAACTGAAGATGATAAACTATTAAAAATCAAAGTTGTATTTATCAAATTATAAATCATTAACCAGCTTCTGATGCAGAACACTCCATCTCTCGAAGCTTAGGCAGCCTACATTTAAACTAATACCTTCTTTAAGAGGAACTGCTAACATCAAGACTGAGTTTTATTCTATTCTTTATCTTAAGTTCCCCCAGCTGTGTGATTCACAAGAATATATCTGTGTTGCCATTTTGGGTTTGCAATTACATTTAGAAACACTAGCATTTAGGCAGAAGTCATTATACCAATTTTTGGGGGGGGGGGGGTGCTTGAGAAGCTTTAGAAAACCAGAAAGCAGCACCTTTATATATGGAAAACAATCTCTATGTGACTTGGGTTGGAGGCAGCCCAGTTATGTCAGTAAGCCAGCATTCTGTGCTTGTATCCATAGATGCAGGTAACTCTAGCATGCTATTTAATTTTCTTTCCACTGTAAGCTAAACTGTTACTTAACCAGTGTGCTGAATAAGTCTACTTATGAGCATTATATTCTTCAAAGGAGTTCAAGATACTGAAGCTTCTTGAGGAAAGAATGAGTCCGATAAAGTGAGGTGTTGCATTTTATTGTGTGATGCAGGGATGCTAAGTTAGCCTTTTGGCAAAAGTCATTGTGGTTACAGCTAGAACAAGTTGCACACAAAAAATAAACAAGTTAATCGGACATGTTGCCTTTCTTTGAACAACAAGAAGATGATGATATTTTGCCACATAGGTACCTGGGCATCTGTGTCCTTCTTTTCAGCCTTTGAAAGCAGATGGATTATCTCTTTCAGGGACTTTTGGACAAAAAAACCTCTATAACAGTTTTTGGTTTTCTGATCTAAGTGTTTTATACAGCGGTGGAAAGAGTTCACAGGAACATAACTGGAAGGCTTAATCATAAAAGTTTCTCTTTTGAAGTCTCTTAAATGATGTAAATTGTTATCACATGTAGGAATAACTGCTAGGTTTTTATCCCCAAGTGACAAATAATGAAGCAACTGACACTTTGCTGTTTTGAAACGGGCAGATGGCGTGTTATAACATCTAACTGTAACTGGGGTGTGGGAGACGACTTGTTTTGGTGTCTTGTGGTGGGTTTTTTTTGTTTTTTAGTTAAACCAATTTTCTCTTCTCTTCTAGAGGTTTTTGTAGGGGGGCCTTTGCAACCATTAATTATATGCTTTTGCCTATATAGCCGTTACGGCTTGCTTTGACCCATAATGAGACTGATGCTAGAGCAAAGGAAATGGATGGGAAAGATCCTATGTGTGGATGTTTTATAATGGAATTCGTTATTAGCTTCTCTGCTTTAGAAATATGGCTAGTGAATTAGACAGCTCTTCCAAGGCTATTATATGTTGTGATTAAATTGTAAAGCCTCACATTGCCTAGCTTTCTATAATGCCCTCTTCTTGCTTTCAGGAGTCTCTAAGCTGGGTAGGTGTTAGGAGCCCTCACAAGAAGAATAAAGTAATTTTATTCATCTGGTTTTTATTTTGCTGGAGCCTTGCAAGTTTCATTTCATAGCAGTGAAGCCTTTTATTTGTGTCGGAATCAGTTAACTGCTCCTTAGTGGTTTTGAAAGTGTGCAAATAATATAGGTAAAGTCAGGGAGAGAATTCAAAGCAAGTATCTGCTGAAATATGCTACTGGAAACTTGAAATAGATCTGTAGTTTGAGATTTCAAGATGAATCAAAGGATATTTCTATTAGCAATAACATAAGCATGTATGGAATAAGACTTGACAGAGTTTTTGACTGGTAACAGAGCGTTTACTGTTGCTGTAAAATGGGCAAATAACATAGCCAGCAGTCCATCCTGAAGCTTTCTCAGCTCTGAATTAATCAATCAGATTGATCTTAAGGAGTGTGAAGTACTTCTAACCCACATTGTTGCTAGGGGTGGACATGGTTGCTGAGACACTTTTTTTTGGCATCAATATACAATATAGCTCTATACCCCGAACAACTTGCAGGGCTGTAGACTATCCCATGGTATTGTCCATTTCATTGACTACTTTTATCACTCTCCTACTCTAAATAATTGCTCCTTGTTTTAGGAGAGGATGTAAATGTTGCGTTTTCCTTTACCTTGGCTGTTGTCAGGTAAGTTCAATAGCAGTTGGCCAAGCTTGTCAAGTCACTTCTGCTCAAAGGTCTTGTGGCATGCATCCTTCTGCAGGTAAGCAGCTTTAAAGGGAGAAGGTGGGTGGGTTGCAACAGGCAGTTATTAACCAGGCTCATTGCTGATCTGTGCTGGTGTTACAGGAATGAGAAATCAAAAACTAAGGGGGTTTGTCAATGGGCAGCGTTCTCTTTCTGTTTTCAGCAGTGTAGTCTGTGCAAAAAATAGCCAGCCGCTGACTCTCAGGTAATAATAAATGGTGTTCAAACTGCTCTGCCTACTGTGGGCCTATTACATAGTTGGGAAAAGAGAACTGATACTTAGATCCAAGTACTGTATCTCTGCTTGTCATAGAAGCATAATCTACTTAAGAGTAATAATTTTCACAGGATGAGTCACAAGTCAAGGAATAATGCAAAATATAGGAAAGCTTTTATATAATAAGGACCCCTTTTTTTTTTCCTCCATTCAAGGAAGATTACAGGCAGGAAGAGTAATAGACTATCAAATCCTTGGTCAAATATAAAGAATGGGTGTGGGTTTCTGACATAAGAAATAGGGGTACTGTCAAACAGAACTTTCTGACAACTGGTCCAGAATCTCAGGAGAAGAATGGGAAACCACAGAAGATTGCTTTAAAAATGTAGGATATTGTCATTTCAGTGAAATCGGAAAGTAGTAAAAATGGAGTGAAAAGGACCTGCTGCCTATGTCTGAACAGGTCTTAAGTCCTGAAAGGCTGACCATAGCTCCTTTAGTTCTAAAGTCTACAATGAGAATGCAGTGCTTTTCAGTAGGGTTAAATTGCTGTATGTAGCCCCTTCTTAGGTGCCAGCAGCTCAACTTTTAGTCCAGTTTCTGGGTTGGGGTTTTGTTTTTCACCTTTAGAGCATTTCCTGACAAGAAGATAGGGTTTTTTTTTTATTAGCATTTCAGGATTTTGCATACAGCCTCCTGTGAAGGAGCTCATGGGTTTAAAGATGCATCAGTCTGACTCTTGACTTTGTGTACTGCAGTGCTACTACAAAGATATGGCCATTTGTTTATTGCATCTCTTGAGATCAGCTGCTTCCTATACAGTACCTGGTTACTTGACTGTAATCTATCATTGCGAATATTTCAGCTATTATTTATAGGTTGTATAATTGACTGTTAATGATCTCAGTCTTTTGGCTGTCACTTTTCTCATACGTCTTTTGTTTATTAGTTCCTCCAGGATGTTTTATTTAATTCTGTAGGACTTGAGATAAGATCACTGACTGTCTTGTCTCCATCCTCATTCCTCAGGTATCTGTCTACTCAAAGTAGCTAATAGTGTCCACGATAGTGTTCAAAGAAGTCAAATAAAACAGGGTGTAAATGATACTTAGACAATTCTTTTTGGGGGTTGTGCAATTGTTAATTTTTAATGGAATTTAATACATGTTAAAAAATAATGTGCTAATGTTAGTCTTACAGTCTCAAAAACCTGAATGAGGGCAAGCTTGAGGAAAGTAGCAGAAGGAAAACAGTTTTCTGTGAAACATATAACCAGGGACTTCCTTAAAAGTGGTTTCTTTCCTCTGAAGATGTCAATGATTGTGCTGAAGACATTTGGGCGCACTAGAAAACATGGACTGATTTGTAGCCCATGGACTGAGAAGTAACAGCTACTCGTGTCTGAACACATCATAGGTGTCTTGAAAGACATTAGGAATTTCTTAGGAAGAAATGGCAACCTGCACGTATTCAGTGCTATATGGCCTTGAATGGAAAGGGTCCTATGCTGTAAACCGGTGGGGGCTGCAGCACAGGGAGAGTGGCAAGCAGTGCAGTGTCCAGGCATCAGTGACAGCACGCATTGGATGCCACACCTGCATTTTTATCCCTTTCAAGTACAAGCTGTTAGTCCTTGTCTTCATTGTTTGTGGCACTTAATTGAGTAAGAAATGTGTGAAATAACTGAAGTTAACAGCATATGGAAAAGAGGAAACAAGAGTAATTGTAATGCCTAGACAGGCTTTGAGTTTAAGACATTGGAAATAATTTAAGCCCTTAAAGGTCATCCAAAGACTTAGCTTTTGAAAACCTGGCATTGTTACCTATGACTGACATTTCTGGGCATGTGTAACAAAGCAACATTGATTTGCTATTGTCAAGCGGTGGGATCTACCTTGATACTATGGCTGGTACATGCTCTACAACAGGCAGAACAAATAAAAATAACTATAATTCTTGCTTTTTTAGCCTTCAAAAGTGATTTAATGGTTCAGCTTACAAGCAAGGACCTTTAAACTGATACTTGATGTACAAACTGAAGGTGTCAGTTCGACAACTAGATTCATTGGAAAGAATGACTTGGAGGCTAACTCGTGCATCTAAAATCTAACAGAAAAGCTTGCTAGTTTAAAGATTAAATTGATTTTAAGATGCATACCCGTATTACTGTTATATTGCAAAAACTTGCTGGACTCTATGGTGATTAATGGTTCCAGATTAAGTCTATTCTTCACTTAAAAGTGCAAGGTATTAGTGGGGGGTAAGTTTCCTTGTATAGCTTTCCTTACACAGCTCAGGTTTATGAAAAGATAGCTATGTCTCTGACAAATCTAGTTAACAGCAAGAAATGCATCTAAACGTCACACCTTTTAAGCAGTCCCATTTATTCTAGGTGGATCAAGAAAATGGTCATTGATATAAGTAAATTATGTGATAGGAACTATTAAGATGAACTGCTGGAACATTTTTATGTGTATGTTTTTTAACTGCTTGGAGTTTTTTTGCTTGTGATCATGGGTTTGTTTTTGGGTTTTTTATTTGTTTGGTGTGGTTTATTTTCTGGGGGGGTAGGTTATTTTGGGTATTTTTTGTCTGTTTTGGGTTGGTTTCTTTGGTTTTTAGAAACTGCCACTTGCTCTGAAAAAAAATGCCTTGAGTGAAGAGCTTTGCTGCCATTGGTTAGCTTTCATAATTCAGTGTTCATCTCTTTCTTGTAGTGCTATTCAAGTAGAAAAGCAGCAGTCAGATAGGCAGATAAGGGAAAAAATACATGGTTTTCTGTACAAGCAAGGGTGCTTTGAATGCTGGTGTGTGTGAGGAGCACAGATATGGAAAATATTTTCTCTAAGTGGAGGAAAAGGTGGGTGAAGATGATGAGGCTTCTGTGGGTAGAAGAGTGAAGGAGCTGCAATGAATAAAGGGTAAAACAGAATCACTTGTCACTCTAGAGCTCCCTAAAATAAGAGGGGGTGTGGGGGGTAAGAGTGTGGGTGAAAGAGGTGCAAAATTAATGACATTTGAGGCTAGCACTTTCCCATAGGGTGTTTGACAGCCTTCAAAAGTGATGATTATTTATGTGATTCTTGACTTTGCAGCAGTAATAAAAGCTGGACTGAACTACCTCGTGTTCAGTCAAGAAATTAAGTTCATATCTAGTGATAACTTTATGCTATTTTTGCTTCATGAGTTGCCTAATGTTGTTCAACATTTGTGCCTCATCCTCAATCAAGTGCTATAAAGAGGCCTCTAATCAGAAGTATTTGGTTTTAATGTTTCTCCTTAGTCTCTCACTCACTCACAGCCAAATCTTTGCTGATGTACTTGAGAAATATTTTAATGCTGTTGCCTGCTCACCTGTCCTGGGTTCAGCAGTAGCAGTGATTTTCCTCCTCCTTAGTAGCTGGTGCAGTGCTGTGTTTCTGACTTTGAGCCTGGGAACAACACCGATGTTTTTAGTTATTGCTAAGTAATGATTACTCTGATCAAAGACCTCCCCAGTCTCATGCTCTGCCAGGGAAGAGGGGAAGCCGGGAGGAAGCAGAGACGGGACACCTGACCCAAACTGACCAAAGAGGTATTCCATACCACAGCATGTCATGCCCAGTATAGAAACTGGGGGCATTTACCCAGAAGGGCTAGATCACTGCTTGGTAGGGCTGGGTATCGGTTGGTGGGTAGTGAGTGGTTGTATTCTCTTCCCTTGTTATTTCCCTTACCATTATTATCATTGGTGGTAGCAGCAGTGATTTGTGTTATACCTTAGTTACTGCTCTTATCTCAACCTGTGCGAGTTACATTCTTTCCATTCTCCTCCCCATCCCTCTGGGAGTGAGGGGAAGAAGGGGGGGAGTGAGTGAGCAGCTGAGTGGTTCTTGTTGCCAGGTGGGCTTAGACCACGACATCACCTAATTAAGAGAATGATTGGGTCCCTGGAGGGACAGATCTCCCTAGGTGAGATAAATGAAAGAATTGCTCTCTTGCTGGAGAAAAGCCAGTCTGAAATGAACATTTCAAGGATGTCTCTAAGATCAACGTATATTTTTAATATTCCCTTCTGCCTTAGCAGAGTTAAACCAAAAAGGAGCAAAGTCCAACATGCATATTTATATTGATGGAAATTAACTGTTATGCAAAGTCAGGTAGAGAGGGGGTTGTGGCATTCACAATGATATGTATTCATTCTTCCTGTGCGTGGTGAATAAAAAGATATTCGCTGGTCTTTAGACTCTCAGATTACAGTACTCACCTGATACTTGCGTTTTCAGAATATGCTAATGATCTAATGAGATTCTATCAAACAAAAAGTTACACAGTGACAACTCAGGCCAAAATTTAAATGCTGGCAAATAGGTTAAATAGTAGTTTATAGGAAAATTCCAAAACTCTTTGGTTCTCACTGAATTTGTTTGAAGTTCTGAAAGTAAAGGCATCTGGAAAATATAAGTTCTAATATCTTGCTGCATGCATCTTAGCTCACTTAAAAAAAAAATCCACCCCCTCCCACCCCCGAAAGGACAAAAAGCCAACAGCAAAACCCCCATTCTAACACAATGCTTGGAAGTAAATAGTTTCTCCTTTTAATACCAGGACAGAAACTGTGTTTAGCCATGTCTAATGCACTAATCAGTTGAGGTAAAAAGAGCGATAAATTTCTCACTCTAATGTTTGAAAGATGGACGTGAAGAACTAGGAATGACTAGTAAGAATATTAGAATACAAATGTTGAGATTTCAGAGTCTCATATTTCAAGAAAGGGTCTAGAACATTAAAACTCTTTGAAGTCCGTAATTATTTCTGTTCCACACTCAGAGCTATAAAATAGCTGTGGCATATGGCTTACACTGTGATTAGTCTCATTTCTTGAAGTACTTTTAAAAATAATCAGACAGATCTTTGTTCCATTGTTACCATCCATGTTGATAGTAAAAGCAATCAGTCAGACCTATTGAAGGACTGTGACCTTTTGCAACCCAAGTGGTACTGCCAAGGAGTACTAGAGGTGATTGAGTTTTTAATAGTCAGCCAGTGTAAACTAAGCCTTCACTTTCAGTTTAGGATTTAAAGAAACCTAGCCATGATGCAAAGAGAATTAACTTGAGTCTGTTATTACATATAAAGATCACATAGCTGCCAGTAATTAACTGCATAGCTAGTGCCCTGCTGCATCTTGCAACCATGTTTATCCAAAAGAAATCAGTCACCCTTGGTTCTTTGGCAAACTCTGGTGTGACTGTCATGCAGATAGCTGATAATGCTGTGCCGAACCATGTAGGCTGCAGCTTTCTAAAAAAAAGTGAAATTATGCACTGATTGGGAACTTGCTCATTCAAGAGTGTATAACAAAAAGCTTTTAGCTCTACTTGGCTAGAACTAATTGAACTGGATGTACAGCTTCAGTTTTTGTGAAGACTATCATTGTTACGAGTTAAAGAAAACTGAGACCATCGGATCATCCTGTCAATGTCACTCGACTTTTGACTTACTCAAAATATCTTCATTTGAGGAATCACCACAAAAATAATGCTATTGGAAAAATTAAACCTCTAGTGAAAAGAAACCCTTTCAGAAACACGCACTCTAGGAAATGCAAATTCGTTCTGATCTTTCTGCAGGTTGAATTCCTAGTTATTAGCATTTTATATCTAGGCACCTCTAGTCTTAAACGAAGACCTACGGAAATTAGAACTATTAATGTACAAAAGACATTGGCAACAATCCTACCTAAAGGTTTATGATATTTTTAGTTGTAAAAAGTGTATTTAAATCTACCTTGGGAGGAGGAGGAGGAAAACCCCAACCCTGAAAACTCATCGTTGTTACGCTGCTGCTGTTCTATTTTTAATAGCAAGTACCATAAAACCCCATAAAAATAAAAAGGCAGGTGGGACTCTATAGATGAAAATATTGTTAAGGATAATTAGTTCTGCACACAAGTTGCTGGTAATTTTAATCTGGACTGAAAGCTGACTTGATCTTAAATGTTATACACTTTACTCACAGTTTTAAATAAAACCTGCCATTTTATGGTATTCCCTGATGATCATGGTAATGTACCTAGAAGTAATTTGTTCTCTTCATGAAACAGTAATTCACAAGTAATGCTAGTAATAAATAAATAGTTAATGAAACATAAGTTCAAATTTTCTGGTTTAGCTTTGTATGATGGAGAATACAGGTGTTAAAATTGCTGCCAAATGATAATTGGAACTGTGTAAACTAGAATGAAAGATTTCTACACAAAGGTAAACTGAAGCAAGAGTTGAATGTGACTAAAAGACAGTTCATGATGCATAATTGGGGCCCTAAAACAGGATTGCTAGTACTAATAGCAGTGAAAGCTGCTGCACAAAAGCACACTTCTGGCAGGAGACCAGCAGAGACCATGGGTTGGTTGATCCAACAGGCTTGCAGAGTAAATGTCAGTAAACTTGTGAATGTAACCAGGTTCTCCTTCTTGAAGAAAAGCTTTTTATTATTAGTGGCTCTGTGCTTTTGGCCATTATCACAAATGGTATCCAAAGGGCTGGTGGCTTGTATGTGCGTTAGTCACTTGAGCCGGCTACTTCATTTTAATTGAATGTTAAGTCTTTGTACACCTAAATATATCTGGCATGGATTGGGTTTTTTCTCAATAAAATAAAAAATTTTCTGTCCTGTTTGCCTAGAATTTAAGTGCAGCAAAATGGTGTTGAAGACAGGCAATGACTTGAGTAAGGATCTTTTCCTTTCTTGATTGGTCTAGCAGAAGTCAAAGATGGAAACGCTGTCACTTTCCACTGAAAGCAGGAAGTGTGCCACTGTTGAGCCACTGACAGTATAGGACAAAGAGCATGACTATATTGTACTTGACAGTCTTGGGAGCAGATCTGCACCTGTTTGCATAGTCATACCTCCAGACAGAATTATTTACTCCTTGCTGACCTAAAACCCCTTTGTTAAAGATTAAATAAATTGTAAGAGGAAATTAAGGTTTGACCATAAAAGTAGAAAAAGAAGCAGTCCTGTTTCTACCATGTGTCACTTCAGATTAGCTGCATTAGTTCAAGGTGTTTGCAAGACATGTTGCTCATAGGTGAAGAGGAATTCTGTGGGAAATTACGTAACAGAGGACAATGTCTTCCAGCTAAAGTACGGTGTGATAGTGTACCTCTTTGGTGACACAGCATCTACAGACAGATTAGCAGTCGTAACTCCAAACTGTATCAGAGATAAGTTCTTTATTTACCTCGCGCAGAATCCCTGAATTTCATGCTGAAATGCACAGCACCCTTACGACAAATGTTCATGGTTTTAGAAATGAGAAAGGGGAAGGAAGCAATTCAGTCAGTTTTCTAGGAAAAAGATAGATGCTGTGAGAAATTAGGAGTGAAGGGTAATGTAAGGTGTAACAAGGACTCCAAGCTTTTCAAATTTGTCAGAAGTGAAAAAAAGTGTAAGAATCCCATTTGTCACATGCTTAACTTGAAGATGGCTGAAAGACTTGGCTCTTATTTCAAGTCTAATGAGGAAAGTTTATACAGTTAAGTAGTAATGAAGATCTTGCAAAGTTTTATTACATATTGATGAATACTAGATGAAGATAAAATGCAAGAGCTTGAAGATATGCAAATAACTTTCAGCTTATGGGAGGGAAATTACATCATGGACTCATTAAGCTCACCTGGCATTAACTCTATAGGAGCAAAATTAAATATAAACAAGTGATATTAAGACATAAATCATATCCAGTACCTAAACCATCAGTGATTTAAAAGGAACAGCATTAAATAGCCTTGTAAATGTTTCAGAATGTATTGTGATTTATAGCATGGGTGACTTAGACTTGCAACAAAGAACACTGACCTTGCTATTGCTCTGCTTTAGCTACTAGGAGACAAGTAAGAACTATGAAAAGCTAAAGCTTTTTAATGCAGTTAACTTGTTTTCTTGTTATTAGCTTTGGACATTTAACAGAGAAATACCTACAGATCTTGCAAAATGAAGGATTAAAATATATAGTGCTGGCAGCTGCAATAAGAAAGCAGGGATTATGAAATGTGGAGACTTATTTGTTATCATCTGCTAAAAGGCATATATCTGTGATCTTTGTTAGATTTCTAAGATTGAAATGAGTGTACCTTGAACAGTTGGGATAATTGTGAACAGCTAGAGTACAAAACTTTCTATAATGCTGTTCAGTGTGTAATAGTGATGCCTCAATTACTGTTTTATTTTTGAGACAAAATACACAGAGGAAGAAGACATTCCACTTAGTTACTAGTGAAACAGGTTCTCATCTTCATAAACGCACAATGAATTTGGAGGAACCAACTTTATCTAGAAACGGTCATAATGGGGTACATGTGCTGTTAGGTGTAATGTTAAATTTGGATGAGTTGTAGTACAGAGCAGGCATGCTTCATGCAAAGTTTCTTCATTAGCTACCTGATAGTCTTTCAAATGAGACATTATGAGACTTTAAAAGATGCTACCTGAAAGCTGTTTGTCCTATCATGATAAGTGGTAAATGGTCCACCACTGGCAGTGTTCAAGGCCAGGCTGGACAGAGCTTTGGATGATGTGTCCTAGTGTGAGGTGTCCCTGCCTGTGGCAGGGGGTTGGAACTGGATGATCATTTTCAACCCTAACCATTCAGTGATTCTATGCCCAATCACTTACTGCAATTTCTATTTGCAGCACTTTTTGTGGGGACAAAGGGGAGGGGGAGGAAGAATCTAAATAAAATTGTTTTGGTAGCTGATAGCATTGGTTAGGATAGCCCTCTGTGCTTGCATGCATCTTGTAAATCCAGAAGCTTACCCGTTTTGTTAACGAAGCATGACATGAACTGTGACTTCATGTATCCAAAGGAGGATGTATTTCACTATCAGTAAAATGAAGGTGAAATTCAAATCAATCTAGGCTGAGGATATCCTCGGGAACCAGTGAGCTGCTTTACAATACAGAATGAACTGATGAGAAAGTAAAAGCAGCGGTCAATGTATAGTTGTGGTGTGTTAAGCAGCATGTCAGAGAATGGAAAAAAAAAAACCCATAATATGTGAAAACTCTGGATTTTGAAATAGGTATTGAGCCTGTATAATTCAGAAGGTCAAACCATTTTTCTAGTGATATGTTGTATTTTAAATGGCTCGTGAGGAGGCTTCAGCTAGGTGAGGAAACCTCAGCAGGAAATTGCTACTGTATTACTTGTACTCTTGAGCCAATCTGAGACCTCAGTTCAGTGAATCACTGCAGACAGTCTCAAGGTCAGAGATCTGAACTGCCAAGTAAGAAAAAGGATTTCATCTGGCCTGGTGATTTGAGGCAGTGCCGCATCTTCTGCCAAGGTCATGTTTGCAGTTGAACCCCAAACACAAACCTTATTTTGGTGCTTTAAACACTTAACAAAACTAAGCAAACCGCCCCCCAAATAAACAACACCAAGAAACAAACAAAAAACCCAAAACCTAAATCAGACACAAAACAAGCAAGGAAACCGAGAAACATGAACAAAAAACCAAACCAAACTAACCCTAACACCTTTCTTGGCTTTCTGGTACCTCATTGATGCTGACTTGATGGTTCTATGAGAAGAGAAATGCAAAGCTAAGTTCTAGAAATGCTTTACTTGATTTCCTCTCTTGAAGTAACTGCCAAAACCTGTTCCTCCACACTAGGAGCCCAGCAGGGAATTGCTGGTACTGTTTAACACTGGGGCAAATTAACAGTTAGTAAAACTAAAGTAAACAAAAATAAAGGCTCAAACCAGCAGATCTAATGTGGCAAGCTGTGGTCCTATATTTAGGTAAAGAAAATCCTTGCTGGCTAGCTACAGAAGTGATGTACCTTTACAGAACTTCATAAGCTTCTATGTGAAATGATCCCTCCTCTGTGTAGCAAGGGAAGTAATCTTTCTCAGCTTCTCCTGTTAAGCCTTACTGTGCAGCTTTATAACTCTTCAGTACAAATAAGGGTATTCAGTGGTACGTTTTGGTGGCTGTTTGTGTTCTTCAAGTCCCTGAATATCGGAACCTTTTATTCAGGATGATGCTTTTGATGTTTAATGATCTAGTCCAAAAATACCCCTCTGGCTGTTGCCTGTTCAGGCTGTGGCTCTTTTGCCATGTGTGTTCCATGAGCTGTGCTGTCTCCGTAAATCATCTTTTCTGAGGTAGTGAGATGTTTTTCTGTGGCAAACCTCTGGGAGATAAAACTTAGGTAAGTTTCTGTTAAAATATGGAAAATAGACTAGCCATTACACATGGGACATTTGGGAAAGGAAAAGTAAAATACAAGCTAACTGCTTCTAATGCAAGAGAAGAGAGGAAAATAAATGACCAGAAGTAAGGAGCAGCACCCTTATAAACAACCAAATACAGAAGATAAAGGGAAGAAGGATTACAGGATTAGAGATCTTGAGAAGGTCTGAGCATATATTGAGCTTCTGGTGGGGGAAAATATGCAGGTTAATACTTAAATTTTCACATTAACAGATCAATATTGTTATAAGTTTTTCATAAGGAGAGGAGTGGGGAGTAGTCAAATCTTTTAGTGTGGCTTAGAATAATAGGATATTAATGACATATATTTGCTTAGGTGTATTTAGAGTATATGGGACCTTGTAAATATCATGTAGGCTAATCTATCGTAAATCAGAACAATGGCAGGATTGGCGTCACACCTTTACATGTGTGTACCCTTCAGGAACAGGATTAGGGAAGGAGATAGAGGTGATGCTTCTTAAAGTCACTCAGGTGACCTGTCCTGTTTTTGATATCAGTTCCAGTACTGAGCTGACAGTAACACTATGAAACATCAACTTTGTAAGAACAAAGGGTAAATTTATGTGAGAGAAAGTTAACCCAAAACGAACCAAACAACCCAAAAAGAAAGCCTGTAGAAATCTTAAGAATTGCTGGAATGAACCAATGCTGATATTGATTAATATCTGAAGAAGCTATATTTTGCTGATCATGGCAAGTGAGTAATACCAACCATCTACTAAAATTAAGGAGGAGTTGCCTGAGTGTTGTGACAGTGTTTCTTTGCTTTTGCTAACAGCAGCTAGTGGTTAGAAATACAGCTTCTTGTCACTTACTGCAATGTTCGTTTAGGTTACTGATGCATCATGAAAACCGAGCGGGTCTCTGCTGGTTACCAGAGCATCTTTGTGGGGGACACTTCAAGCAGAAATGAGCCAATGAGCCTGCTCTGTACAGTCAGTAGGCTTTACGAGGCACTGAATGCTGCAGCACCGTGTAGGGCTATTGATCTGGTTTCCCAGAAGCTATATGGACAAGATTATGGAGTTTATTTGCTACTACTTCCAAGCAAAAACTGACATGCAGATGAACACCTACAGGTTGGGATATAAGTGATAGGGTATCAGTTGTACTTGTTCCTGGCAAGTTGTACAGGTGGTATCTTACTGTCTTCGCTCAGTGTTAGAAGCAGCTAACAGGTAATCAGCAGTACAGGGAGAGACCTGCTGAGTAAAATACCAGTAGTAAGTGAATGTTGCAATACAGATTTAATTGCTTGTGCTCAATACAGCTGATGAACAGGAAAGAACTAGGGCCTCGAGGGAGTAGTAAGGATTTTTGTAATGATATTTGGTGTAAACTTGAACGCTAAAATGGTGGGTCAGTCAAAAAATGGCCAGTAACTTTTTGCAGCAGACTTTGTCTACTATTGGCAAGGACTGAATTCTGTTTAGTTTTCATTCCTATTTCTGTTTTAACTTTGGGTTATGCTGAAGCAGGAAGACTTGCCAAATCTCTTGAGGTTACTTAAGATACCTAGCTTTCTGCCTAAAACTTTTGTGGTGTCTTAGGTGAACCATTGTCAGTCTTCTGCACTATTCCTGTACTGCTTGAACAGTTTAAAAAGCTTTAAATGAGAATGTTTAAGAATTAGAAATAATTCCCCACTGTTTTTCAATTGATGTGTGGTGGGAGAGAAAAAGGGGTTTGATTGGAATGAAAGAGATGGAGGAAAATCCAGTGAAAAGTGAGGATAATGATAGCATGCAAGGAAAGACAAAGTTAAAGTTGTGTTATCTCTTATCTTTTTCAGGGCACATTAAAGTCTCTCCTAATACCGTTGCACAAATACCCTGTTAGTTAATACAGAGCCAATGGGAAAGCAAGAAATAAATTGCTCCAAATTATACTCTATTCTGGCAGCCTGACCTCTTCATGAAACCTGATGGCTAAATGAGTTCTGGCTTGTCTGTTTAGAATTCCTCCAGTCACCAAAATGGTGTCTCAGATATGTTCCTATTTAATTTCGTATTAAAAGTTATTCTTACCTTAGGGTCTCTCTACTATAACATTGTATTGAGAAGATAAATGGAACTTTTTTCCCCAACAGGTTTCTGGCTTACACAGCCATAGTAAAGCTCTGTACTCCAAAAAGAGGAGAGAAGGAAGGGCAGGAGAGAAACTGTTTTCCCTCTGCTGAAAACAGAAGTGTCTGCCAATGAGCAATATAAATAATTCGTTGCCATTTGTTATATGCAGAACCTGCATGCCTAATGTATGTTTAAAAATACATACTGATATGATACAACTGTGATTCAGTTCTCGTTACAATGAATAAGACTTACACCATGTGAAGGTAACTGTTTGTAAAGCAATTATACCTTTAGCTGCATACGTCTGGCTGTCTCCATCGTTTATCTAAAGTTAGAAATGTGAGTTACATGGGGCTTTTCAATCTTGTCGTGAATATGAGTATCATCACACTCATCTATGATGGATGAGGAACCAAGTGTTTGGTGTTGCACCCCTATCTTGGGGAGCACTGTATATAACAGGGATTCAATCTTGACTTAAAAGTAATCAAAAAGATATTATTTTTTTCTCATTTAACAGCTGTAAATGCTCACTTTTTCTGTGATAAACATTACAAAATGTCAAAAAAAATGATAGTCTACTAAATCCATGGAATTGCATTTATCCATAAATGACTTAGAATTAAATGCTGATGCTATCAGTTGCTGTTCTCACTAGGTTTCTTTGCTTTATTAATCTTTTCAGTTCTATCTCTCCTCATGAGTTTATGCTTTCAGTCAAATAGGAGCTGGTGGCAGGTTTTTTTTTCTGTGGCAGTTTGAAAAGGTTTTTGAGGTTTTCTAAGATCTCTGACCTTCATATATGCCTATAGAAATAGGTACAGCGCATCAGTTTAAAACCAGAGAAAAACAAAGTGCTGTGTGATGATAAAAACATCTTTTTATCTTTTTGGTTGCCCTTCAGTTGCTTTTGAGAAGTCAAGTGGATGCAGATGTAAAATAACCGGATTTAAAAGCAAAACAACTAATGCTGCTATTTGGCCAAACCATTGTGTGTCAAAGGCAAATGTTTACTATTAAATTGTGTGCATCTGAAAAATGCTAGCTACAATGAAAATGCCAATACAGCATTAACTGTAGGAATTATAGAGAAGACAACTCCAAAATGTTTCCTTTAGCTATTTACTGACGCGATGGAACTACCCTAATTAAATGACTGGTAGAGGAATAAATCCAAGTCATCAACTTTGAAAAGCTGTGCTGCCAGGTGACTGAACAGGCAAGCAGCCTTGTATCACCATGCAGTAAAGACAGCAGCTAGAAGTGAAATCGCTGTCACTAGGTCAGGTGTGGGCACTTGAACAAGGAGTTTTTGTTAGTTGCTAGCAATTTTTTGGAGTTATTTTATTATGGATGCCTTTAATAGTGAAACACCATGTGAGCTATCATGTAATTTAATGGGATTAGAAATTACTTGGAGGATAGAGGTATTTACCAGGCTCTATTCTGTTTCTTTCATGACAAAGCGTTGAATTCAGCATCACCTTTCTGTACGGTGCTAAATGCCACAGGTTCCAGCCATGGGCATCAAAGCTGCATTCTCAAGCAGCAAGGTTTTTGCCTGGGTCTTGTATCTCCATGAACTGTCCATCAAAACAAGATCCTGGGCAAGTGTGAAGCCTGGCTTCAGCAGAGGCTTACACCAATTGAATGGAATATGGGGGGGTTGGCAGGAGGGAAAACCGTGTCTTGAAGATCATGGTATATAACTTTAAATCTCTCAAACAGTGCTCTGTTTCCTTGATGATTCTGAGATGGTTTGTACTAGTTCAATAAAAGATGGGCTGCTTGAACTGAAGCAGGCTATAGTGCAAGACAAAACAGGCCCTAGACAGATGGGAATGTTTTGATTTTGGTGGTTTAACAGTCTTTAATTGTCCACGACACTGATTTGAAACACTGAAACCACTCCTTTCAACTATACTTATATAGTGCTTGCTGAGAAAAGAAATTGAGACTCTAGACCTGCAGTTCTATTCAGTCTGAACCATATGACTGCTGGACTTTCTGTCTCAAAGTTTGCAGTACAGAGAGCTACGCTTGTTAGGTCACATTGACTTGAGGTGAAGAGAAGGGTATGTATTAATATTGATGCAGTACAGGTCTAATGCCACTTGTCACCTTTTGAAGTCATCCTGGAAATTAGGCTATAAAGGAAGCAGAATCTTATTAAAAGCAAGAAAGCAGACAATGTCAGTTTTGTATTGGTTTCAGTTCTCCTCTAAATGAGAAAGAGGGTTAGAGAGGTTCCTATCAAAGCTTTGAATTATACTGCTAAAATCCATCAGTATCAAGTTAAGAGTTATTAGAGACAAACTCAGATGAAAACCTCAGAGAACAGTTAGTCAAATAGTTCACTTTCCCTAAACAGCCCCTGTGAGGATGCTTATTGAAGTAAATGAGGCTTTTATAGTCTGAACATTTCTGCACTTCACTTTTCTTTCTAACTCTTCTTTCCTTCTGTATAGGTAGTATCTACTACTTTGGTTTATGCAGTCCCACGCCGGAACATATGAATAGCTGGCTCCTTATATTCCCAATACAGTCAGCTAGTTCATTGTTGAATGAAATATTGCTTATACTCCCTTTCATTCTCTATATGATTTGTGCAAGGTAAGAGTTTTCTCTTCAATTGGACCTGAAGCTTCAGTTTCTGAAACCCAAAATGTGTACTTAATCTCTGCAGGCCAACTGTATGACTGGAAAACAAAATAGTAATGAATGGCAAATAAAAAGGGAATAGGTTTCCTAACTGCTGTGAAGGTAAATTCTAAAGCAAGTTGTTCTTAGATAGGGTAATCTGACCAGCAAGTCAAAAGCATAAGCTTTGTGGAGGTTACTTGAAGGAGCTCACCTTCTGCTCAAAAATGCCCAAGGTCTTGTATCTAATTTTACTGATCTTCATAATACTTATGGAAGAGACAGTGTTCATTCCCAGAGTAATAGTAGTAAAGCACAATTAATCAGGGGCCTCAAAAGAGGCCAGAAATCATGGTTTCTCTTTGAGTGCATGACTATGTTCCCTTCTGATCACCAGTGTAAGGGGTTTTAATTAAAAAACAGGCAAATTCAGTATACACAGTACAAAATATGAACAGAAGAGATCAACTGTATTGTGAAATAAATAGTTGCAAAGGTTGTCAATGAGCAGCCTGAAACGAGGGCTTTATCTAATGAGCCAGGCTTTTAAACATGAAAGAAATAATTCTGTTGTAGATGTACAGCCATTAGTCCTAATTCCAACCAGCAGTCCAAGGCAGGTGGTCCTGCCACCGGGCCCTACTTCGCTCATTAAATGGAGTAGGCTGATGAAGCTGGCGGGTCTCACAGGCACTAACATACTGTGTGGTCTTGGCAAGGTATCCTCGTTTCTGACAGAGGGTTCTGGGTTTGAAATGGGTGTTTAGAGAATAAATACATGGGCTGTGGTGTTCACATAGGAACTTTTAGTTTTTTCTCAAATATCAGTAGTCTGAATTAATTAAAAAGAGAATGCTTGTAGAAAACTGTCTTGCATGTTTACTAAAAACGTTCTTGGTCGAGAAGAGCCATGTCATGCACTTACATGTTTATTGATATGGCAGGACTGATCTGGACAATGTGTTCAGAAACCTATTGTGTGCTATGTTCTCCAGGATTTCTTTAGGGTGGGTGTAGCTGAAGTGGAGGAGATACTCGGGTCTGGAATGCAAGATGAACCCTGGGGGTAGGGAAGGAAAGAGGACAAGCTTGCTAATATTGCAACTTGTTTTTTCTACTATAGTCACTTTGAAGCTTTTCCCAATAGCTTCAGTGACATCTATCTGAATTACCATTCTCTGTGAGTTGGGAAATATTTAGCCAGCAAGGAAGTTCTCCTACAGAAGTCTTTTGTATTGCTCAATCATCCTCTGTAAATTGCATTGAGAAGCAGAACAAGTCAAGTAATAGAAGTCGTCAACTAGTATCAACTCCTTCCCAATTTCTTTTTTCTAATCTTGTATTTTAGAGGGTGAATACTGATGAGCATCTTGCAGATATTTGCTGGTATAAATGACAATCATGTGAGGTCTGAAACATTAAACATGGAATTAGGGATTCTGCAGAGCTGGTACAATTTCCAGTAAAATCAGTGGGAGAAAAGGCTGTGCTCCCACCAATGGTTTGAATGCATATGGCTAGTCCCAAGCTGAGAGTTGCACTGGGACATCTTCCAAAGCTGCATGTCATTCCTCATGCTACTTTTAGCAGCCTCTCCAAGATCAGGGCCTCTGTTCTTAAGCTTAAAAGATGTTTTTGATAACTGTAACAACTACAAGCAGAAGACAGTGTTACACCTTTACTTAGTTGAACATTACATTCCCATGTATGAGATGCTTCCTATTTGTTTAAGTTTGAACCCGTTACCCCTTGTCCTGTCACTACAGTCCCTAATGAAGAGTCCCTCCTCAGCATCCCTACAGGCCCCCTTCAGATACTGGAAGGCTGCTCTGAGGTCTCCATGCAGCCTTCTCTTCTCCAGGCTGAACAGCCCCAACTTCCTCAGCCTGTCTTCATACAGGAGGTGCTCCAGTCCCTGATCATCCTCATGGCCTCCTCTGGACTTGTTCCAACAGCTCCATGTCCCTTTTATGTTGAGGACACCAGAACTGCACACAATACTCCAGGTGAGGTCTCATGAGAGCAGAGTAGAGGGGCAGAATCACCTCCTTAGATCTGCTGGTCACGCTCCTTTTGATGCAGCCCAGAATACAGTTGCCTTTCTGGGCTGCGAGCGCGCACTGAAGCTGCCTCATGTTCATTTTCTCATCGACCAACACCCCCAAGTCCTTCTCTACAGGGCTGCTCTGTATCTCTTCTCTGCCCAACCTGTAGCTGTGCTTGTTTCCATGAAATTCAAAGAGTCATCATCTAGAAAAATATGAGCCTGGTTGAGTATTTATTTTCACACTTATTGTGACATAATACTTTGTGTTCCTGTTAGTAAATTTTAGTGCAGAGTTGCATTTACCAGCCTTTGTGGCTATGCAAATCTGGGAGAACCTTTTTGTTTGGCAAACATCCTTATTGTGACAACACACTTGAGGACCTAGTTAGAGCCTCAGTATCAAGTAAATGAACCAGCGCTTGAAGCTTCAATGGCTCAGAGTGAGACTATTCAGCCTTCATTGTGGTGTACTTGGGAGCTCAGCAGCTGCTCTGAGTTCAGTATGTTAGAATTGGAAAGTTGAGTCCCATGCTTGGGTCTAGCTGAGGAAGACTTGAGTATGCTTTGTCTGAAAGTAGGTAGTTGCAGAATTAGCTGCTGGTGCCAGGGTGTAAACGGCAGTCCTCGCAGTGTGCAGAGGCTTCCCAGTTTCCCAACAGCATTGTGTTCACATTGCACTGGTCCTAACTTAACCAATAAAATCAGGTTCCCAAAACCAAAAGGTTTAGTTGAAAAAGTAACATCCATCCCTTACCTATTAATACCTTAAGTCAAAATTCCCACCTGTCTTGTACTCTATATACTTTTAGGAACTTGAGGTATAAAAACTTGAACAAAATTTCTATCAAAGTTTTATTTTGTGAAAATTGCAAGTGGAAAACTACTGAGGTAAAAGCTGTGTGTTTTTTCCCTTCAAAGAAGGCTTTCTCGACTGTTTGAGTAAGTTATTTTCCCGAGTCAGTTTTGATCATGCTGTGGCTCCAGGCCAAACAAAATACAAGCTGCTTGTTGTCACTGAAGAAAAAAAAAAACCCAGTCATATTGTTTTATATAATATTATCTTTTAACCTTTCAGAATTGAATTTGATGCAACTTTACACAAATTCTAACATAAGCTTTTCAGGGATAGCTGAATTACGCTGAAAGGTTAAATAGAGAAATCCACTGGCATAAAACCCCACAAAGTTTAACTTTAGTGATCCAGCATCTTTGCACCACTGGGTAATTTGAAGCTCTTGAATAGATACAGGACCATAGAATCATAAAATGCTTCGAGTTGGAAAGGACCTTAAGATCATCCAGTTCCAACCCCCCTGCCGTGGACAGGGGCACCTCACACTTGACCACATCACCAAAGGCTCTGTCCAGCCTGGCCTTGAACACTGCCAGGGATGGAGCATTTACCATTTATTTGGGCAACCTGTTCCACTTCGTCACCACCCTCACAGCAAAGAACTTCTTCCTTATAGATATAACTTGAACTTCCCCTGTTTAAATTTGAACTCATTACCCATTGTTCTATTGCTAAAGTCCTGATGAAGAGTCCTTCTCCAGCATCCTTCAGATACTGGAAGCTGCTATGAGGTCTCCACACTTCCTACTCTTCTCCAGGCTGAACAGCCCCAACTTTCTCAGCCTGTCTTCATATGGGAGGTGCTCCAGTCCCTGATCATCCTCGTGGCCCTTCTCTGGACTTTTTCCAACAGTTCCATGTCCTTTTTATGTTGAGGACACCAGAACTGCACACATGCTCCAAGTGAGGTCTCATGAGAGCAGAGTAGAGGGGCAGGATCACCTCCTTTGATCTGCTGGTCACACTCCTTTTGATGCATCCCAGGATATGGTTGGTTTCTGGGCTGCAAGTGTACACTGAAGCTGGCTCATGTTCAGTTTCTCATTGACCAACACCCCCAAGTCCTTCTCCACAGGGCTGCTCTGAATCTCTTCTCTGCCCAACCTGTAGCTGTGCCTGGGATTGCTCTGACCCAGGTGTAGGACCTTGCACTTGGCATGGTTAAACCTCATGAGGTTGGCATCAGCCCACCTCACAAGCGTGTCGAGGTCCCTCTGGATGGCATTCCTTCCCTCCAGGGTATCAACCGAACCACACAGCTCGGTGTCGTCAGCAAACTTGCTGAGGGCGCACTCAATCCCGCTGTCCATGTCAGTGACAAAGATGTTGGACAACATCAGTCCCAGCACTGACCCCTGAGGGACACCACTTGTTACTGGTCTCCAGCTGGACATTGAGCTATTGACCAGAACTCTCTGCTTGTGGCCATCCAGCCAGTTCTTTATCCACCAAGTGGTCCATCCATCAAATTGATGTCTCTCCAGTTTAGAGACAAGGATGTCATGTGGGACAGTGTCAAATGCCTTGTACAAATCCAGGTAGATAATGTCAGCTGCTTTGCCCCATACATCAGTTCTGTTGCCCCAACATAGAAGGCCACCAGATTGGTCAGGCAGGATTTCCCCTCAGTGAAGCCATGCTGGCTGTCACCAAGCACCTTGTTGTTTTTCATGTCCCTTAGCATGCTTTCCAGGAGAATCTGCTCCAAGATTGTGCCAGGCACAGAGGTGAGATTGACTGGTCTATAGTTTCTCAGGTTTTCCATTTCCCCCTTCTTGAAAATGGGGGTTATAGTTCCCTTTTTCTAGTCATCTGATTTTGTGTTTAGAGCAAATTCTGAGATATGCATTGGTAGTTACAATATCGGTATAAAATAAATTACTCTGAATAATTGATTCACATAGTGAATACAGTTATTTGCTGCCTTAAATCTTCAGCAAGGAAGGAGCAGATATACTGGCTGTAAGGCCGTAAGTCAAACCAGATCCCTTTGCTTTGACCTGTTTGTCATGTCTTTCTAACCTAAGTTTATGTGTTCTTTCCGTCAACAAAAAACAGTTCCTATGCTCTGTTTAAGTCATTTAAGAAAAAAGATTTGGGCTTTGTTTGCTTTGACCCCCATTGCTGCATGTGGCTGTTTCATGCATTCCTTCAAATGAGAGCTGTATGAATTCAGATTTTGTATATTGGTTTGGCTTGATAACGTGTATAGGCAAAAATTCAGTAGCATAACAACATTGCTTTTAATAGTAGTGCAGACGAGCCTAATTGTCAGCAAGTCCAAGGGAATAATGTGAAAACACACTTCTGATTGTATTTGCTTGAGGCAAATGAGACCATTGAATGCAATTAAGGCTTATGAGGCTGTAGGGGAGGGCAAGAAATGTATAAATGGATTATACTGTTGCTAAAAGGTAGCATAGCATAGCATTCTTAGAGTAGGTACAGAACTTTATGTGCCCATAAGGCAGACTGCATTTCACTTACCTTTAGTTAAGTACATGGATGTTGCTTACCGAGATGCTCTGCTACATTGCTAGCAGCCAGAATAAAAAAACCCTGAGCTTTATCTGTGCAGTCTTCCCAGGAAACCACTTAGAGACCTGTCCAAGAATGAAATGCTTGCTTAAAACTATGTCACAGTTTGGGCTATGTCTTGATGGAGATTGTTTCTTTCCAGAAGCTTTTCCATCAGAGATCAGAATAATAAGTACATCTAAAAGAGAGCAGAGAGGACTCTTCTGGTCACAGAAAGGGAAGCATTCAGGAAAAAAGCCCTTTACTTGGAATAGAGTGAAAAATGAATGTATTGCTTTCCTGTCACTTACAGGAATTACTTTGTCCTGTCCTGCAGAATTATATCCTGATTTAATGCTAATAGGCTGTGGAGGCTGCTGATAGTTTTTAAGTGGAAAAAACATGTTTATGGATGACTGGGTAGAATCTAAGTGATGACTAAGAAAATCTATGATTTTTATATTTATTCTGTGTAATAGAATTGAAATGTGAAAATTAAACAGAAAACCAGCTCTTCTGTGACCTGAGACTGTTTTAATGTGAAAGGTTTGAATGAAATGTTGAACTCAATTATTGACAAAATTGGAAAATATGATAATGGAAAATACAAATTAGATAAGCTTACCAAGTACAGCAGGAAAATAATGCGTATTTTGCCGCTATGATGTGATTAAGATACGTAGAAACTCTTCATATGTGTAAACGGGTATTTCCTTGGGTATGCTGAGTGGAAAATCATGTTCTGTCAACTCTTGCAAACATGTGGGAAGCTAGCGATCCCCTAGGATCTGATACATTGATGGCAATAAGGTTTTTCTGCAAAATGGTGTTTGAGATCAACGTGAATGTACTATCTATCTACTTATGTACAGACTTTTCAATTTAGTGTTTTTCCATTCAAGTAGGAGCTAGTAAGTGAAGTTTAGGAAATTATTGTATTTCCAGGTTTATGCCTAATAATTTTTCAAGGAGAAAAAGGCTCATTCTTTTGAAGTGGTAGCTTAACCTGATAAGACTACATCAAACAAATCCAACACCGATAATGATGATGGAACCAAAAAACCATTTCCTAAGAACACCGGTGAGATAAAACAGGGATATTCATCAAGCTTCACACTGTTAAAGACCAGTGGACTTACCTAAATTTTGACTTCTATAGACAGTTTTAATACCTATTAGGAAGTTAGTGGTAACCTTGAAATTAGAAGGTGTAAAATTAAAACACACCTATATGTGTGTTACAGGTGGAATAAGGCACATATTTTGTTTTAATTTAGTTGTTTTTTTCCACTGGTTTAGTTTTGGCTGGACTTCCTCAGTAGCAATTCTGTTTTTCTAGGTTTATCCAGGCTGTTAGTTTAACAGGACAGAACAAATAGTTGACAGCTTCCTGCAGTACATGTTTCTATCAGAGGATGACTAAAATGTCTATTTTAAAATGTTTTTCTCTATAGCAGGAATGAATAGTGTATGTCAAAATAACGTATAATAAATTCAAGTGGAGTTTAAACTAGATTAGATGTTTGGAAACCATTAAAGCTTACGACCAGGAAATAAGTCAAAATGACTTGATAAAATGAATTGCCTTCTTGTTTGTCAGAGGCTCGTAGTGGAACCCTAATACAAAATGAATCATGGAAATCAGTTATTTCTGTGTAATTGATTTTTATTTTTTTTTTAGTAAGAACAAATGAGCTGTTTTAAATGCAAACCAAATCAACTCTGAGAGTTTAAGCATTTTTTTATTTAATCTGATTCTAACCCCAAGTGTGTTTTCAGGCTGGCATAGTTTAAGAATGCTTTTTTATATGCTCCTGCAGTGGTTTCCTGGTTGCTCACCAGTGAGGGAATGAATTTTTATGAGCTTCATACAAATATATGTATTTCTAAGATTATTTAGCTTTTGCCCAATATAATCTAGTGGTTTGGCACTTCCCCCCTCTTTAACTGGAAGTGTGCCTACGAAAAGCTGGCTAAAATCAACATTTAGATGGAGCTCTGTTTATTTGGAACTTGCTGTTTTGTGTGTATGGATATAGTTTACTTCATTATCTTTCTGTTATTCTTGGATGTTGAGCACGGTGACAAAAACTTACAAATAAATCAAAGAACTTAATCACAGTTTGGCATAAGCCATTGGGGCCTATTAAAAAGAATTAAGCAGAACCAAGAAGTTCTAAAGTAGGATTTTAAAAGATGTTTGACGTTCCAGCAGAAGCTAACAAAATTCAGAATCAGAAAACCAGTGTAAAATGCACTTTCCTACGTTGAGATCATTTATTACCTATCCCAGACTTGTGTCAAATGAAGGAACAGTGGAAAAGAGCATAAATTGCTATATTTTCCAGAAAAGGGATAGTGAACTAGTTTAGATAAAAGCAGTGAAACAAAGCGGATTTGAAATATGGTACCTGATCTCTGAAAACCTTTACTAATATGTAGAAATGATACAGAAAATGCTTGAAGTTAGAAAGAAAAAGGCTGAATAGAAACTGAACTTCTTTATTCCTCATTCTTTTACTCATGACTGTCCTGTGAGAATAACATCTGTGTTTAGTGAGCTACTACAAAGGTAAAAAATAACTTGAATTGAACAGGTTATCTTATCTGGCATAAGATAGAATGAGTCATTACTCTTGCATTGTGTTCTTGTTTTCATAAATAACAAAACTGATGCTTGTTCTGAGATCTCCTAAGTCAGATTTTTTTTTTGATTTCTCAGCTTTCATATATACTTTAAATTCGGGTGAATCTTTGTTGTTTTGATTGGGTTTTATTTTCTTGTGGGTTTGGTTGGGGGTTTTTAAGTAAAATTGTGTGGTTTTTATGATTTAGGCATTTTTTTGAGAGTTTGGGACCGTACTATTGACATTGGTTATTTCTCCTATCATGGGAATGCACTTTTTGTACAGTTCCAAAAACATAAAACTATATCAAGTGTTACCCTTTTCAACAGTCTGGCAGGTATTTGTAATCCCTGTTACAGGATTTTTTGCACCAAGGTGGTAATTCCATGGAATTCTAGGTTTACTTTAGTTGAATTCCTTTTTGTAAATCCCATGCAAAATCTAATAGGAAGATATTAATGAAAGCAACACTAAAGGACTAATTGTGAATGAAACACATTGAGCATATAGCTAGTCTTAAAATAGACTTAAACCATGGAGTATTAAGAACATCATTATTCATTGAAATTTATCGTGATTAACATCTGTCTTTCTGAGGACAGAATCTGACCAACAGCACTGAAGTGTAAATTTTATGTTCTATTATGGTTTTTTGCTTCCTGGAAACGGATATGTCAGTAATGTCAATGAAAACTTGCTGTCTGCTCTGAATTTCTTTACATTGAGTTATTTATACTATTTTTAGTCTTTGAAATGATAGGCATCAAGTGGGAGTAGATGAGATCCGGCTTGGAAAATATAAAACCCTCAGTTGCCCACATGAAACAACCTTTTAAGAGACAAATTGGATTCAGGGCTTTTTTCCTGATGCCCTGACAAAGCTACCTTCCTGATGTCCTCTTTCTGTGTCGAGCAGATAGTGCTTTTGCAGGTTGTAAAGCCCTTTAAAAGGCATTTAAAACTTACTCACCAAGTCCTGCTTTAGGCTTCTGGATTTGCCAGTTCTCTATGTGTTGGATCTCAATTACTGGAGGAGGGAATTGGGTGCGTGCCGCCTTCACCTGAGCATGGTGACAATAAGTGTTAGCTTAAGGTATTGACTAGCCTTTCTCTGCTTATAGTAGGAGCAGCTACCTGTAGGGTTTTTCTGGGTGCTATTGAAAGGTAATGATAGCTGAAGGAATTGCACAGATAATCTAATGCTGGATTTGATGGTGCTTAAAGATGCAGCTCATCTGCTGGTCTCTCCCGAGAAAAGAAATAAGGGCAAGCACCTGCTGTCCGTGCTACCACCATCTGATTCATCTGATTTTATTATTTATACTACATTTGAGCCCTAGATGTGACATAAATCAATTTTTCTCCTGACCACATCCATCTTTTTGAGTCATTCAAACCATTCACTTTTTGAAAGGGCTGGTGTGATGTGAGAGACTGAACCTATTTTAGCAAATGGAAGCCTATGGCTACAAGTATTGGCAGGCATTCTCAAAAGAAAACAAAGAATGTATGGACGCTTTCCTGAAGAACATGACAAAACAACCCCAAAATTTGATCCAGATTAGGTTTATAACCTCTAATTTGAAACATTCATATAAAATATAATGGTTTCCAATATCCCAATACCATCAATATTCCCAGTTTCAGAAAAAGCCCTTTTCAAAACCAGTGTATCATACTGCAAAAGAAAATGTGTTTGCTTGCACTTTTAGCACAGTGGTTGCTATAGTCACATCTTAACTCACTGCTTTGGGATACTGTGGGCATGACAATTAAGACATAATATTCAGCGTTAGTTTTACGCTTATGCTATGAATTTATTTGCTACTTCAGTCTCCTAAATGGTTTTTCCATTGCTATTTTTTCAGGAATGGTATGTTCTTTGCATAGCTTTTGAATATATTCCTTAAGTTGCTGGAAAGCAGTTGCTGTTTCTCTCGGGAAAGTCTTTCTGTGTCAGAGCTCACAAAGAATCACATGTGTTAATAACAGCTAGAGATACAGTATTATTTAAATGTCTTCAAGTAGCCTCTTAAAATCAACATGCTGCGTGCTTTTCAGTCCAGGTGGATTTCTATGATAATGTAGCTATTTGTAGCTTAACATGAAAATAAAGAGAGGTTTGCATCTAAAATAAGGGAATCTGAAATTTCCCAAAGTTTGTTTGTTTGGCTGAGAAAATACCAAATCACCTGTATGGAAACCCAGTTCAGATTTCAAAGCACAAAAATAACCAATGGCATGCTTCTGAAACTATCTTTCTAGACTAGTTTGAAATGAAACTATTTGAAACCACAAAGTTATGCACAGAAGGCTGTCTATGCTCAGGCTTGCTAGGATACATCTATGAAGTTGAATTTTTTCTGAACTGAATGGGTGCCCTTCAAGACAGGGTGATGTTTGGGTGCTACAGCTCTAACTGTAGAGGTTGCTGAAGAAATCTTTGGAAATGTGAAGATGCCTCATGCTTCAACTGAGGCCATGTAATGTTGTTAAGTAAGCAGATGAATGAGAAGGTGCTTAAATCCAGGATGTTTCATTGTGCTCTCTTTCCCTATTTTTTAGTAGCATTTAACATACAAGGAGACAATAACTAAAAAGGTGTTTGTGTCTTAATTTTAAAAGGATGTGAGCTGACATTAGGCAGGCTTAACATGTCAAGCAACTGGATGGCACTGGAGGACCTCATTAAGAGTTTTACTAAAGTATAACTTTAACTCATTTTATTTCATCCTTAAGACTCATAAAAACCCTTCTCAGTTTTGGGTAACATTAGCCATTACCATACTTAATGCTGAAGATGGAACTGATCTAATGGCACTTCTTTGTTGATTTCCTCATGAAATTGCAGCTCAGCATATATCACCTCTTCACAGAAGAGGTGATCTCAGCATTCTATTTGTGTTGAGGTTGCAACAATGATTTAAGATCCCACATGCAGTAAGTATTCAGATTCATGCAGTTAGGTATGTAGATCATGGGGTAAAGTGTGTGCATAGTTGGGTTCAGAGCTTAATGCCTGTGCTGTTATGAGTGTCTGAATAACATAAATAAATAACATAAAAACTTGAAATGTTTTAGTCAAAAGTCAGGAGGCTGCTTTTTCCCCTTGTTCTTTCTTTTTTTCCCCTCAGTTCAGGCATGTTGTCAGACTTCCCTAAGTTTCATAAAGCATCTAATGCTAAAAAATAAGTAACATTCACCTAAATAACGTCTTGCATGTTAATGTGACTTGTGTCATGTGTACAGGCAGGGAATGGGAAGATTTAAGTTATGTAAGTTTTCATTTAAAGGGCTGACTATTTTGTTTATTATTCTCAAGAATTATGAGTAATGCACCTCTTAAACCAGAGCAATTGGAATGAGATTTCAGCAGCTTAAGTCCTGTAAACTGTGCCTGAATAAAATACAATATGAAGCTGAAGTGCCTCATCAGAGAAGGGCTTAATAGCAAGAACAGAAGAAAAGCTCTGAGTCAGGGCAGTAACCAAAATAACTGATGAGTATAGGTGATGAATATAACAGCATGTAAGAACTTGGAAAACAATTTTCTACTTAATGTCACTGTTTACTTGCTGATCAGTAAGCAGCACTTTATTCTCTTGTAACGGCCTGCAGGACTTGCATACAAAATGGTTAACAACGTTGGGGGTAGCATGCAATTTGAAACAAACCCAACCAGCTTTTCCTGACATAACTCTAATGTGGCAGCAGTAAGTGTCTGTGCCATTGTTGTGGTGATGGAAAAAAGGGGGAAGTAGCAAGGAATGGATTTATTGAGCAATAGTGCAAGGTTTGGGAGGTGGAATCATTTTGTAAGAGTGAGATGTTTTTAGCAGCTTCTCCTCAAAGCAACTCGGGAACAGTGAGGCCGGGGAGCAACTTCCAATAACAACCAAGACACGTCTGTGATGGGGGCAGAGGACTTGCCCGTGAGAACCAGGAGCAACCTGGTTTTTAATGTTTCCCATCCGTATGTGGTACAGTTTCTAGGAAACAAGATGACATTAGGGCAGAGACACAAGGGGAATGACCACATTGGCTATTTTGAGAGTTGTCGTTTCAATAAAGACTGTTTCATCCAGGACCTTTCTCAGGTTCAAGCGGTTACAGAGTTCAGTCCAGTCTGTCATTCTTCTCTGAAACAGTCCCCTGACATCTTCAAGTCTTTTGGAAATCTAAACTCTCTCTCAATTGCACTAGAAACCATGCAGATGTAGTTTTGATGTGTAAACGTCTTTGACTTCTGAGTGCTGATGGACTGGTTTGGGTATCAAGAAAATCACAAGGGAAGAAATGAAGTATGTCGGATTTGATATATCTAAGGAAAATCTGGACTTGGACGTTAGGCTCTTTCAGAGGGTTGGTCTGATTTAAGAAGCCTTGCCTTGCCTCATGCTCTACCTTGGGCTGTAGGGCTAGTAATTAATTTCATGTGGTTGTTCTTAATAAACTGTGTAAG
The DNA here is from genome assembly GCF_028554395.1 of Pezoporus wallicus. Taxonomy (NCBI): domain Eukaryota; kingdom Metazoa; phylum Chordata; class Aves; order Psittaciformes; family Psittacidae; genus Pezoporus; species Pezoporus wallicus. The sequence continues at coordinate 675,128 of NW_026637726.1, forward strand.
TAGTTAGGTCAAAAATTTGTAGTCAATATACTTGAAAAGCATCTGGGGCAAATCCCCTTGGGATTGTCCTGTTACGAAGTGATGATGAAAGCTTTTACTGGATTTTTTTGGGATGAAGCAATATGATGAATGTTCTGAAATATTATAGAACCATGCAGTCAAGTTTATTCCTTTTTCTAAGTCATGAAAGAAGCACAAAGTAGTTTTTTTTTTCTTTCCTTGAAACACTGCCTATTAATTTATGTAGCCTGTATTTAGTTAGTGATGCCAAGACAGTCTTCTGAATAATATAATTTAATTTCAGCTTCTTCAGAAATGGAAAGTTCAACTGTAAGATCTTCAGATGCCTAAGAAATATGTTGTAAAGAGCTGCAGCGTGACCTTTTTGTTTTGTTTTCTGCTGCACAGATACTTTGCCTTGGTAAAAGCATGTCAGTGGACACTTCCTTCTATTTCTTTCTGGCAATTTTCAGATACGGCTCAAGTAGTAATTTTATATTCCATATCAAATTAATATCCTTTTATTTGTGTGTTGTAAGCTTGTTCTGGTGGGTGTGAGCTCCTCATCACTGAACTGATCCACTGTGACAGCTTCGATGTGTAATAGGGATTTTCATGCCTTCTAAGCCGTCTATGTGTCACAACGAGGAAGTTGCCATAGAGTACTGGATTTCACATAGCAATAAATGGTAGTAAATAACAAAGGTATCAGCAACCTGACAAAGCCTTACAAAAATGGCATTAAATCTGTTGTATCATTCCTTCTCTATATTGTGTCCTTACAGGTTTCAGATGCAGTGTCCAGTAAGTCATAGAATCATAGAATAGTTGGGGTTGGAAAGGACCCTTGAGATCATCTAGGTCCAACCTCCTGCCATGGGCCAGGGGCACATCCCACTAAACTAAGTCATGGTATAAAGAGCCTTGAAAACATTTTCCAACACCCGATGATGGGTCAGGAAGACTTAATAGCGTGTTTGGGGTGCAAATAAAAGTTTTTTTTTTTGCCTGATGACAGCTTGAGGAGAGAGGTAGTACCCTTGCCATTCCTCACTGGGCAGTCTGATGTGTGAAGAAAAACACTGAGATGAGCAGCCCACTTAAGGCTGCTTGTATTGCTTGTCAAGTCTCAGGAACGGGGTTGTTACCTAAACTTCCCACTCCTTCAACACTTTAGGAGAATTCAAGCCCCAGTTGGTCAGGGGAAGGATTACAAAGATAAATGCTGTGGGTTTTTTTTATTTCCTTTTTTATTTTTATAATTATCAATTGCAAAGTGGATATCTCCAGTAATGACCTGGAGGTCTGTTAGAGTAGTTTCTCTTCAAGTTAGCCTGAGCCAGATTTACAAGCAACAAGAAACTGGGCAAGGACCCCTTTGAAGTGTGTAGTTGGCATACTTTATAGTATTAGGGAAACTTTCTGTGTACCAGAGGGGAAAAGCTCTGTTTCATTTCTTAGAGCGTTAGGAAGGCATTGGATAGGAAGTGATATAAGGAAAACCTGTAAGTAACATTTTCAAGAAACAGAATTATTCTAGTCAGCATACTTGATGGAGGGTAAATCTTGTCAATTGTATCACTGTTACCTAGTTGTGAGTGATCCTAAGGCAAGAGTTAGATCATCTGGCTTTTCAGTACATGCAGGACATGCTATTGAAACAGTCCAAGCTAAGTAATTAATAATGTTTACATGATGGAATGCATAAATGCTTTTTAAGGTTGGACTCATCCAGTATGTGGTTTTATAGTAGATCCTGCAGTCATGGGCTTTTGAACTCTTCTGCTGCACATGCTTGCTCTTGGACTACTTAATGCTAGAAAAGCCTGTAAACACAAGACAAAGCTGGGGGAGCAGTAAATAATGGTGCAGACCTGCTGGTGGGACCCATCCACGGAATTTGCTGCGGGGCAATACTGGGAATGTGGCTTTGGTTTCTTATAACAGCTCCGCTTATAATTAAAAGCCAGACCCTAATTGGAAGAGGCACCACCCAAACCTCCAGTGATTGTCTAAGACTTCTGTGAAAGGCCAAGCTTGCTGTTCTGTGCCACGGCATACAAGAAAGGGCAACTCTCAGTTTTATAACCTTGGGAATATGAAGCTGTCAATTGCGTTAGCTGTACAAGTACAAAGACATAACAGAGCTGGGAAAAAAATCAAAACCCCACTAAACTAAACCTGCAAGGCATTCAAAAAAGAATAAAAGCATGGCGTGCCTTTTACTGAGGCTAGAATCTGTTATTTGAAAGGGCTAAAAGATGACCTTGTTCTAATCTAAATACTGTTGAGGGAAAGAGTCTTCTGACTGTACACTGGTTTTTAATATAGCAGGAAGTGATGAGATTCTGCAGCTTAAAGGTGAACATAGACAAATTGAGTCTCGAAATGAGAAAGCAGCTATCCATTGAAATGTCTTAGGTATGGCTATGGCTTTTTGTACCAAAGAGGTCAGAGTTTTGCAATGCTATGGCTTTTAGAATAGAGGAATCTGAGTAACAATATATGGTTAGATTCCTTGACCCAGCTCACAGCTTGTATGTATCCCAAATAATTTTTTCTGTACTCATCATTCAGATGTGGAAAACTGAATTTGGCTGTTCCTCACCTGTACCAATGTGCTAAGCTTCTTTCCAGTCAAGTGCTCAAGGCTTTTGAGGTTTTCAGGGTTTACAGAACTGCCAAGGATGCAAGCTATGAAAATACTTAAAGAAGTATTGCGATTAGTACTATTATGCAATAAAATATGGAATGTTAATTGAGTCAGTTAAATGTTTGTTTAAAGCAAAATTCCATCATGACTAAAGGTACTTCATATCACTGTATTTATAGAGCAAATGCTGCTGAAAGCTGGCATGTTGATCACAGAATTTCATGTTGTCATGTTTCTTTGATACATAGCATGAGTAAAAAATGATAGCTTGAAGAATGCATGCGAAAAATGCTACTGATACAAGGTAAAAATAGAAATAAATCTATTTAAGCCTGCTTATGGCCTCTCATGAAATACTTTGTCTGCAACATTACTAACCTATGACAATCTGTTACGTCTATGTATTTCACAGATCTTCCATACACACTGGCTTACGTTTTCTATAGGAAGCTTTATAGAAATCTGAATAGTCAAGCAGGATCCATTTTACATTTGCTTCTGCAATTAAGTCTTTCCATCTCCCGTTCAGCCTTAAAAGCATTATAAACTGGGTAGTTCATCACTACTGAACCCTGCCCAGGAGATGTGGGGAGAAAGGATTAGAAGACAATGGAGAAAACCCATCAACAAACAAACAAAAACCTCAAAAAAAACCCCACCCAAAATAAGAAAAACTGCCAACAAACCATAAAAATGCCAAAAACCCCAAAATCTTGCATGTACCAGATCAGGCCTAAAATGCCCCTTCCTTAAATTTTCTCAAATTTTGCTCCTTTTCATGATGTTTTTCTAGAGTATAAGCTTCCAAGAAATGACATTAACATTGATTCATCTTCATTTCATACCTTCGTTTCTTGGTGGCAATTTTTCTATTACTAAACTCAGCTTTGTTTCCCAATGGAAAATACTGAACCCAACTTCAGCTGAGTAATCAAAGCAGCTTAGGAAACAAAAAAATCACGGGCTTTTGGCTGGTGATTAATAACATTAACTCTGGTTCAGTGAAGATTTCTGATGAGCAAGTTTAATTTTCTAAATCCACTATCATTTGCTCTTAATTCTTTATATATACCATATATTTGCCATTATGAAGGTGTTCCAAAAAAGCTGAAGACTATAGCGGTAGGAATTTGAATTAGAAATGAAGTTGACATGTCTAACATGAAGCTTGAAGAGAAGGGCTTTCCATAATATAGCTTTATGTGAGAACTGAGTGTGCTCACTTGAATTTCTGGCTTCTGCAATACATTGCTTTAATATCCTGACAATTATTAATGAATAATGACAATACAAGTGTGAAAATGTAAATGGGATCCTATGTTTGTTTGGAGCCTAAAATTGATTTATCCTATTGTAAACTTAGGCTGTGCTAACACAGTGAAAGGGTGTCTCCCTGCTCCCCACATCTCCTCATGGTTATACTCGGCCACTTTCTGCTCTGTGATCCTAAAGGAAGTCTCAGGGACAGAACTGCCTCTTTCCAGAATGCAGAGGACTCAGGTTTTTGCTTACTGGAACAGACTACCACAACTGTGCTTCTACAGACTATAGGGAGCCGCATGGATGCGATGTGCTGGGAGGCAAACCACGTGGCAGAATAGCAGGGCATTATAGTTGCCACTTCATAGAGTGGTGTAAGTAAAACCTCAAAAGCTTGGATTTAATTTATGCCCTGAAGTGCTTCTCGGTTTCTGCCTTGAAAATTAGATCCTGATAGAGAAGACTATTACTTAAACGTTGAAAGACTCGGTTTGTATTAGTCAAAAAAAAACATAGAACCATACAATAGTTAGCGTTGGAAAGGACCTTAAGATCATCTAGTTCCAACCACCCTGCCATGGAGTTTACTTCTTACAGCTTGTGCATCAGGCCAAGGCTAGTTCAAAAGGGTACTTGGCTGCACAAGTTAACCAGGAATGTTTGTTACACATATTACAGGTGAAATGGTCAAGCAAAATATGCTGTGGCACGGACATCTCTTCCTGCACTCGTACTTCAATAAAAAGACTACTCTAAACCCAAATTCAGAATGCAGTTGCTTTAAAGAAACAGGTTTTTTTTTCTTTTTTTTGGGTTTTAACAGTAAAAATTAATGGCTTTAGATTTCTTTGGTAAGTAATTTGCTGTATTATTGTCAAGGCATGGCTTGATATTTATCTATGAGCACTGAGAAGTACTTTTGTGTTTAAGAAAAAATAACTATCTAGTTCGGTTTTCTTTCCTTCCCTTCTCTCTACTGTCAGCTGGCAAGGTTTAGATAGTCATCTAGAGTTGTCTCAAAGGATGTATGAAAACTGAACCTCAACCCTACCCCTGCCCATCAACAGTCAAACTTCTTAAATTCACTATCTTGTTGCGCTTGGACTTCACAGAGGTTTTTTGAAGTCTGCTATCATCCATAACTGAACTTCCTATTTTCATTACATAAACATACTTGTTAACTCTTTGCAAATAAGCTGAGAAAGAAGTTTTACTCTTATTTTAGTGCAAACTTCAAATTTCCATTGCATGGCTCTTATGAGGCCAGTGCTTAAGCTTTAGGCTCCTTCAGTATCTTGCTTAGAGCCTGGAGTGCAGCTCTTTAATTTTATGAGGTGCTTTACTGTATTCTGTAATAGACTGAGTGCTGGATCACTTACAAAGAGTAGTTTCCCTTAGATTGCACTTGGAAAACACCCTAAAATAGTAAATAACACTTTACAACTGCCTTGTCACCCTTCTTGCCCTTGTCTGGTTTTCTGTTTCTGCTGCTACATGCCTGTCTTTTCCACCTCCACATGCATTTGTGCAAACACCTGATGAATTCAAGCTAAAATGGATCAAACAGGATCAGGTCCCTGATCCAGTTTTATTATGCAGCCACAAAATAGTTGTTCTAGTGTAGAGGGTAGGGTTCAGTAGAAGCTCATTCTGCAAAGAGCAGAAATATTTAGGTTGAATATATGCCCGCTTCTTTAAATAACTCTGCAGTCTTAAAGTGTTTGTTAAACTACAGTCAGAAGTTGCATTTAGTAATTTAGAGACAGAAAGCACCCTAATTTGGTAGCTACCAGCGGCTGCTTTTAGCCTTCTTACTCCATAAGCAAGAAGCATTCTTGCATGGTGGGCTGTTACGTGCTGAGTGACTGAGCTTCTGTGCACTGGCACATTCTGCTAAATACAACATAAAACTCAGCCATGCCTTTAAAGATGGTTAAGAGTGTTTGTTGAAGGAGTTAGCTGGAATGCAGGTTGCTTAGGCTTATTTGTGCCTCCATTAAGTGCACTCTCTTAAGTACTCCAGGTGGGATTACACTGGAGTGGGCAAGTGAAACCTCACTGTTAAAGGATGGGATTTCTGGCAAGCTGTCTCCCATCTCTTGACAAATGATGCGAATTGCTGGAAAAGATTTGCCAATCCTGCAAGACCATTATTTGCTGGGTTGTAGCCTGCTGATGGAGACGAGGTGGGATGAACACTGGGAGAGGTAGGAGGACAGAGCAAAACCGCATAAAGAGGTGCAACTGAGGAAGGTGTGCTTGAAAGCAAAACCACAGACTTTAAATGCAGTGAGAATTTCTTGAGGCATGTCAAAAATCATTGTTGATATATGTAGTCAATTGCTGTGAGAATAAGCATGTTTCTTCTTTCTTTTGTTTAATTTTTGGCTATCTCTTGTGTATATAGAAGAAGAAAGCTAAATCTTAATCAAAGACCATACTGCAAACCGAAATAATTAAGCCGAATAACTTGAGTTTCAACTGACTGCTAAATATTCATAAGTGCTGAATTCTAATTTTACAAAGTTACTTTTTTACATTTTTTTTGTTCCATTATAACTTTTAAAGAGCCTAAATAATATTTGCAATGTGATTGGAACACTTCAGTTAACAGCATAAAGGCAAAAGCTATTAGTGCCTACCATATAAGAAACAGTATCTGCCAGCAAATAGTGAACTACACGGCTAACAAATGGCATCCTCAACAGGGATGACAATAGTAACAGTGTATTGCTTATAGTGCAGAAAGAATAAATAGTGCCAAAATCACATCGTGGTTTTTCTAATGATTTAAATGAGTTAAAATTTTAGTTTTTCTTAAGGGAGAAAGTTCTATTCATGTGTTTTTAGGGGCTGGTAATTACTTTTTGGAGGATGGGAAAACTGATCTTTCTGGTTTATATACATTGTTAGCTTTTTCTTATGGAATAGAAGCATGACCATGAAAGGGGTTTTGGCTATTATTTAGAGAAGACAATTAGCAGTACAGCACTCACTCTTGATTTCTGCATCTGTATGCCAGTTCTTCTGAAGTTTGCAAGATGTGCATCTTTTGTCTGTTCCATTTGAGTTTTCATAAGGCATCTTTAAACTACCTTTAAACTACAGTTTTAGTATGAGTTAGCATTACCAGCATAATAATTAATATATCCTTGTGGAGCAATTCTCTCGCTGATCGTCACGTTCAACCCTGGAAGCAATTACCTAAACTTTTTTTCTTCCTCAGATTATCTGAAAACCTTTTAACTGTTACAATGCCTTAAGCTGGATATGAATGTATGCTAGGTAGCCAGGGTGGTATCAGGAATTTGGCCTCTGATGTAGAAGCTTTCTTATGAAAGAAATTAGGAAAAGGTTATTTTGAGGGAACATAGCAAAATTCTAATGCTTTTTTCAGAACATGAAAGATAAGACACACAAAAAATCAATACTTGTATAGGCAATATTCAGCGTAAATCATGTCTTTACGGAAACACTTGACATCAGCAGTCATAACATTTGAGAGGAGGGAATCAATGATAGCCACAGCAGTAATGGCATGAGATCTGTTGCATTTTGAGGACAGAGGTGGGCTCCAAGAAAGCACTGTAGAGTAGTACTGCAAGCAAAGAACACATGAGCAGGGCTGGAGGATGTGGTTGTGAGGATGCAGGCAGCTGTAGGCACCAGCACCCCAGTAGGGTGGCGGTGTCCCAGAGCTCTGCTTTCAGTCAGGATCTGAAATCCAGGACTGGCCCCATGCTGTTGACCCTAAAGGAATACACTTTCTGCAATGTATAAGTAATGTATCTTTCAAGTCAGAAAGATGGCAGGTAGGGTCATGAAAAAAGCATAAAGCTCCTACAGTTTTTCTTTCCTGCTACTCCAGATGTGAAAGGGAGCAGAGGGACAATTATGAAAAATATAGTGTTTAATGCCTATGTCAAATTGTAGCTCCACTTTTGCCGCACAGTTTAAGAAACAAATGGGTTCTTGAATTGAATATGCTGTCAGCTTTTTCTTCTCACAGTAATGGATGTCCTTCTCTAGATGCAAATCCAATAACAGGATGATAGATGTGCAAGTAAGAGCTCTGGATTGTGGTGGAGAAAGAAGTCTTTTTTTTTTTATTGGTGATAAAATAGGCCTTCAACTTTTTATTAAATCTAGTAAGGAATCCGTGGAATATTTTGGGGAATTTGGGTGGGTTGGGTTTTTTGGTTTGGTTTATTTTTTGGTTTTTCTTTCTATGTAGAAATAAAGAAGCATGGAAGAGAGTAGTCTCAAAACATAAATAGTAAATACTCTAGAATCCCAATAGAAAGCAAACTGACCATCGCCTTGGTAGAGTTGCAAGAGATCTGACTTCATTTTTTATGCTGCTAGTAATTTTCCACTGCAACAAGAACTATGTTGTAAAATCTCTTCAGACTCAGACCTACCAAATGCATCTTCTATTTTAACTTAATGGGTTTTTTTCTCCTTAATAATGTCAACATGGACAGTGTTGAATCGCTTCAGCTGGCAGGCATGGCAATACCATGGGGCTTCGAAATGGAATAAAGTAGTAACAAAAGGATCTCGGCTCATTATTGGCTTTTATCAGCTGTGATACAGAACAAAATGTCATTGGTTTCAACTATGTTTGCACTCAGTCTGATATCACTACCCACAAGACATCTGCTGGGAGATTTAATTTTGTCACACTGGTAAGTGTTTCTCACCGGGGGAATGAGCTGAATGCGTGTGGTTAATGATAGGGTGCGTCTGCTGTCGTGCTGTCAGAAACATCTATCTAGATGTAAATATTTTACATAAGCTTAGAAAGACAAAGGCTAAATTGGTTCCTGCAGTTTGCACATACATCGGTGCAGCAAAGGGTAAAACATCAGTCACCTTTCTCTGGCTAGATTGGCTAGGGATGAGAAAATCTAGAATAGTTTTCTACTCGTATTGCAAGCCCATTTTTACTGGCCTCTCTTAATAAGAAAGATGTGATCTCCACAGGGAGAAAGAGATAAAAGGCCAGCGAGAGTAAAAGATAACCAAAAAATGAAGAGCAACTTTGTATCTCCAATAGGTGAGTACATTATGTGCTGTAATTGATCCTGCTTGTCAGATTAAAAATTGAATGAGTGTGTGAGGGTACAGGAAAATAGATGCCAAGTAAGGAAGAAGTCTTTCAGTGGAAGAACCGTTTGAAAAATGTCTAATGATAACACCTTATTTGAACTAAGGAACAGCCAGAAAGTCCATCAGGGAGGCAGCCTATGGTTCCTAAGTGACCTTGTCCTCCTTGCTTGATCAGATTACTCTGTCATTTTTTGTTAGCTGTATATTGGCTTTATCTTTCAGAGTCTTTTCAGTTTTGGGCACTTGGATCTACTGTGTACTCTAAAAAGCCTGAAAACTGGATTGATGGAAATAGAAAGAAAAGCCACATACTCAACTTCCCCATTTTCTTTCTGTTTATATCACATGATGATTTTTTCCCCTGGTCGGTTAAATTATATTTGCAAAAATACAAATTTTTCCTAAAAGGTGAATTTCAAGGATATTATCTGTTGCTTTTGGTCACTAGCAATTTGTCATCCTGTAAGGGCAGCTGGGTTGCTAAAATTTGAGTTCAAAGGCCATGTGCTTAGACCATCCAGACTTAGATGAGTTATTTTTAGGCAAGCCTTATGTCAGCAGTCTAAAAGGAGATGTGCACCATGCACTCCGGCAGACTCTTGCATGCACAACAGCTGTGCTAGCAGAGATTAAATCTCTCCATAACGTCACTGTACTGTAGAGAAACACTTTCTGGAAGGTTCCAGCATCCCTTCCCCCATTTCAGGTGAACCACTGCAGCTGATATTTGGCTATCGGTATTGTCATTTTCTTCTGCTGAATGTTAAGACAGCTTGCCTTCACAGTAAACCAGCGCTTTCAAGTTGCATTTATTCCTTTTTGTGAACTGTTTAAAGTTCTTTCCTTCTAAAATAACTGTTTTATCTTGAAAGAGCAAGTCTTAAGGAGGGTTTAAGAACACAGATCTAAACCCAGGAAAGCTAGAAGCTTGCAAATTTGTGTGTATTCATGGGTTTTGTCTCTTTCAAGTATGGCTGCTTGACAGCAAATGGATTCTCCCACCTCTTTTCCAGACAGGTATAGATCTGACCTGAAATTCTTTTTCTTACTTTCCTTTTCTCAAGCTGATGCTCATACCTAAATTAAAGGTAGTTTCCCCACATTATCTTCCTTTCCAGCCTATTTTACCAATTAATATTAAATGCCTACATTTAAATACCTGCAATCACCATGCTCCTAAAGGCTGATCATTTAGTGTGGTGCTTTGCAAAGCTGTAAGGTCTTTCTCAATATAAAACCATGCTTCTTTTCTTTTTTCCTTTTTTTTAGCTTTCCTTTCATTTCTTTTCTTTTCCCTTTTAGTTGGAGAAGACAAATGTATGCTGTCTAGTAGTGACAGCACCGGGGGTGCTGAAAAGGGTACATTTATCCATGTCATCAGCCTTGCTTCTTTTGTTTTACTTCATGGAGATTTTTGGCACATGCCTTTCACTTGTGAACATCAAAATGTCTGTTCTTGGTTTTGCCCTCTACCCTTTTCCACTCCAAGATACCTTCATGTCTTCCTAGGACATCACATTGGTCACTACAATTTTCATCCCTGTGACATTTCTCTCCCCTGCTGTGGTTTGATAGGCAGAAGACATTACATTTGTTCTTAATTTCACATATTCCTGATAGGGAAGAATAGTCATCATTGTTCTAAACCTCAAGTTTTACTTGATTATTTATTATGCTTTTCATGCAGGGTTTGGATGAATTAGTGTTTGTACAATTGACATGATGGGAAGGATCATTATTTCCATTGCTGCTCTCTGGGGAATTCTCTAAATCTGATGCGAAGACTGTGATATTTTCCAACTCAAGTATTATATTCTCTTATGGCAGATCCTTCCTCTGTTTCTTTCTCAATTTTCACTTTTCTGCTTTTCATGAATGCCTCTACAATTCCTGCCAGAAAGCCCACGTTGTTAACAGTTATGTTACATTTTGCAGCATCCAAATGCACTGTAATGTGTTCACAGTGCCCAGTCTGCTTCTTACGGGTCTGTTGAAAGTTAAAGGTTTTTCCTAGGTTTCACAAGGGTACAAGCCCACTTTATCACCCATTTAAGCTTTTTGTTTGAATCATGAAACAGTTATGGAGCAATATTTCTTCAGGTGACTGGTACATGTTTTCCAGTAGCTGAAGGACAAGGGTTCAGATACAACCATGTGTGATATTTTTGGTGGGGTTCTTTGGCATTTGTTTTGTTTGGGGAGTTTTTGGAGGTTTTAAGAAGTATTTGCGTTTAGTAGTGCCCTTTAATAAAATGGACTGTGGCAATGTCTGCTGCACAACACTTCAAACAAGTCCATCAACCCTGTTACCCTGTTTGGTTTTGTCTGTATCCTGTGGAAAAGTAGAGTATGGTAGATCTCTTACAAAATTAGTTATAATATTCTTTTTTCTTTAAATGGAAGCCACCATAGTCCCTGTATTCTTCTGCTGCCTTCTCTGTTACACAGCTGTACATGTGTTCAACTCACTTTTACTGGAAATACAGAATTTAGAATAACATCTGATTTCTGGGGAGAATACCCACACTGAAATATAGGCTCTCTGAGGAAGCTACAGTGTTTATGCTAATTGTCATGACTACATACATAAAGGCATTAACAGCTAATAAGCATAAGCTGCTTTTATTTAAATGGTAACCAAAAGCAAAACCACCCTACTGCCTTTGCATTTCTTGGTGGTGGAGATGCACTTCTTGGCTCTGATGTGCAGTCCTCCTAATGTTATGAAATACTTTGCTTCACATAAAGCCCGTGTCTGAAGTTAAATACATCCAGATGAATTCTGATATTTTAAGATTTTGTAAAGCTTAACTGTGATTTGTGTTTTAGTAATAATTATTAGGGGGCATCTGTAGTCACAAGATTAGGGCGCACCTGACAGCTGCTGTTTTAGGTGCTAAATCAAGTTGATAAAATAGTCACTTCTTAGTCAAAATCAGAAAAATATAATAAACCCCAAAACTAGAAACACCCTGGTGATCTCAACCTGCCTTGTTCACATAGGGATGTAAACTGTGAAAATAATCAAAAGTTTAACAGCCCCATCACCGGATAATTTCATCATTAACTCAAATGCTGCATCATTTCTTAAGCTGAGCTTTAGACTCAGAAATTCAAACTGGTTTTTAAGATTTCTTCAGCAGTGTTATATTCTCACCTCGCCTTAGGCTGTTGGGGTCAACCTGAAAAAGGTCACTGAATGTTCTTGCTTTTTGTTTCTTCTGTTGAAGGATCACTCTATCAATATTAGCATGTACTAATTGTAAGAAGCCGTGTTATTATTGTGGCTGAAATAATGATGCTTATAAAACAAGTTGCAGTCCCTGGATAGATTCATTGTTTTTATTCTGACTTCCCTGTTAGCTATGTCATCCTTACCTGAAGTCCCAAGGAAGGAGGTATTAGTTTTGAGGTGGAACTAGCTTGTCATTTGAAATCTTGCTATGCTGCGGTCTCATCTGCCTATCTACACATAATCCTAAAGTATTGATGAAAGATGTAAATTGATTCCTCCTGAAGAAGAAATGCTGAATGTTCTGTCTACAATCAGTGAAACATGGTTGCCTTGGGAATGGATTGGGGAGTTTTAAAAACATTGGCTGTGACACTACACATGATTACTGGTAACCTTGCTTCTTGCAGTAACTGGACACAGCGCCAGCTCAAGGATCTCCTTTATTTTCTGTGACAGCTGAAAGATTTTCCTGCTTTACAGTACTCACTGGCAGTATTTCATGACAGTGAAGGCTCTCTCATGGCAGTGTCTGGTGATAGGTTCTGTATCCTAGTGTTACCTTGAAGTAAGGGGGTTTAAATACCCTGGGCAACCTTGAAGAAGGAAGCCCCAGCCAGGCACACTTCCTGAGCCTGTGTCTGTTTAGTGTCAAGTCTGTAACCTTCATATCTACATTATTAAATGCATACCCGTTGGCTCTAATGTCTCTAGATTTCTTTCCAAGTCTTTGCCAGGCTGAACTCCAGTATATAGTCAGGATGAGGCGGTAGGTCAGGCAGCGCTTGTCCTCTCTGACTGAGGTGTATGCTACCAGCTGGGATCTGTATCTCACTGGCAAAAATAGTAGAGGTGATGTCAAAGACCCAGGTTAAGCCAAACATAGTGTTATCTGTAGTCTTGTTGATTCATAGAGACACTGGAGGCTAAGGTTTGAGATGTCATCCGTGATGTAATTGCTACATAATGAAAAAGTACATATTAAATGTTAGCAAGGTGATCTAAGAGGGGTGTTGTATCAGTCGGGTTGTGATCAGAACAGAGGCTGAGCTTGGTAATAAGTCTAGCACTTCGTAGTTTGAAGCAGCACGCTTCAGTGTGATGTTAACAGTGTGACTGGGAGCAGGAAAAAAGTGTTGATGGGAGTTAGTTATGTACTATGCTGCATGGACATGGAACTTCAAGTTACTCCAAGTCCTAATTGATTCAAAGCGTAGTTGTCCACCTTTTTAGGCAGACCCTGTAGCTTGGGTGGTTTCTCCTTGCCCCACACTTCCTGAGTGCCAATTGCTTGTCAATCTGTTCCTGTGACAGTGTTAACCCCCAGGTAGTCAGTTAATAAACTTGTTCTATGTCTACTATAGTAAATTGTCATTCATTGACTGTACTAAAGAACTGACCATTCCCTGGCATGGTTTTGGAACCTAAGAGCTAGCACGGTCTTGCAAAAATATGCTGTCACAGCTCAGAACAGAACACGGGGAGGGCCGTTTTCAGCAGGCATTTAATAAGATTTGGAGCCCAAGGGAGTTTTCCAGCATAACCTTAGAATCTTTTATGCCAACAAGCATGTTTAATTTATGTTCCTGGGTATGTTTGATTTGCTAATATAGGCAGAGCCTTTTCTTTTTTGTGGAATTCCTAACTCTTCCCTACTAAAAATAGCGACTCAAAGGTCAAAGTCTTTTCAGACTACCTGAGACTCTGTTGAGAGATGAAACTTATTTTTGACAAGTTGGATTATGGGGTATGTAAAACTTTCCTGTTAGCTGTGACGGGAGAGGTCCTGGGCTGAGGACTGCGCAGTCCCTGTAGGGTTGTATTTTCACTAGTCTTACTCCTGAGCATGTAGCATCCGTGTGCTTCCGCTATAGCAAAGTGCAGGAAATAACCTGGACCTCAGAAAGATCTCCTCAGGACACTTAAGAAGATACGACCAAAGCTGCAAAAAGATTAATCTTTGGCTCTGAAATTACTTTTTTACCCAGCTAAAGATTCATTACACTTTCAAAACCCTGTAGAAATAAGAGTGCTGTTAGTCTGAGGGGTTTTTGTGCTTTGGAGATGTTGGAATTCCTGTAGTGTGGCATTGTAGGAACCATCCCTGCTTTGTCGTATCTTGATTCCAGAAAGTATGTGCTGGAAAACATGGTGGATATTTGGGAGGTCAGAGGAGGCTGCTAGTATATCTGTGGTCAGTAGGTCTCTTGAAAAGTGAAGAGCTGCTTGATAGTCTGAAGGCATGCGTGATGTCTGATTATGTGTGGCTAAGCAGAGAATTATGGCTTTCTCCTCATCTGAAGGGGAAGATGAAGAGGTGATTTTCATTCATTTTTTTTTATTAGCTTTGTAAAAATAGCAATCAGCAAAGCAAGGCAGCTTTGGACTGAAAGACACTTTTCTGTTGAGAATACTTTTATTTTTATCCTTTTGTGATATTTTGTGCTATTTTGTTTTTTCTCAGAATTTCTGGAACGTGCAGGAGTTTACATTGACCGCATAAATGTGTTTCTTTGTGCAAGCGTTCTATTCTTTTTGTTATGCTTTTTAGTAACCTGCTGAGTGTCCACCTCCAACTTCAGAGATGACCCAACTATTTTCACTTGTAAAGCTGGTCGCATATCCCAGCCAGTAGGCTCTCCTTTACTAGAGTAACCTATGAAATTTGGTAAGGGTGTCTTGATAAAATACTAAAGAAGCTCTGAAGACAACTGTCTGTGGTTGATTAAGAGTGTTTTAACTTGCAACTGTAATCAAATCTGTGTTATCCAATTAAAAAAGCCAATCCTCAATCAAGCTATAATTAACCCATCGAGTGGTATTTATACTGCTTGGTTAAAACCCTGTGTTTTCTAGATAATTGCATGACACTGACAAGACAACTGTATAAGGAAAATAAATTTATTGAGATTTTGATAGGAATATGCTTATTTTGTGAATAAATTATTCAGTCAATTGTGTCACATTGTAGATGTATTTGTACTGTGTTAATAAGTCAACATGCTTATGGCAAATACTTGTGGCACCCTCGTACTGGAAGAGAATTGCATTCCCCATGGAAATGTTTGCCACCATAGTCTGATTGCTTTCATAATTCTATTGTTTTGACTATTTTTTCTTTAATTGTACTATATGAGTGGTTTTTTCATCTTGTTTTTATTTTTTAGCTTGCTCCTGCTACTATTGCAGACTTGAAAAACAGGTTTGCTTGCTGAAAGCCTTATCTACACTCTCTGTTTAAATAACCTCATTTAATCAAATATATTGTCACTGTCTACAGACCTGTCTATGTTAACAAAATTCAACAGTCTTATGCAGGTAGAAGCAGTGTCAGCCCTGGAAGTCCCCAAAAATGGCCAGTGTTATACAGTTGAAAATTTACTGCTTCTTAAATTGCTTATCCAAGAATTCTGCCATTAGGACAAATATTTGACATTGTGACTCTGAAAGTCTTGTAAAAGTGTGAGGATCTCGTAGACAACGTGAACAGGGGCAGCACGTGTGCTTTCTGAACCCAAGAAAAGCCTGAAATTTATTGTGACCCTGCATGTGCTTGACCTCCAAGAAAACAGTCGAGGCCTCACTAAATCATTGTCTTCTCTGTGATAGAGTTGGCCTTTGCTGCCTCAGCTTCCCTGCTGTAGCTGATGATGGCATGAAGGCGTTTTGCTACTAGAGGGTGATCATGTAGTGAAGGGACAGTTTCTGCCCCTCTTCACAATCTCCTTAGGCTGCTGGAGGAATGATGGTTTTGTATGTTAGATTAAAGCATGCTGCTATGCTGCACAAAGGTAAAACATAACAAAACCAAGCAAACAAAAACCAAACCCCCAAAACCCATTAGATTGTGAAGTTGAACCCATTTTAAAAAAGAAGGCATTTTCTTAATGCAGTGCATTAGCAAATGCACAGAGAGTGGGAGGTAGGCAATGTTCAGAAAGCATTGCAGACAGCTGAGTGCTCCCCAAGTGTTTCTCCAAGTGATGTTTATCAAAAAATGAAAAAATGGTGTGGTTTTCATTAAAGCCAGCAAAGTGATAGCACTTGACTTCTGTATCATTTGTGTAGTGATCTTATAAGTGGGCTGCTCCAAATCTGTCCTGTATTCTACTAAATAAAGTAAGCTTATCTCTTTTACTAGAGACTCTCACCTGTTGTCTTATTACTTCACTTTTAGGGTAGATGACACTATTTTTTCCTTCCCTTGTCTTAGGTAAAACAGTATTACTTCCTTATATAATGCCTTTTTTGTCCAATGTTTTTCTGCTGACTTGAACCAAGGTGGACATGCTTATTCAGTAATTCAGATGGAGATAAAGTGCTTTTAACTTGGTAAATGTACAGTGCTGGCCTTTGGCCAACTCTTCCAGGTGGTATAAAATATTTGTAATACCTTGTATTTGCTATTGCTGGGTATCTGTGATGTTATGTATGAAAAAGTGCATTTCTTTGATGTGCTTCTCTTGGGATATTAGAAATAGGACCTCTATGTCTATAGATTTTCCAGACTTCATCATTTGTAATAGAAGCTGGATTTCTCATTGTGCTTTTTATATTTTCCTTTTCAAAAGATTCATTCCAGCCCTGTCATTGTAATTCCTGCTACAAAAAAGGCGTAAAATTCTAGTCTCTAAGGAATGCTAAATAAGACATCAAGTACATTAGAATTTTGTTATCACTCATGAGTGGCACCTTCTTTGGTACACTCTTTTTACTTGAGAGTATCACAGCTATGGATAAATATGAAATCAGTAGTGATGGTTATAATATTTTCTCTGAGTAAACTACTTAACTGGGATGTAGTTCCAAAGTTGTATGGATAAGTTAGTAGAAATTAATCTTCTTGGATTTCTCTTGAAAAGATGGAGAGGTTTCTCTCTAGGATTATAACGGTGTTTTGCTTTCTCATGAATGCATTCTTTCATCAAATCTGGGGAACTTCAGAAATGGCAGCTTTTCAAGCAACTAGCCTGAGGGGTTTAATACAAACCACCAAAAAAATAGTCAAAACTTTGCCTGCTTATGTGAACTCATTGGACTGCCCTATGCATTGCTTAACTCTGTTGTGATTATAACTATTTACATTAGTCTAAATATTTATGTGATGCGTAACTGCGAAAGTATGAGGTGCTAAGTAGAGAATGAATGTTTTGTTTACAAGAGAGGTGTTCACGTTGAGCAGATGAAATCTGCATGGGTTTAGGAATACAGTTTTCAAGGGAAACATTCACAGCACAATATCAAAAGGAAACATTTGTTCCTTCTCTTTTAATTCAGGCATCTTGTACTTGTCAGCTGGCCTTCTATGTAGAGCAGAACCAAAAGCAGCATTTGTAGTTGCTTTGTTAATTCCTTTCTATGGATTGTAGTGAGCTTTCTCATCTTCAGAATAGTCCTAGACCCAGGTATGAAAGAGGAAACAAATATCAGTGTTGTTAACTGGTTTGGCTCTGGTGCTCCTCATGCTGGCATCCCCAGGGTGCAGGGCACAAGTCCTCAGAGGCTGCAAGGGAGTTCCCTTGAGAGGTGCTAAATTCACACCTGGTTTTAATGTGGTTTCACTGCAGAGCTACGTTCTCCAGTGCAATGCCTTGAAGTCGGACTAACCCATGTCTCTTAATAAATAAATAGGAATTTGCATGTTATTCACTGCATTACAGCCTTTTAAATTCCTCTTTTTGTTGTCATGATCTCCAATTCCACTCTTCAGGCAAATATTTCAGACCAGAAAACAAGTTCCAGTACTGGCAACCGAAATACATTAAAAAAAATACCCCAAAACACACCTCCTTTTTTTTCTTCTTTTTAATGTCCGAAGGGAATAGAAAACCCAGTGAGAAGAGCTGTGTCCCATTGATTGTCTTTGTTTAGGCCAGATAAGCCTTCCCTTCCAACACATTTTGATTACTAGGACTTCCCTTTCTTTTTCTGCATTCCCAGATACGTGCCTGAGCCTTGAAATGTGGCCGTAATGCAGCCATTTATATTCACTTGGATTCAAATGGCCGTTGGAAAATACAACAGCAAAGCAAAGCAGTGAGATACATCAATAATTGTGTCAGAAAACTAGGAATTAGGTGATACTTGGCATGGAGATTGCCATGTTACCTGGGGGTTCCTGTTTCTAAATGAACAGGCAAGGAATGATAGGCTTTGCGTTTAAGAGTGAGCTAAAATGTCAGCTGAGTGCTTCCGAGTTCTTATTGCAGTCTTTATAGACAGCCAAGCCCACTACCTGAGCTCTGGTTTTAACCTTCAATGTTCTTGGAGTAGAAACAAGGTTCCACCTGTTATGTGGGCAGGTGATGTTTGCAATGGGCACTAATTGATTTGATGGGCCTATCCTGAAAGACGGGAGGATCTTTGAGGAATTTTGTGACATTGTTTTTAAGCAAAGCAGACAAAAAAAGCCATGCACTATTGTGGGATTTTTGCCATATTGGTCGACACCGTTGGTCTCAATGGATTTGGAAATTCAAAACAAAACTTGAGCAGACTTGGAATAAATTAGAATCGACTCCAAGACAATACTTGCACGGTGCCCTGCGAGGGAAATCTGTAAACTCTTATACAGTTCTAACTGACAAAGATCCCGTTCTCATGCTAATAGAGCCAATAATGAAGAAATGTGGGAACAAAAATAGAGTGGGTATGTGTTATACAAGCAGAATTGTGCTGAAGCAGGCTGAATAATGGTGTTCTCTATGGGATGCCAGCCAGCCCGTTAATGCTTACTGCTACTGCAAAAGCACTCACTAATCCTGCACCAGGAATTGTTTTTCTAAATAACATCAGGGCTTTGATTTCATTGTAATAGTGCAAGGCAAGGGAGGCTTGGGTCTGAGACTCTGGGCAGATGGTTTGTGTCTTTGGATGAAGGGTGCTTTGTAATGGTGTGTCATGCTGGAATTGCAGCTGACAACAGGCTGCACAAGGACCAGCACCTTGAAAGGGGTACTTTGCTGTCTAATTCTGGGCTCTCTTATCCAGTAAAGCTGTCTACTGGGTAGTAGTGACATTTGGGTCTCTTTTGTCTTAACTTCTGAAAGTTGCTCTTGAAAGCTTTTTTTAGTTGCAACATGAAAGGGTGACAGTGGTGTTAACACTGTATGGGATTAAAAGGAAACAGCTAGCTTGGGCACCAGCACCTTGAACTTCAGGATTTACCAGTGTCATCTTACTCTCTGAATAAGTAGCATCAGAAAGCCAGGTCTTAAATGCTGTCGGTAGAAATATCCCAATTTCATAAGCATTTAAATGGTAAGAAGATATAGTTGAGGCAGTGCATTCAGAATGGCTTACTTTTTCCCTTAAAACCACTGAATTTTGTTGCATTTTGTTGATCTATAGATAAATATTGGGATGGCAAAAGGAAGAGAGTTTGTTTTAGTGACAAAAATTGAGGATCTGTTTGTGATGCTTGTGTAGATGCGGGATTTCACAAGGGTAGTAAATAAAGAAAAGCCCACATTGTTTCCCACTGACATTTGTTGTTAGGAGACTGGAGAACATGGAAACATACATAAAAATGAACTATTGCTGAAGACAGCTGAGGAGTTTTGTAATTGTGTGGAGTTCATGTGGAAGTAGTTAGCTCTGTGGATGACTGCTGTAGGAAATGATCTCTTTGCTTATTGGAAGATGTAGTGGCTCAGCTCCTGTGGCAGCCTGATACCTACCCAGGTAAAGGCATCTTGCATCAAACTCTTTCCCCGATTCCTTTTTTTGCCCATTTTGTTTCTTTAAGGGAAGGTGATCTTCCAAATCCTTCAGAAACAGAGCCCAGCTAAACTGGGCAGTGATGAGCAAGGAATGTTTTCAATCAGTTTCATAGTGTTAGTGTAAGCTTCATTAAAAAAACATGAATCCAGCTAAAAAATCCTTCCTGGTCATTATTTTTAAGGTAACTCTCCCTGGAAATGTAATCATAGGTTTAAAAAGTCCATTTTAATTGAAAATTATAGAATTTAAAACTTTTACGTTATAATAGATGTTCTGCTTCAACTTTTCATTAATGTGTAATGTTCCTATTCCTTAATTATTGATTTACTATCTAAATCTAACTGCATCTGTGAGACAGTACTTAGAAACAAAATAGAGATTTCAAACTAATGAAATCACAGGGGTGTAAACTGTTCAGGAAAGAGCTAACATTGGAGATGCCTCCTCAAATCCTTATCAGTGACAGGACGTACACAACAGCACTAAATAGAATTGTGAGCATAAAGCAGACCCAAACACAGCTAAATCGTGACTAAAGAAGTCCACATTATATTTTTGTGATAATCCCTTGTTGTGGTTTTTGTTCATTTCGGTTGTAGGCAGTTTCTTAGACCTGGGTTCACTCCTCACCAACGGTGACTCCTCATACACCGTTTTATCTGATTTGGACATCTTTATCTTGTACTCAGGCATAGAATTATGCAGATAACTTCATTATTTATTAAATTCTATTGCTGCTTTTAATTAAGTCTCTGCAAAATCAACACTGAAGTGTCTGCCTGTTATGATTACAGGTAAGTTAATAAACACTCATTTGTCTTGCTCATTAAGACAGCCTTACGTTACGGCTCAGCATTTTTATGTTCTCAGTCTGAAGCCCGCAGAGCTTCTTCATAAATCAGATTAAAAAAAAATGCTTTTTTATAAAGCTAAATGACCTCATACATCACTGTTTCCAGATAAGATCCAGCATAAGCTACTCCAAAGATAGAGAGCATCAATCTTAGGTGATTCATTTCCTCAGCTGCTCCCAGTGCAATTTAGTGAATACATAGTCTCTGCAATAATAACGTTTCCCAAAAGTCTGAGTATTTATACTAAGATGTATTTAGGTACAAAGATTGCATCATATCTTGCATAGAGCTATGTAAGTTACATTTGAAAAATGAAATATAAAGCTTGATAACTCCATTAATTTCTTTTAACGAACCATTTAGCTCAAAAGAAAAAACCAAACGACGTTTCTCTCCTACTTCAATACAGAAATCACAAGGGAACTTTCTCATTGTGGCATCAACTAGTTTCTCCTTTACTGTCCTTCAGCTTTCTGGGAAACTGTCAGATTTACAGCATGAACATTCGCAAACACATTTAAGAATTCAGACTTTTACTTGCTGTAGCTGCAAGACAAGTAACTATGGTTTGCATGAAAGAACTGGAAGGCAAAAGTGATAATTTCTGTTTCTTGCTTTGATTGCTTCTGTTTCCTGGGCAAAATAGTTATTTACACTATAATCACAGAATAGTTAGGGTTGGAGAGGACCTTAAGATCATCAAGTTCCAACCCCCCTGCCATGGGCAGGGACACCTCACACTAAACCGTGGCACCCAAGGCTCTGTCCAAGCTAGCCTTGAACACCGCCAGGGATGGAGCATTCACAACCTCCCTGGGCAACCCATTCCAGTGCCTCACCACCCTTACAGTAAAGAACTTCCTCCTCGTACCTAACGTGAACTTCCACTGTTCGAGTTTAAACCCGTTACTCCTTGTCCTATGAGTACAGTCCCTGATGAAAAGTCCTTCCCCAGCACCCTTATAGGCCCCCTTCAGTTACTGGAAGCTTGCTACAAGGTCTCCAGGCAGCCTTCTCTTCTCCAGGCTGATGAGCTCCAATTTCCTCAGCCTGTTTGCAAATAATTTTAGGAATTTGAATGTCAACTATTTTGGAAATCTGAATTTGAAAGCTTGAGCTGTGAAATCTTGTGTGGTCTTTTATTTTCAGTCTGCAAATAGACAGCCAAGGAGGAATTTGAATCTATTATGTCACTCTTCTGTTGTAAAACAGAGCAAACTCTCTTTTGTTCTGTCCTGAAAGCAAAGTATGCTATCTGGAAGAACATCCATGGGTGGAGCTCACTGCTCTTACACTTTTCTCGGATTGACACTGAAGATGGGGCTTCAATGGGTAGGGAGCAGCGAGCAGGGCCCCTTGATGGGGACAGCCAGTGGCAAAGAAGGCAGTAGGAGAAAGGCCAAATTTCCTTTGGCCTGTGTTTCAGGGCATGCAGGGTGAGCAGTCGAACGTTCTTGGAGTAGAAACCAGGATAGAATGACAGGAGATAGGCAACACGTAGAACAACTTAGAGGTTAAGAATTAGTTGTTTTAAAAAGAGAAAAGCTGTTATGTTTGGGTTTGTTGGGTTTTTTTCTATAGACCAGTATGTCTGAACATATTAAATCAGTTGCTATTATGGGAATCAATTGTACAAAGTAGCAATTGATATTTACAAAACACAGGGAAGATTTTACTTCTGGGAAAAAAAAGGCTTATTAGCCACATTAGACATAGTGAACAAAAGCTGGCAAGCTCCAGTCGAAATGCAGACTTTCAAAACATGAACTACTCGATAGCAGCAATTTGACTGATTTGAAATGCTAGTACACATTGAAAGGCATAAAATGCTTTAGTGTATGTCTCTGTGTAATCTGATTCTTTCTTATCATGTTCTTTTTCTTTCCACAAACTAAGTCAGAAATTACCTATGTGTCAATTAAGACTGAAGTTATACTGTGGCAGACAGCTGACTGCGTTAGGGAGAACTGGAAACTCAAAAGCTTGTAAGTCAGCTCGCTGTGCAACAAAACCTTTTCCTTGATGGCCTGTGTCATTCAGCACAAAGCCAACAGTTGCCTTGTAAAAGACATTCTTACAACAGTCAGATAAACCTCTCCTATTCAGAACAAGGTAACAAAAAATGGGCAAATAGTGTGTTCTGTGAAAGCAACCTACGAAGTTGCTCTAAATTGATAAAGGTGCCTACGTATGGGGTAAGGTACCAAGAAATGCAGATGTTGGGTCGTCTTGCTAGGGTTCTTGGGATTACTCTCCGAGTGTCCAATTTGTTGTTCGCTAACAGTTTGGTATTCATATAAGAAATAGTAAAGAGCATACCTAGAAAGAATACTGTGCAGCCTTTGTCTACATGATGCTGATCTGGCTTAAGGTCAAGGAAAAGATTTATGACTTACTTCCTGCTCAAAATAGAGGCTACTCCTCAGCTCCTCAGAGCAGCCTTAACCACTCAATTTCATTACCCCAAAAGAATACATTGATTGTATTGTGCTTTCTTTTGGGAAGTTCATTTGTAGTTAGGATCCTAAAATAGATGAGTTCTGCATGTTTTACTCTCGGAAAACTTCCCCACCACAATGGGGGAAATAGCTGGGTTTTTAGCAGTCTGAATTTGTGTTTATAAATTAGGGAATAGTGGAGCACAATAAAATAGGATGGGAGCATTTATCTCTGTTCTCCAGCCCATGCTGACTGAATGGGCAGTGCTTAAAAGGGAAAAGATTCTTTGCTTCAGGAAGCTGAAATTTCTTGTGTTTAGAAAGTGGCATCTATCAAGGAGATGAGAAGTCTGTTCTGTGATGTTAACTGATGAACTTGGGTCTCCTGCAGGTTTGTGCTCCTCATCCCTGCATCTGTTACTTTTCGATCCTTTTTTACTGCTTTCTCAGCTGCATTCACCCCAAGGACATAGTATCTCTCCACTGTGACTCTTCCAGCCAGTCCCCTGTCCTTTGTTCCATCAGTCCTAGGCCTGGTTGCTTTGGATTTGTATGTATGCTGTGTGTTGGCTCTGGGGATGCTCAGAAAAAATTAATGGAGCAATCTGAAGCTTGTGGCTTTTCATTCCTTAAGGCAGTAGGTTGGACCTCTCTTACTTTCGCAGCTACTTGTTATCATAAAGTGGGGGGACCTTCACACCTTGGAAACTCCTATTGAAACAGCCCAATAAGAGCAACAGTTTCCTAGTGGCTTCATCATGTTCATTTTCCTCAGGCAGACAGAGTAAAAAGGCTTTTTTGTTTCCTGCAGTTTCATAAGTGAAATAAACCCATGACAATTAATGCTTTTTGGTAAACAAAATAATGCAATTAAAAGTCACTAAACTCCCAGCTTTTGAAGTCCACTTTCTTGACTGTTTTCCCCTATTTTCATTCCACTGGAATCTGAATACAATTGCTTTCCATGCAGTGGTGTTTTCTTTGTTTTTATAGTTCTATTGTTAACTTGCTTATGACAGGAATAAAGAATAGTTGATATTCAGGAGTCATAAGTACTATGAAAAGACACCAACAGACAAATACACTGCAAAGCTTTGTGCTAACGTGCTGGCTATTGCTTCTGACTGTGTATACTTCTTGGAGCTATTTTCACCTTTAGCTGTCCAGAGGAAAAAATAACTGTTAGCATAAGTCATTTCCAAGGGCACAATAACTAAAAGGGCTTGAATGTCAGTTTGTCCTAGCATGTTTCAAAACATGCTAATTGTGAACATTATCCATTTCTCAGGCAAGTTAATCCTCTAAAATACATCCTTTTGTACTGTGAACAAAGTTGTTTCAATGCTTATTTCCTATGGAAATGGTCATAAATTGGAATGCCAGCGAACACACAATTTAGGACTTCCAGTACAGAAACAGCTGTTAGTATTGAGTGGTTGTATATGCTCTGTCAGTGAGGGTTTATTGCTGTCCTGGGTGAGCCATTTTGGCATTGCAGGGTATGCTCGGTCTTAATAGCTGCCCAATATTTAAACAAGGACAACAGCTTGGATTTCAGGCCCCAAAACCTCAGACATTCTTTCCTTGCACAGTCCCGGAGGGCCATGTGGTGCCTTTAATTGTGAACAAGTAAGCATTAGTCTGGTGGCTTGAGCAATTCAGGAGATGAAATGAGACAGAAGTTGTCTCTGCAGGTGGGTTAACAGCTGCTGCCAAGTGCCTCTCTATCTTACTATCTCAGAGCAAGCCTTGAGATGAGGCTGAATAATTTCCAGTGTCATATAAAGACTGGCAAGCAGCAGGAGAGATTTGTTCTGATTCTCGTGGAAAAGAGTGAGGCAGCGTTTGTTCCTGAACACTTGAAATTGAAAGAGAAACCACTTTTTTGGCTCTTTTCTCCAGTCATTTAAAATCTGAATGGAGGTATGCGAATTCTAGCCTTTTCTGTAAGTGTCATTGCAGGCAGTAAGCTAAACCCTCTAATTTAACCCTCTAAATGCAATTACCTATAATTTAGCCATCAATTAACCTCAGTTTAGTGCCTCACAAACTGTTGCAAATAAGAAGTAGGGCAATCTGTCTGCAACAGGTAACTTGGAAACATGATTACGTGTCTTACTTCCAGGTACATGTTTTGGACAGAAGCTCAAGGGAAGGGATAGCCTCTAACAGCAAGATGCTCCTAATGGTGGTGTCATTCTCATACCTACTGCTCGAGCTTTTATTATTTGCCCTATCACCTGGAATATGCTAAACATGAGATGAGAGAGTGGGTGGTTCTCATGAAAAATGATGTACATCTGAGTGCTACAGGTATTTACCTTCCTTTACAAATCACAGCAGCTGAAGCAGTGCTCCCTCCAGTGAAGTACCATGGTTTCTAGTTCACGTTCCTCTTTCAAGCCTCTTGTGAATCCCTGAAACTCTCGTTATCTGAAGTTCTCCGGGTTTTCTCCGGTTTACTTGCAATCAAACTCAACCAGTTTTCTTTTTCCCCACTTTTCTTGGAAAAATCACTGAAGAGGGGGAAAAAAAGGAGTCTCTCAAAAGCAAATAAGGCAAGTTACAAAGCTTGTTACCTGTGTGTGCCAAGTGGCTTCATTTTAGAAACTGAAACACAGAATGGAAACAGCCTTTCATCTCAGATGTCCTGTATTTCATCACCACTGGGTTTGGCTTCTTTAGTCTCCCTGGCTAATAGTGAATGTGTGGATTTGCTGATTGTTTTGCTGCAGTTAGGAACCTGGGCTAGTGGAAGGTGTCCTTGCCAATGGCAGGGGGTTAGAACTAGATGATTTTTATGGTCCCTTCCAACCCAAACCATTCTATGGTTCTGTGCGGGAATAGCTGTAGCAAAAATAAAGCCCCTTCTTCCATTGCGATCCTATTCAACTGTGAGAATTCCCTAACTGCCTCCCCTTTTCTGTGTGTAGATTTACAACGCTGTTACTGCTGGTGATATATCTGCAACATGTGATGCTCTCCCTTTGCTAATTTTGAGAGAGAAATGATGATATATTAAGTAGGGGATAAAGGAGATTTCTTCAGAAGAAAATGAACTATTCACTATTTAGCTGAGCTAACCTCACTCTTCAAATCGTTTCATGGCAAGCTGACTTTTCCAATTCATTTTTGCTCTTCTTGCAATTGAAAGAAGGATGTGCTTTCCCATCAGCTGTACATTGGAGGCTCAAGCATCAGCGAGCCATTTCAGTGAGTGCATATCTAACTGTGGAAAAAGGTTTGCCTTCTAGAAATCCATCGAAAGCAGATGGCATGTGTGTCACTGATGCAACTGAATCCTGAGCTGTGATCTAGCATCTTTTATGAGCTGATGAGGGTCACTCTGGGTCAGGACTTGAATGGATACTTCCAGGAAAAATAAAAGTGTAGTAGGAAGTACTCTTTAATGCATCCATAAGTGATGCTTGCCCTTTGACTCAGTGATACAATACAGCCTGAAAGAGACTTAGAATAGTTTATGTAGTCTTCTGGGTTGGTGTCCAAGCAGATCAGCTGCTTTTAGAGCGCAGAACAACATACAGCTTCAGTCTGAAAGGTCTGGCTTAATGCAGTGACAGGGCATCTAAATATCTGGTGCTTCTGATGGGCAACAACACAAGCTGGGGAAATAAAGAGAAAACCTAAGATCTGTCTAATCTCCTTAAAAATAGGTTGCTGAAAAGGTTTTGTTTTCTTTTATAATGTATCATTGCTAAGTATACATTGATGTAATTAAGGTTTTGTTTTATAATGTATCATTGCTAAGTATACATTGATGTAATTAAGGTTTTGTTTTATAATGTATCATTGCTAAATATACATTGATGCAATTAAGGTTTTGTTTTATAATGTATCATTGCTAAATATACATTGATGCAATTAAGGTTTTGTTTTCTAATGTATCCTTGGTAAATACATATTAATAGAATTAATAAGTAAGTAGTGGGGCATTTTACAACTTCGTAGAAGAAGAACTAGAACAGTGACTGGATTAAGGAGGAATACATTAGCTACACAAAGAAATGCATTAGGGGTGGTATAATACAAGGCTTGAAAGCAGCCTTCAGTTTGGCAACAGCTAGTTTGCCAAAGCCTAGAAAGTACACCAGAAGAAGGCTCATTGTGTGCGTGCCTTATTTCCGAAGCTGATTTTCCTCAGCACCAACTCTGAGATCAGGTACTAAATTCAGGGAGTATTTTCCTGATGCCATGCAGCCATTCGTATTTCAGTATGCACATACAACAGAAAGGCTGTTTGTGAAGCGGGAAGGCTTTGGGTTAGTTATTCCATAGCTCGCAGTAAAATGAGGCATTATGCATAGCAAGGAATTTGGGAGCTGGCTCTGGAACAAGGAAGGGAAGTGAAAAAAGCAGAAGAGCAGAGAGAAGTCTGTCAGAGAAGGCTTTTTAAGGTCTGCCAATACAATTTTATGTCATCACAAATCCATTGATACCAGATGAAACTACACTCAATTAACTTTTCTCATAGAACCGATCAATTTCCTTTAAGCTTTAGTGAATATCTCCTTTTCAATGCCATTGCTGAAGTGCTCAGTAATCCCAGTTCATAACCATGGTTTCCTGTAAAAGCACCCTATTATCAGGTGACAAGGACCTGGACTGAGAGACTCAGCTCTCACCCTGTAAATGCCATTCAATCAAACGTGAGTGACAGTCTGCATCCAAAGAAGCAAGGCAATGAAGGAGTATTCTGTCTTGTTCATCTGTGATAACTGTACCCCCACAACTTCAAATTTCCCTATCAAAATTAGCATTTTAGGACTTCTTGCCAACGCCTTCAACTTATTGAGGTAGTTTCTGGTTTTCATACAGAGTATTGTTTTTAGCCACCCTCAGGATCTTTCTGCTAGCCCTGAATTTTATCCATTGCAGTCTCTTTCTCATCTCTTGCATCTCCTTATGGGTATTAACATGAATAATTGCACTAAATTCATCACCACAAATCACATGCATTGGTAAAGGAGTTTTAGTCTATAAAATACACTTATATTTCCCTTGGCAGTATGAGGGGCACACAGCAGCAGAAGCACTGATCATGTATTTACAGAGCTTTAAGTGTAGAGTGAGGTTTTACAGTAAGTCAGCAGGGAGCACTCCCCATGCAGCCAGCCTGAACTGCAGTGGCTGCAAGATGATATAATTTACCTCCAGGGAGGCAGGACTGGAAGTGGTCTGTACTCCTCAGACTGAAGAAGTTTCCTGGTGGTGATGTGTGGAGCTGAGCTTGGTGCAATCACCAGTTCTGCTTCTGCAAACGAATGCAGTGATTAATTATGTGGGCAAAGAGCTGCTTCTGTATACCTTGATTTTAAACACAAGCGCTGGGAAGCAATGTTACCTCTAAGGAAAAAGCTTCTGGGGAATCAACACAAAGAAGCATCTTGACTGCTGAAGAAACATTTGATGCTGAATTCTTGTTGCTTCTTCAGAAGATAAATCTAAACTTTCAGTTATGATGATGTGCTGTTGCCTTTCAAGGCTTCCAAATAGGGGCATGCAGTATCTACCCATTGGAAGTTAAAAACAAGGCTTCTGTTTAAAGCAGGTTTTGTCTTAAATGAGGCGTAAAAATTGGTCCAAACAATCTGTCTCAAGCAGGCAAGTTTCACTTAGGTGCCATTGAGAAAACTATGATGGAGAGGTTTATAGGGTATAGTGCTGTGGAAAGGGGCAGAAGTAGGGGAGGCATCTAGCTATAATACTGCAGTTTTAACTTACATGTGTTGACCTGTACGAGCAGGTGAAATGTGCTGACACAGCTCTCTTAGTCCCCCGCCAGCCTAAACTTTCTTAGACCTCCTTGTTTTGCCTTGGTTTTCATGCTTTTTTTCACAGCTTCTTTTACTATGTAATATTGATAGAAGAATAAAGTCTTTTGTTCAAGCAAAATAACACAGTACAGTAGACAAAGCACTAGACAAGGCATGAGGCAAATTCTCTTCCTTTTTAACTTTGGTCACTAAGTTGCTGAGTATTTGGCACTTCACAGGAGAGCAGGCAATGAAGTATACCTGCATTTGTAAAGCCTGTGTTGGGCTACACCATGCCTTTTATCAACAGTATGTTTACAAAAGGGGTGATCCTCCCTGCCACTAGATGAGGTGAGAAAGATTGTGCTGAAATAGTAAATGGAAACTTGATAGCCTTTTTGGCCTTGTATTCAGATAATCATACTCCAGTGGCATGACAGCAGGCTTTTAATTATGAATACTGGTATAATGTTTGTGTCTCTTTTGAGGACATATACTACTTGAGCAAGCCGTAGTCTTAAAACCTGTGCCTGGGACAAGGCATATATATCTCGTGAAGCTTTTGCCACGGTTTTGCCACATACGTGTATGTTTGCATACAGACGTACATATGCTATGCATCACAGCCTGCAGAAAATAATAAAAGCTACTTTAGTGCCATGGTGTAGGACAGTTGTGCATATGATTAATCTGTTAAGAGGTAAAAACCACTCAGGTTTTATTTTTGGTGAAGAGTCTGGATCTCTCAGTGGTACATCAGTACTCATTTTCTGTGCAAATGAGTACCACAGTCCTGAAAGAAGAGGAGAACTTAAACAGCAACGTTGCCACAGCAGAGCTAGCGGGAGCAGCTAAGAAGTGACACATTTAGGATGTTAGTTTTCTCAGTAGCAGTCAGATGATAGGAGGCCTGTAATGGTATCTATGAAGGGGAGCTCACAGCTGCTGTCTTCTTTTGGTGGACGACCATATTAGAGCTGATTCCTCAGGCGCTGCTAATTAGTGTATGGAAAAGAATGAAGTGCAAGAGGGTGGCGGTGTTTATCATCCCCGATGCGCAGCCGACAACGTTTAAATCACAGTGTGATGGAATCCCCAGCATTATTTTTCTGTGTCTGTGTTTATGTAATGCTGTCAGTTATCAAAAGCACAGTCTGAACTAGATGCCTTTAATTGCATATCAACCCAAAATTCTTCGTTTGCTTGCTGTTAAAGAAGCAGCGAGAGGTATACAGGAATGTCTTGGAGAGAAAGCTTTCAGTTGTGATTGCTGCGAGTACCAAAACAACCTCAAACTGTGTATACTAGAAAGACTTATGTCCCTTGCTAAATTTTACACGTCCACTGGTACCATGAAAGATTGCAACTGCAACATGCATGCTCGATTGTGTATATTACAGTTCATTAACCAGCCCTCAGGCTGACTAATTGTGCCAGATGGTATAATTTCTGTGTGTACTTGACTTGCCATGAGTGTTACTGTCTTGATTCTGATATTTATCTGCAGTAAGTGGCAGGGAAAGGGTTTCTAATTCACAGGCACCTTCCCTGAAAAGACCAATTGCAGATGGAAACAATTTAATGAGTTGTGATTCCAGATATATCAACAGGAATGTGAACAGTCAGCATTCATCAGGGGAGCCACTGAATTAAAACAACAACCTTCAAAAAGCGTCTCATCAGCCTTTGAGCATGCTGGCCTGGAGTTGTGGGGAGGTTCCCGATCATGTTTTGATAACTTGCAGGAGGGAGAATTAGTGTTTCAATAGGAATTCACTCTAATGATAAACCTCTAAAATAGATAATTGTACCTTATTTTGTGTTCACACAAAGGTATTCTACTCCACCGTGCTTTTCCCCTTTCATCCAAGGAACAACACTCCTTAGCCAAAGACCAGCACTTAGGAAATGCGTCCCCTCCTGCCCACTCCCTCTCCCCGAGTTGATGTGTGTGTAAATTTAGCAGGGATGAATGTTAGCTTTCCCTAGGGACTCCGTAGGACATGCAGGGTTCCCTCCTGACTCTTAGATTAAACTGTTTTATTTATCTAGTAATTTGTCCTAACAGGTAACTAAGTCAAATCTCATCCAAATTCCACAGGGCAGGGAGTGGAACCATTTCATCCACACTGAATGTAACTGAAACCTGGTGGGGCGCTTCTGTTGGAGTTATCCCTCCAGCGATCTTGGAGCAATTCAGGGGCTGTGATTTCAGAGGAAAAAGGGGTCCTTCTGTAAGTACACCTTGTTTGGGAAAAAAGGAATTGTAGCCAGGGAAAAACCCTTCAGTGGGGAGAAGGCATTAACAGTGGAGCATTCCTCTATTTCTCCAAGCCTCTTTCACATCCATTTGGCCTGCAGAGCTTTACTTATGAAAAGGCTGCATTCACAATGTGTAGAATATACTTAACTGTGTGAAAGTTGCAGAAACCCAACGCTTTATGCCCTTAACTTCTCTCTGTCTGCTCTTTCTTCAGCTACGTGTCACAGAGATAAAATATTTAGTATGCAAGGTTTTGAAGCTGAAGAAGGATATAAACAATTTTGGAAGCAAAGTTAAGCTTCCAAAGACACTGCAGACACTTAAGATACGTACTGAATAATCATGTTGATAAGCACATGAAAATGGAAGGTAAAGATCCTGAGCTGTAGTGGGATTAACTTTTAACAGGTGCAAATAATCTCTGCTTGTGATACTAACAAACTGCTGTACAGCCACATTTTTTTCACAGAGAAGGGAATCGGGTTTACAAGATAAAGCCAGCCTAAAATAAAAGCTAAACTCTTGCTGTTGCCTAACGCAGCTATTTACATAGTCAATAACCGCCCAAAGAATAGTTTTTACAAAAGGCAGATCCAAAGGCAAACCTTACTGGAAGCGACGTTAATTTTGCCACGACACAGCACTTACCTGTTAATTTTAGCAGTAATTAAATCCCTTCTCTTGTGCCTCTGAACAAGAAGGGCACAGCCTTACCAGCTTCTTGAAACAGATTCTGCTTTGGGGGATGGAGGGGCAACAGGCAAGGCTGGATGGTTTAATTTATTTCAGAAACGTGGTTTGGAGTTGTGTGCTTGTGAGGCTTGTGTGCCTGTTGCTAGGTTTGCCTTTCAGTGCTATGGCAACCGCCGGGAAGCGGGGCTCAGAGGGAGACTGCTGCCGCGCCGTGCATCCCGGAGGACTCCGTGTCCTTGGGGTTAGTGGGCCGAGGCGGGCGGCTCTACACTCAAGGGTCTGAGCGGAGACGAGTGTTTTGAAGATCCTGTGGCTTCAGACCCGCCTGTCACTCTTGTTCTCGGTTTCCCCGGGGACCAAAACGGGTGGCAGGAGCTGAGCAGGCTCTTGGAAGAGGAAACGGCACAGGCAGGCTGTGAGATCTGGGCAGGAGGTTTTAAACTCAGCAGGACTGCGGGCAACCTCACCCCTTAGCACCTTGAATGATCCAGAATTATGGCTGGAGGCAGCTCGTGGTAATGCCTCAGATGTCTTTAACTTGAACTGTTTATTCCAAACATCAGTTACCTGACTCGTGGTCCGTTGGGGTGTTTGTTTCCCTGCACAGTCTTCTATGAGAAGCTGTGTTCCTGCACTGCCAGGTGTCTGAGTTGGTGCCGCGCTGTGATTGTGACCCTGAGCCCGTAAGGGACAGTGAGACTGTGTGCATGGCAGCCAGTCATGGAGCTTAGATGTTTGACTTGGGCGTACTTTATTTGGGTACCCTGCTCCCTTTGATGCAGTTTGGAATTGCACCTGACCTCATCATGTTGGTAAATATTTACATGCACACCACTCCCAAAGGAAGTGTGGTTTTCCCTCTTGCTGCAAAAGAATTGCTGCTGGGGTGCCTCTGCTTACACTTGTACAGCAGCCTAACCAGTGGGGGGCTTTTTTCTGCCTGCTGTTAGAGGGGTCAAAACACGTATCCTTTCCTGATGGTGTCCATCATCATCTGAAGGTGTAGCCTGGCTGGAACGTGCCACACTACTGCTAGCAGTTGTTGAAGGGAAAGGATGGCAAGATGTGGGACATGGGGCATTAAACACATTTTACAGTCTCTCCATCTGACAGCCCTTCTGTCTGAGAAGGTTTTTAGTCTAGAGGCACAAGTTCTTGGATAAGGATGGACTGTTGCAGTGTTATACAAAGAGCGGTTGTTGCTTCTTGCTTTTTTCCTTTTGTGTGTGATTTTTAGAAGCTAAGGAGCAAAGGGGATGTGTTTTCATGTTTTTTTGGCTTTTTTTGTTGGTTGTTTTTTTTTTTAATATATATACAACTGGATTTTTCTAAAGGGAAGGTACTGCAAGCACTGGCTTCTGTGATGTTGTTTTCACTTGGAGGTAAATGTTTATTTTACTTATTTAAGATACATGTCCCTATGTGGGAGAGGGTTCAAATGGCTGCTGCAGTAAACTGATTTGAAGCTTTCTAGTTACACAGTGTTAACGTTTGCTCATAAACTTCAAAACCTTAATTTGGACAGTTACAGTGTTAAACTACCAGGGTTTGTTCTTTTAATACCTTTCT
Source organism: Pezoporus wallicus (assembly GCF_028554395.1). Classification (NCBI taxonomy): domain Eukaryota; kingdom Metazoa; phylum Chordata; class Aves; order Psittaciformes; family Psittacidae; genus Pezoporus; species Pezoporus wallicus. Next base: position 708,698 of record NW_026637726.1, read on the forward strand.
AGGTATTGGTTAATGGTTCTGAAATACTTGAAAAACATGAGTGGTTTTGAATTGTTTTTTTTTAATGTCTTAAATTATGGTGTTACAGTCACAAATAGAGACAAGGATGAAGTGGAGTTAGTTAATGCCTTTGTTGCCTCCGTCTTTAACACCAGCAATGGCCCCTGGTCAGAACCCTGGGTCAGAGAACTGCGACTGGGAGTTGACTTTGAAATTGTATGGGATTAGCTCCTGCAACTGAATACGCTTAAGTCTATGGATTCCAATGGGATTCATGCCAGGGTCCTGAAAGAGTTGGCTGATGTTACTGCAGACCTCTCTCAGCTGTTTATGAGCAGTCTTAGGAAGCTGGAGAAGTCCCAGTCAACCGGAATCTAGCAACTTATTTCAAATTTCACGGAAAAGAAAACACAAGAAAGAAGACCGTGGATATTGTAGGCCAGTCAGTGTCACTTGAGTGCCTGGTAAAATGATGGAGATGATCATTCTGGGGAACACTGAAAAACACTTGAAAAACAGCGCAGTCATCAGCGAAAGCCAGCATGGGTTCATGAAGGGAAAGTCATGTTCCTAACTTCATATCCTCTTAAGAGAAGGTTGCACACCTAGAAGACAAAGGGGAGGTTGTAGATTTCTTTTTAATTATTTAAAGAAAGCTTTTGATGCTGTTTCTCACAGTATCCTTCTGGACAAATACATAGCTAGACATGGAGACAATACATTGGATGAACAATTGGCTGGAAGGTTGGCATTGTAGTAAATAGGGTAACATCTGGCAAGTCCCTAGTGGTGTTCCCTAGGGCTCAATTTTAGGGCCAGTTCTCTTTGGCTTTCTTATCAATGACCTGGATACAGGTGCTGCGTGTACAGTGAGTTTTCTGATGATACTAAATGATGAGCTGTTGATTCCCTCAGTGTTAGAAAGGACTTACAGAGAAATCTTGGTAGATCAGAGTATTGGGCAATCATCAACCATGTGAAATTTGACAAGGACAAATGCCAGATTCTGCACCTGGGGTGCTGTCATGCTGTGTATGCCTGTAGACCGGGGGACAAGCAGCTGGAATGCAGCCCTGGAGAAAGGGATCTGTGGGTTTGGTTGATGGTAAGTTCATTATGCAACAACAGTGTGCCCTGCTGGCCAAACCGGCCAGCCCTACCCTGGGGTGCATTAGGCATGGTATAGCTAAGTGGTGGAAAGATGATCTTCTCACTATGCTCAGCATTAGTGCAGCTTCACCTCGAGTAATGGGTGCAGTTTTGGGGTCCACGGTGTGAGAGAGATACATAAAAGTATTCGAATGTGTTCAAAGGAGGGCAACAAAGGTAGTGAAAGGACTAGAGAGAACAACTTATGAGGAGTGGCTGAGGATATGAGTTTGCTCTTTCCTCAGTGTCAAGAAGATGAGACTTGAGTGGTGACCTGGTTGCTATCTACACCTTCTTCATGAGGCGGAGCACAGAGGGAGGTGCTAATCTCTTCCCCCTGGTGTCTGGAGATAGGATATGAGGGAATGGCTTAAAGCTCTGTCAGGGGAAGTTCATATGGGATATTAGGAGGTTATTCTTCACTGAGAGTGTGGTCAAGTACTGGAACAAGGTCCCCAGGGAAATGATCAAGGCTCCAAACCTGTCAGTATCAAGAAATGTTTGGACAATGCTCCTAAATATATGGTTTAACTTTTAAATTGCTCTGTGTGTAGCCAGGAGATGGACTTGATGGTCTGTGTAGGTACCTTAAAACTCGGGGCAGTCTATATAATTGTTTCTTTTTAAGCTGAAAGAAGACAATAGACAGTAGGATGTATGTAATAGTGTAAATTACATTTGCTTGTTTTTTCCATGTGCCTATATCTGTGAAGCAAGGAAGCTGTATTCCATCATTTTGACGTTTTTAACGCCATGATTGGAAATGAAAGACCAGGAAGAGAATATCCTGTTTCTAAGTTTTCTCATGGTAGTTTTCAACACATTGATACTTTTCTTACCCTCTGCCACTGCTTAAAAGAATAAAATCTTTTAACAACAGGCATATGTGATCAACAGCTCCTCCTACTTCAAATCTGTCTTTAAGCTTCACTTTTTGGGAGTCCATCCTACGGTAACCTTCTGCTAGGGTTTATATCAAACCAAAAACGCGGTAACTATGGTGCCGTGCGAACGTATGTGTGTGAAATTGTAAACTACGTTTGTTAGTCTGTTGATGGGGTAGGGTTGAAATCTACTGGCAGAAGTACAAATGTAGATCCTCTGAACATTGAATGAACAGTTGAAGAGATGCCCAAACAATTGAATTTTCATCCATTTAGGAAATAAAACATTTCGATTTGGCTGATGTTTTAGAATTGAGATCTTCAAAGTTTGAAGATTCAATTGGTTCACAAAATAAACCCAATAAAAAGATGGTGCTGAATGAATCAGTAGCTTAACGAAGGGAAAAAATGTGGTCTGTTTAGTTCTGTCATAAATACGTTGTTTAAATTCAGGTCTTTTGGGGGGGGATAGGGTTTTAGAGAAGGTTTGGTTTATGTCGTTAGAGGAAGGTTAAAGTTGCTTTCTCTACTGCCATCTTTTAGAATTCAGCTCAGATATGAGGGTTTGGGGGTTTTTTGTTGTTGACTGTAGACTGCGTTATTCATCCCTTTTTCAAGGCTGTGCCTCTGTCACGTATGTCAGGTATCTGTGTGTCTGGAGGGATAGCTATCACTCTGAGGGGTATTTTGTTTGCTTTAAGCAGGATATCTGAAAGGGAAAATGATGCTGAAAGCTAACAAAAGAAATAAAAGACTCGGAAAGAAGCATCATGCCCACAGGCTATTTCTGACTGATAGGAATCCAAGTGCCTGCTTTTTTCCAAGTGAGTGGCCAAAGGGAGCTCTCCTGTTTGACATTCTCCCCTGCCTCTCCACCTGTGCCACACAAAGACTTTTAGTCTCCATCCTCTGAATAAAAGGTATTTCTAGGTCAGGCACACCTCATATTGAGAAGGAACAGGTTTGTCACAGAGAGGGGAATGAAGGTTCAGAGCTCTTCTACATTTACTCCCAGGAATGATAAGGTTTATGGAGCAGGATTTGCTTACTATAGTCAGGTGTGAAAACTAATGATAACCATTCTTTTTTTAAAGTAAATTGCTACTCCTCACCTGGACGTAATTTCAGAAGTGACTGAATATTCATGAGGGGTTTTTTGATAATGAGATAAAGGTTTCTCTAACCTTGTTGTGTTCTTGTGCATATTATTCAGGAGCAAAAGGAAGATATCTTGTAGAGTATTGAACAGACAGACTTATTTTCTGTAGAAGAAGGAAAATCAGGCTGTGTGAGCTTAAAAAGGAAGAGTAAACCTTGAACAGAAGGCAACTCAATATACATGATGCTGAAGTTCATGTTTAACAGCTGCATAAGACTGTCAGTATAAGTCACGTTTAGACATTTTAAAAAGGATGTAACTAGAAGAGAATTAAGAATTCTACATAGAAATAAATTAATATTCTCTTATTCCAGGTAGGTGTTCAGATAACAGGCAAACTGCAAAGAAAGCTGTGAACCTCTGCCCTTTTTCCTTCCTACTCTGTCTCCATGGTGCATATTCTGCCTTCACCTCCACCGCAACCGGGTGCTGCACATTGTGCAAGGTTGTACTTGCTGTAACAGATTTTGTATCCGGAGTTTTTTGTCAGGTTTAAAACAGACATAAAAACAGTGGCTACAAGAGGGAAGATTAGGTCACTTCTTCAAGAAATCACACGCATAATAGCTGTTAAAAAAGTGATGTGCTTTCCTGGTTCAGGAAGGAAAGGAGCCCTGACTTTTGTGCTAAAGGCTGAGTGTAACGCTTTCAAGACAATAAAAGATTGGCTTAATTTGTGCGTGGTGTATAGCATCATAGAATAGTTAGGGTTGGAAAGGACCTTAAGATCACCTGGCTCCAACCCCCCTGCCATGCGCAGGGACACCTCGCACTAAAAGGTATGGAGGAGGGGAAATGTTGGTTTGACTTCCTTGTTTGTTTTGGAGTCTCTGTTTCTTGTGACTGATACCTTAGGACTCAAGCCTGTCTTTTCCTGTCTTTCAGGCTAAGTAGCAACAGTAAAGCAGTTCTGAGAGTTCATCAAGTGGTGAAGCATGACTTTAGAGGATCCTTTTATTCCAGTCTCGATCAAGCGAGGCTTTTTTCTTACAAGCATGTTATATCGATAGCTGTAGTTACATGATTTCAGTCAGTAGAGATACATTGATTATAGGCTTGTTAATTGTTTGGGTTTTGTTTGATCAACTACATAAAAGACAACAGTTGGAGATAGAGTTTGCCTGAAAAATGGGGAGGATGGCTGCATTTTGAAAAGGGAGGCATGGATTTTGTGAAACATCTGTAGCATACAAAACGGCTTTTGTGGAAATACAGGAATTTGTTAGGGTAAGATGCTTTAATTACACAGTGTTCGAGCCATACGTTTTTCAACAAAGAGGACTAGGTGTGGTTTGTGTCTGTTTAAGAGGTTCAGAACCATTTCAGGGTCTCACTTAATCCTCTGCTGGCATGAATAACCCATTTCCAAAATACTTTCCTCTGACCAGTCCTCCCCTTTCTTTCTTCTCCCCCTTGACTGTGCTGAATGCTAGGGGCAGTTAGAGCTGAATACTAACAGCAGTTACAGGCATTCCTGGCTTCTACATCTCAAGGCAGACACAGGGGAGTTAATTGCTGCTCTTGTATCTTGTCAAAATGACCAAAGGAATGGAGCAGTTGCCATATCAAGGAGACTGAAAAGGTTGAGTTTGAAGTAGAGCCGTTTGTGGTAGGGTATGGCTGAGGCTTATGAAGTTGGTGAAGGCAAGAGATGAGCTGTCATTCATTAAATCTCACCAGAGAAAAGTTAGGAAACGTATTAAAATAGATTTGAAACGGATAAAGCAATTTTTTATGTAGTGCATAATGGACTTGTGGAGGTTGTGGAGGCAAACACAATATGAGAAAATGCAAGCAAGGATGGACAAACTGTGGCAAATGCCTGGTTCATAAGCAGATAAAGGTTACACGGGGATATGCCTTTTAACATATGTAAATTAGTTCTTGTCGGTGCCAGGGGGAGCACAAGAGTAATGGTCTGTAGAGTATTACGTTTCCTACTGCCACTGGGCATGGTGCACCATGGGCTTGGCCCAGTAAGGCATTTCTCATGCTCTTAACACAAGTGAAGAATTTAATTTATCAATGAACAATAACTCTTCTTTTTATGTATTTTTTTTCTCCTGGGGGGGAGTTTAAGCTGCATTTTGTCTTAATTTATAGTCTCAGTTTAGTTCCCAGCTTGCTTACCTTAGCTGTCATTATATCTCTGAGCTGAAGCTGTGAGCTGCTAGTGCGTGGTTTAAAATCCGAGGCCAAAGGCTGACATCAATTTTAATGTGCAGAACGGACTAAATGGCGAATGGCAGCTGTGAGCAGGGGCTACCTGCCAGTCCTGTATCTGATGCTGTCCTAATATAATCGAAGCCAGGCTGCATGACTTCTTTGTCTCCTGCCTTTTTGCTGGGCAGCAAAGGAAACCTTTGCCATCTCTCAGCTGAGAGCAGTGCTGCTTCCTGCTCCCCTGCAGTCAAGGATTGGATGAGGAGGAGATAGGTCCCAGATTCAGCTGGAAGGGAAAGCTGCCTTTGGCACCTCCCAGCTGAGATTTTCTTTGTTTTTCATGGTAAAGCTCAGATCTGCTCTCCCCTTTGTTTTAGTCAAATCACAAGGAATTAAGAGTGATGGCAGAGGAGATCTTGGGCAAACACCTGCCTCACCTAATGATGATAAACACCAGTGACTGGTAGTCTCTGCTGAGACCAGTGTCTGCTTCTGTGACTGCTTTACTGATGTGCTACATTTGACTGCAGTTACTGGTTTGAGTGAAGAAGTTATTGCTGCCAAGAGCAGCTGTCTCTCAACGGACCTGACCTTGGCGTCTGTCCTAATTTGCAGACAGCACTGGCAAAATCAGTAGACCACCGGATCAAAAATACAATGTCTACTGAGTCATACGAAAGCTTTCAGGTCTTAGACTGAAACATGTGCGTAGTTTATGGGGTTGAAGCGGTCTTAACCTTTTTGTTTCTTTTTTGGAAGACTGGATACCCAATATGAAATAACTTCTGTCAGAACTTAGATGCCCACAGCGTGTTTTGCAGCGCCGGAAAGAGCCACTCTGCTCCAGATCTAGCCTGAAGAAGAAAATCAATGTTGCTGTTTGTGTACGTGATCCTTAAAAGTCCTCCATCCTAACATGCAGGAGCATGTTTGAAAATATGTAGTTTTAATATATGGAGGTGTTGGTGAATATTGAGGTGTTGGTGAGGAAGTGTTTGTAAAGTCTAGTAGACTGTTTTTATTATCTGCTGTCGTCGTGATTTGTTGACCAGAATAACACCTTCCATATCATGTGAAAATAATCACCATGCAGATTATACCAAGTAGATGACTTCAGTGGAATAGCATTATTTGTTCAGGAACCAAAGCAGGAGGAGCTAATATCAATATAAGAAAATATATTCAGTTAAAATTGGTTAGGAGTGGCAAAGCGTGCGATGGGGTCATATAATGAAAGTGTGGAAATCAATGCTGCTAGGTGTAAAGTTAGGCCTTGATAAAGTAAAATCAGGAAAGATATTAATATGGCTGGAGAATATGAACTTCGGTATTTAACCAAGATAGTCAGTTATGAAAGTGTGTGGCTGTGTGTGTACAATGTAACTCAGGAAGAAATGCTTTGGGTTGTGGTGGGCTTTTTGGCTTTGTTTGGTGGTTCTTTTTTTGTTTGTTTTTCAGGTGTTTTTTGAGTAGCTTGTGCCAATGATCTCTCTTTTTTGTGGCCTTTTTCTAAATCATCTTATTCTTGACCTTTCGAGCCGGAGAACTGCGTAAAGCAGTTCTAGGTATTTCTTTTCAGTTCTGCTTTTTTATTTCACCAGGCTTGCAGACATGCTTTTCCAGGTATTTGGGTGCTCCATCCCTCGGAATACACCAGTCTGTGTTTTCTGGAAATGCAGGTGTAGTGCAAACCCTGTTACACCAAGAGCCACCTCTTTTAGAGACAAATGCACCCAGTGCTGGTGCATTTCTCAAGGAGATAGGTGAATACAGAACTAGAGAAACTCAGTGATTTAGTTGCTGGTGGTTGCAGTGGAAAGGCCTTCAGGGTGTCAGTAGTGTAGAAATACTTTGCAGTTTATTTTCCATAGTGAAAGTGCTCTTTGCTGCTGCTGTTTGTATTTTAAGCAAGGCTTGTCCGTCGGTTGTACTGCGTGCATGTGTGCCTTCAGTGGTGACAAATAAGAGTTGGCCAAAGACAAGGATCTGTCCCTGGGCAACCTTGTTATACTCACAGCAATATTTTCCACACAAAAGCAATTGTTTTATTGCCCCAAAGACATCTCTATCTGTTTGGATGTATTGCTTGTAACTGAGATGTAATCTTCAGTTCAGACTGGTCTTGAGAACTGTATTCCATTTATGACACTTCGCTTAAGAAATAAGGTGAAGTTAAAATAAGCAAGGCCACAGGCAGTGGCTGGGACATAGCACTGTGGAGTCTGCATTAGAGTATTAATCCTTTTAGCTGGTTCTTCCAGGTTTGGTTTCACATTTTAACCACAGGTGCTTCAGAGGTACTCAGCTGTCAGATATTGATATGCAGAGTCCTAAGTAACTGTTTGCATTGCTCCTGTATGACAGGGACTCCTGTTCTTTGCCAGCCGGACATCTGGCTGAAATGCTTTTGAAATCCCCTTGGGAGTTTTTGAAGTAATATGAAACTTCAGTGTTCTCTCTCTCTAGTACCCAGGTTAGAAATGATTGGGCTGCCGGAAATTAGGATTCTAGCAAATGGAAGTTTTCCTTTTCCCTTCTTTTATTGCCGGAGGACGCAGCTGTCCACTTCTCACCAAGGACTGCCTTAGCAAAGCAACCTAGATTTTCAGAGGCATTTGTAGTTATAATTGACAAGCCCAGCTTTTGAGTTGCACACCATCTAGAAAACCTTGATAAATCAGTTTTGACAGTATTGTGTCCATGTCTAGAAATTAAAGTAGCCCTAATTCACCTGGGAGTCATAGGAGTTTTGGAGTTACAGTTTTGGAGATAGGCTTGATGTAAGCACACACCATGTATTTCAGCAGTGGAAAAAAGTATAACGTATTATATAAAACCTATATGTATGTTTTATTATTAATCTTTTCGCCTGTAGCTTCATCACTTCAAGTGCTATGTTAATACGGATGCGAAGGGAAGGAAGTTCAGTCAGTTTTCAAGTGCCTTAAAAACCCAAGCCTTCCTGCTTGCATCCAGTTTTGGGCCAGCCATTGTCTTTTGCCTGCTTTGAGCCGGTTTTATTCAGCAGCTTGAGAACTGGAGATTCGCTGATAACTGCGGTGCTCCCATGGCATGGGAGTTCAGTCCGACAAATGTTTTACTCCTCATTTTCCTCAGTTTCCATCTCTTCAAAAGTGTGGTTCAATAATAACAACTTGATAACGTGTTTTTAAATGTGTCTCTGAAAATGAAGCACATAGAAACTGTCTGAAAACTGGTGATTTTTGGAGGTATGGCCACCAGGCATGCTGTCCTCCTTTTCAAAGGTGGGCATTTAGGAACCTTGTTTGCAACATAAGGGTATTGTCACAGCTTAAAATACTTAAAATACAAAGGATATATTGCTGGTGTGAGCCAAGTTTGGAGAGGGTAGTAAGTATATCCAAGGCAATGCAGCCTTGTATTTACCAGACTAACAATCTGTATTCCCAAAACTACTTGATGTGCGAGCTGCTAGATGCAGTACAGCAAGAGGAGTTCAGATAACTTTGAGGTCTACTCACTTTGACCTTAGATGTAGGCCATATATGCTAGATTCCTAAAATATCTTTAATATCTACGTTAGTCTAGTTGTCAGGCCGCGTTCAGCCTCACAGCCTGCTGTGTTTCAGCATGCCTTGAATAAGCTTTTAGATCATGGCTTTAATCCTAGAGATTTTGAAGCAGCACCTCAGTGTCTTTTAAAATACAAGGGTATGAGGCAGCTGTTGAAAATAGAATGGCACGGATGAATAGACCTCTCTGTTACAGATAAAGGGCTTGTTGCCATTTTCCCTCAAACACATTTCTGCAACACACTTGCACAAAAAATGCGGATTGCTTACGATGCGCAAAATAAACTGCCCTGTGAGGAACAGTAATGCAGCCCAACTGCCTATAGATTAGATTCCAATAATCTCCAATACATCCTTATCACCTGCTCTTATGTGTGAGGCCTCTGCATTCCACGTATACAGTTGGAGTGCAAAAATAAACATTATTTGGGGAAATTAGTTCAACTGGTGCCTATGTGTTTTGAATCTCTTAGGCTGAACTTGCAAGCGTACAGGGTAAGGTCTGCATTCCCAGTGAGACAAAGAAAGATCATGGCATTAATAAATTGATTTTCTTATTTGACAGAAAATAAAACACGAACGTAACGGTACAAGCATCCCTGGCAGTGTTCAAGGCCAGGCTGGACAAAGCCTTGGGTGATATGGTTTAGTGTGAGGTGTCCCTGCCCGTGGCAGGGGGGTTGGAACTGGATGATCTTAAGGTCCTTTCCAACCCTGACTGTTCTATGATTCTATGTGTTTTGTTATAAGGTTCCTTTAAAATCGTTGCTAGTAAAATAGAACTTGTATGTGAACAGAGAATTGGATCTTTAGTCCTTAGTTAATTTAGGAAGACTCCGTTTCCTCAAATTGGGGCCGAATCATCAGGAATTCCTCTGGCAAAGGGTTCCCTCACAATGTAGTTTATCTAATTATAGTTTAAAGAGGCATGCAGCAATGGTGGCTGACTAAAGAGCGAAGTCTCCAAGAGCACTGGGAAAGGAGTATGAAAGCGTAAGAGAGCTCGACTTTCCCACAAGAGTAAATTGAAGATGATTGCATCTGTCCTTAAGTTCTGTGCTAAGTGGAATCAAGGTCCCTGGTGTCAGGTTTGGACACGTTGGCTTTCCTTTCTTCTTCTGATTCTCTCTGTCATTTTGTTATGTGCAGGCCCCATTCACTTATCTGATGAAAATTTGCGTTTATTCTTATTGAGTCTTTAGGTTGAGGGGTGTTAACAAAGGAGGGCTCTTGACTTAAAAAACTCATCGTTAGAAAGTCAAAGGTTGTTGCTAGTCCTCGAGTGAGTCAGGGGAGCAGCCAGCGGTTGCTTTGCCTGGGAACAAAAGGGTTTCCAGAGAGCCATTACCTTGGAAGTCCTGCCTGCAGCAGGACCATCAAGAGCTTAACAGCTGCCCTAGGCTCTCTTTAGGTACTGGGGGAGACGGCATTGTCATGCGTGGAAAGGAGAGTTGCCTGATCACGCATCCTAAGCCCATCATCGGCACTGCATCCCTGAGCTGGCCCAGGAGCGTGTCCAGTTCATTCAGACGTATTCGAGGTTGACTGCCAACCAGGCTCACCCTTAGGCAAACCTTACCGTTTAACCCTTGCTGTTCTGGGTCCGGCCGCCTGTTTCGGCCAGCGTGGCTGGGAGTCAGTGGATTGCTCAGTGCAAGCTGCGAGCTCTGTGTTAAACTACGTCGATAGTCCTAAATAACGTGAGTACTTTCCCCCTACCTCTTCTCCCTCTGACCTCCAAGCGTGTGAGCGTGCTCTGTTTCCCTTTCTGTAGCCAAGGGGGATGAGCAAGTCGCAGTTTATGCTATAGCTGTTTCAAAGCTGTATGTATGTATACACGTTCTGGTTGCTCAGCTAAACAGGTAGCCAGACTTGAAAACAGCTATTCCCTTCACTAGAAACAATGGCTTGGGTTTTGTATCCTCTGCCCAGTAGCAAAGTTTTGCCGAATTTATACAATGTAACCTCTTGTCTATTCTTTATCAAATGAAGCTGAAATTTCTTAGAGTTCAAAACTGTTGATGTTGGATTAAGGGGAGGCAGGGAGGAGAATAGATCAATAGTTCAATCTTTAAAGTAATCTCTCCTTAGGATCCAATCTTTAACCTTTCATACCTCCACCTCATCTTAGAGAAAATCGTTCCCATCTCAAGTCTTGCAGCAAGTATCAAAGGAGGACTTTGCTGGGCTTTCATGCTGCGTATTGAAGGATTGCTTTAGTAGCATGAGTGTCCCGTGCTTCTCAAAGGAAGCACTTGGTTTTGTTTCTCAGATTTACAAGTTAGATGGCACGGGGTAGGAGAGAGAAGGGGGGAGGCTTTGTAGGTTTGTGAAGCTAAGTAGTGGTCTTGGACTCAAAATTCACGACAATTTGGTGTAAATTCTTGGATCTAGTCCAATAATTAAACTCTGAAAGGTTTGATTCTGCTTCTAATTCAGGTTAATTTAGAAATAAGCTAGGTATCAATATATATTCTCCTGGTGATGGCAAAGTGAAGTAATAAAGAGTAAAAAAATACGGGGGAAGGGAGGGTTGGAATTCATAGTTTGTGTGCTGGCAGCTCAAAGTATGCTTGCACTATAACCATCAAAGTTCATAGGGCTTTTTTTCTCAGTAATGTTTTCCTGTATTGGCCAAGATAATGAGTTAACTGTGAAGCTGGCAGTGAAAATGCCTTTAAGAAAATGGCTCTTCTCTTTATTTGGGTGCCTGGCTTTTGGTAGATTTTGTCTTTCCACCAAACAGTCGTTAAACTTCATCTGGTTTAGAAAACATGGTCGATTAGCTGCGTCACTTCAATGCTATCTTTTAGTCAAGCAATTATATATTATAGACCTCAAGGATCATCCTCTGGGTGCAGCTGGGCAGCCAGTTTCCCACCCTGCACAGTGAATACTTGTCCAGACTGTAACACATGGGTTTTTCTAGGAGGAGGCTGTGGGAAAACCATATCAAAAGCTTTGGAGAAATCCACTTAGGCAGTGTTCATGATTCATCCCACATCAACTGAGCAGGTTACTTTGTTGTAGAAGGCATAGCTGAGCTGCTGTTGTTCCTTGTCTCTGCACACCCTGGCAATGCCCTTGTAGTTCTCAGTAGCTGTCTGCTTTTCCCTCTCTGGAATGCTTCTCTCTTGATTTTTGAGCTGACTTAGAAGCTCACAGTTAAGCCAAGAGGGTCTCTTGCTTCACCTGCTTCCCTTACCCTTAATGGGGATGAACTGTTTTAGTGCTTCTAGGAGACCCTTCTTTAAAATCTCCCAGCATTTGCTAACTCCTTTATTCTCTATGTATGTTTTAAACCATCAGAAATTATCCAGAAAAGTTTTCCTTGACTCATTAATTCTAGTTTAAAACAACAACAACAAAAATAAATCATGAAGAGATCCTTGTTGCTGCTATTTAAGTGTTAGGTTAGACTTGCAACCACTCTGCAGTGTTTGAAAATCAAGCACGAGTCCACTTTGACGTATGAAGTAAATTGAGCATGAGACCAGAAAACTATGGCCTGGTTAATAATTCAACAGTGAAGTTTTGTTAGTTACCATTTAAAGTAACTAAGAAAAGAGAGTATGGGGTGTAAGAAATGAACAAAAAAAGCGAATTTGGGGAGAAAGTACCAGATGGCATGTATAACAGCCTGTTACATCATCTTTTTTGAACAAAATTAAGGGGTTTGCTTGCAATCAGAATCATTCCAGTGTGTTTAAAAGGAATAAGTAGGGAAATATTATTGTAAATATTTTCTCGTAGATTATCTTTCTGTTAAATGAATTAAACTGTTCAAATGTTCACAAAACAGTAGCCTGATATAAGTGGAAAGACTTGAGACATGTAATATCACATCTTACAGGGAATTGCTTGTCATAAGTGCGCAAGTCTTGTTCAAACGCAATGTGCTGTGGTTGAACATTTGAACAAGGCCACATGTTCAACCACAAGTCTTGGTGTGAACATTTGGCCTTGACCAAGAAGACTTTGAAGTGATACAAAAACACCTGGGAAATATTCTAGTTTTATATTGTGTGTTGAAATTACATATTAGGTGTCATCTTCATTATGACAAAGTATTCATATTAAGCAGTGCTGCACAAGCAATCATGCAGCAGGTATTAGGAACACACTGCAACAGGCAAAAGCAGTTGAAAGATGGGGAAGCAATAGCCAAAGACAATGAGTAAAAATACATACTAACAAGAACCTTGCCATGAGAGCGCTGTGGCTAAGAATCCATGTTGTTTTGCACACTGAGATGCAATGGCCAGGTTGAAACGTAAGCTGGACATTTCCAGCCACTGCATCTACAAACTGGAGGCTTGCTCTTTTCAAGTTGTGTTTCTTGTTCTGTGTGTCTTGGTAATCTTCACGTGCATGCTGCTGTTGTGATGTGGAGGAGAGGTTAGAGAAAAGTACCCCGGAAGAAAAGGCATAGCAAAAGTATACCAGGTGTGTGTCACCTGCCCTCAAGCAGGTCAGGCCTGGGCTGTGTGCTGAAGTTAACCTGCAAGATGATTTTGCAGCGATAGGAGATGATTTCTTTATTGGCAGTTATTGATGAGAAGTTTGCAAGGCTTTCTGAACGTTTATAAACTATCCATGTATTTCCCAGACCATCTTCCCTGACATGTAAAGCCCCTATTTGTGGTCACGATCTTAGGAGTTTGAGAAAAGACAGCCTAGATCAAAACAACATATGTCTAATTGGTTTTATTTGGTCTGAAGTAGGCAAGGAGTACACTTTAAGCGATGAAATATTTAAGTCAGAAGCTGCCAAATGATGGTATCACATCACAGTAAACAGTTAAAATAGAGTGATGATTTCCATGCTGGTAAAAGTAGTGATGACACGCTGGAGCTTCTTTATGAATCTGAACTAACCTGACAGAGTTGCTTTAGATCAGCTATATAGAAGCGACTAGACTTCTTAATGTGAAACAGTATGGAACTGTAAATACATACATATATATATATATAGTCATTGAGAATGCTTTTCTGTGGCATTATGCCAGCTATGAAAAACTTGCTGCCCACTTGACAGGGATGCTAGAGCCTGATCCTGAGCATCAGCTCAACTTTATGTAAGAATCAGATGGTTTTGCCTCCTGGTCTGGACTCAAACTAGCAAATTCTCTTTAATACCAACTTCATACACTGTACATTCCCCATGCATTCTCACTGTAAATATGGATTTTGCACAACTCTTATCTGCATTAGGCTAAGGTCTGCTGTAGTCATTGGAGACTTCAATGGGGATCGATTCATCTTGTGCCTTAAATGGACATGGCATACACTCACGGGGGGGGGGGGTGGGTTGTGTTGTTATTTAGAAAACTGATTATACCATTTAGTAGTACTTAGGCTTATGCTTTAGTCAACCCAAATTTATTAACAGATAAGGTTTTTAGAGAAAGAGATGAGAGCCCACTGTTTCTTCAGTGTCTTTATAATTTTTCTGCTTGGTACCAAACATTATACTTCCTTGCAGAAGTTCCTGTGGAGGTAGGAAAGGTAATTCTGGATGCTCAAAAACAAGAAGAAAAACCAAAACCAAACCTTATTATCAGTGTAAGGCCTCAATATAAGTAGCTTTTATTTGCTTTAATTTTGTCTACTTTACAGTATAGAAGATTCTGATTTTCCATTGGGCAGCTCTGCTATCTGCTTAATATCAAGATCAATCTCAAAGACTAGATCAAGCCTTTACTGATACCTGTTCAATTCCATTGTTATGTGTACCACTTGGTGTAAAACAGAAACTTAGTAACCAAGGTTGCAGATGCATATAGAAACCTAGAACACAAACAGTATCATATATGATGGGTTTACATGGTGGTGATTTTCTTCTGTACAAACTAGGCAAGTGTAACCTAAGACATAAGAAGAGCAGATCTGTTAAGACTGAGATAACGTTAAAATGTTGTTAAAGCATGTTTTTTGTGTAAAGCAGAATATACAGGGAAAGGAGATATTCTTAATTTAATCTACTTTAATATTGTTGCAATCAGTAGATGAGGTTTTGGGCATAGCCCTTAGCTGTGTCTGAAGAGCCAACACACAGGTTTCTCCTCTGGGTGCAGAAGAAAGTAAATACAGTACTAATATTTCTGCATAGAAGAGTTTTGCCTGCAAAGTGGTAACTGTATAGGAATGAAATACCAATCGGTGGCTTTTTTATAACTCATTAATAGTCCTCAGTATTAATACTGGTATCTTATTAGTTTTTTCAGAGTAACATCTGCTGTCATCATTAGTGAGGTAAATAATATCAAAGTGAAGTATGAATGTATAAATACTCACACATACTGAGCACTGTTTTCATGCCTAATGTGTTCAGAACACATGTAACTGCATTGGATACCAGTGCTTACAATGTAAAGGTCACAGGTATCTTGGTTTTGTCTAAGAGATGAGTATAAAAGTTTTCACTTAACTGATGCTTCCATTTTTTTATCTCAGTCGGAACTGCAGATGCTTCAGAGGGTGGATCAGCATAGCAGTCATGCATTAGCTTGCAACAGCAAAGTGGGAAGTGACAACTGACTGGAACCCACAGAAGGAATATATTTATAAGATGTGGGCTTTTGAAATGACATGAAGTTGATATCTGAACACAACCCAACGCTACCCATGCTCTGTAAAAGAGACAGGGGACCTTTGACCAGAACAAGGGCAGAAAAGAGCTGTGAAAAAAAGATCTAGGTGGTAGCTGTGCAGCACTGTGTCTTAGAACATTAGAAGAGTTGGCTGAAGAGAGATCATAAGTGTGGGGAGGAAAAGCTCTTTCACAAAATGCAACACCTTATGTGAGAAGGATTATTGGCTACATGACAGTTCAAGTAACACACATTAGACTTGATGAACTCCTGAGAGAAAACTCCAAAAAGGATGCAGCACCATTACTTTCACTGAACTTTATGTAGCACAATTTGTAGGTTTGATGGCAACCTCTGTGTTCTGAAATCTGGTCCAGATGGCTTCAAAGGGAATGGCAGAGGAGCAGGGAGGTTGTGGCAAGGGTTTGACTTGAACCAAATACTGATGCTTGGTCTTCTCCTTCATGGTGTCAGCTGGTGTGGAAGCGTTTAAGGCCAGGTTGGATGGGGCTTTAAGCAATGCTGTCTAGTGGAAGGTGTCCTTGCCCATAGCAGGGAGCTGGAACTGGATGATCTTAAGGTCTCTTCCAACCCAAACCTTTCTATGATTCTTAGTTCAGGAAATTCTAATTCTAGCAAATGAACTATGCATCCTAGTAATATTTCTTAGGAAAAAGATGAGGTCACTGCTTTAAAACTTCACTCAGGTTATAAATGAGAATACATATGATGAAAGCTGAATTACTAGGAAATAAATATGAAAAGGTTGCTATTTTACCTGGTTTTTATATAAAAAAGAAAAAATGTTGAAGATTCATTTAAGAAGAGTAGAAGGGAGTACAGGGCACGTTCTCTCAAGTGCTAAAACTGATGTTTTGCAATGAAAAAAGGTAAAACCCTGAAATATCATAGAATCATAGAAATATGTTTTGTAAGGGGTTACCTCAGCAAGATAATAAAAGATATTTGCATTTATCCTTGGATTTTTAGAGGGGGAAACATATATATGTTTTTAATTATTATAGAATCACAGAATAGTTAGGAAGGGACTTTAAAGATCATCTAGATCCAACCAGCCTGCCATAGACAGGAACAGCTCACACTAGACCAGGTTGCTCAAAGCCCCATCGAACGTAGCCTTAAACACTTGTTTAGTCTCTATTTCTCTATCAGTTTTTTGCCAGTGGAGTTCCTTCCTTGAAAGGCTGAACATTAATTTTTGTGCAGCTCACTCATAGCACAGTGAAGTGCCCTGTTTTGAGTATTAAGCTGATGCATCACTCTTGACCCTTACCCTGTGCACGGAGCATTTTAATTAAACAAAATGACCTTATTTATTCTGCATTCTCTGTCTCAAAAACAAGGTGGTGGGGAAGGGATAGAGATATGGGACTGAAGCAAAGGAATCTGTAGGCAGAATAATGATTTCCAGCCACTCCCAAATCTGAAACTTGACGCACTAATTCTTTGCTTTTTAAAATGCGCTGTAGCTTTGGTGTTGAGAAACACATCCAAACCCCATTGTGCAGCGTTTTCTTAAAGCTCCTTTTGCACAAATACGAAGTAATTTGAAAATGTATTATAAGAATATGGGTGCTTTGTATTTTGTTGTGGTTATGTTTGAAACCTGGTGGTGATTGGTGGCTTTCGTGGCTTTTTTCCTGCAGTAGTGAGACAGCCAAGTAGAATTCAAGGAAATGCTAGTGGCAGCAGCCTATGGATAGATCAAAGCTTCAGTGAAGTATAGCTCCGTGCAGTCTTACTGCTTATCCCCCTTTGCATAAGGGGCAAAAGGAACATACTTCCATCATTATTTTGCTGATGTGGGGTTAGTCTGAACATTGCACATGCAATTAAACAAGTACTTTAGACACTTAACATTGCTGTGCTTCTTCAGGAACGTTAATAAGGAACAGCTCCATGTCAGTCCAGAGACAGCTATGTGTTATGAATTGAAGACCTGGGCCTTTAAGAAGGGCATCACTCATGAAAGCCTGAGAGCCCAGTGCAGTGGCAGCAGATGGCCAGATAAAGCAATTCTTGCCAATTACTTGTGCTGCACCAGGCTTGGAGAGATACTTCGTTATGTAAGTGTCCCAAACCGGGGGCCTGCATGAATAAGGACAGATTTAGCCATGATGCTTTCAGGTCGTTTAGAACAATAGACTTGAAATAAGGTTATGCTGGCAATTCCTTCTTTCCTCCCTTTCCCTTTTTGTGCCAAGCAGCACTAGCACAGTGGTTTTGTTTAGTTCAGTTTCAATGCCTATATAGATATAGAAACATTTCCTGGCTCTCCCTGGGAAACGTGCAAGTACAAATACTGACAATGCAGAGAGCATCTTTTAGTCAGTGCAGTGTTGCCAGAACTTGCCAGGGATGCCTTGTGGAAACTTTAAACTCTTCTTGTTGACCTTGGTTAGACCAGAGGTTTGAATGCAGTGACCTCCAGAGGTCCTTTGTGACCCAAATTTTCTATGGTTTTATGCTTTTAATGCTGTATCAAATAGGCCATGGAGGTTACCAACTGGTTTGGGTTGCACGGCATTGCCTAGCTGGATCAGAGAGTTTTAATCTGCTACTTTGATGCAAAGACTTTCCAAACTGGATTTGGGTGTCCTACAATCCTGGAATTGTGGAGAGGTGAAATAATCACTCTTCAAGTCCAGCACTAACCTTGTTTTCCAGTACCTGGTAGTTAGCTTCATCGTACAAAATTCAGTCAACGAGGGTCGCCGTTCAGTCTTTGTCCCTCAGTGGTACATTGTATTTATACATGGAAGTGCCTGATCTGCTTTGATATCTTCATTTTTTGTTCAGTTCATTGTTGTGATCCCATTTCTGTGATCTGATTACAGTGCAGGTGAAGTTATTCCTTTCTATGTATTATCCCCAGGTGCTTCTCATGTTGTTTGTCTGAAATGCATTGCTACCTTATTGAAGTAAACTGACATGAAGGATATGTTGAAATAATGTTTGACATAACACGACAAATACTGCATCTACTACGTTTTCTGAAGTCCAAGATATACTGGAGCATTTCCTCGGCTGCTCATTAGCAAGTAATACAAAGCCTGTGTTCCAATAAAATATGTGCATTGGCAGTGAAGACTTTCCCATTTGTTTTTTCAGGGGCTGTCCTCTCACATAACACGTGTTCTGAATCAGTTTTGAGTTTACAAGGCCTTCTGTGCAAAGCACTTAAAGGCTCTGAATTAAGACCTTAGTATTTTATAATAAACTTAAGTTGCGTGGTGAAAAATTGACTAAAGAGCAGTAACTCCTTTATAGTTTTGCAGCAGTCAAATTAGGTTTTTATGTTTTACCCTATATTATTAATGGTGAATACTGGAACAAAAAATAGCTTCTTTTTCTTCCTTTTTTTCTTGTTTTGTTTTTAACACAGAGGGCAGGAAGAGTTAGCGTTCCAGGTCTTGGGAGGTGTGAGTTAGCTATATAAAAACCCAGTAGTGTTATATACTTTATTCACATTGATGTGCTCCTAATTGGGTTTGGCATAGCAATGAAGCTGATCCTTTGATCTTGTGATTTCAGTACAGATCTCAAAAGACAGCTATTTTACAGAGTCGTGCTATCTTGGTCTCACCTCTGCCTGCTAACAGTTAAGTGTTTTGACCAACTTTGTATTTAGGTGATTCATAATATAACATATCATGAAACTGGGTGGACAGGAAAGAGATGAGGAAAAAACATTAAATACGTTAATCTGAAAAGCATACACTGCATCATTAGCTCACAATATTAGACATTGAAAGGTTTAATGGAGCTGAACACATCGAAATGTGACTTAATAGAAAACTAAGCTTTCTTATTTAGGCTTGGAGCCTGAAAATGAAATTTCCAGGGCAAGAAGATGTAAAGCTTTTAGTGCAAGAAACTGTAACAACTAGTACAGTTTGATAGTATTCAAAACTGTAATGGTACCTACTAATCTACATTTTATTCCCTTTCTAATTTGATCTTTTTTAAACCTGTTGCTGCTATATCTCAATGAGATTACCCTGTGCTTCCATAAAGGTTGGATAAATGTCTAGTGCAGAATATGGCTGTATTTTCATCTTGGTTTTGGATGATCAGTCACAGGATGGTTTATATACCATATATTCAGCATCACTGAAGGGTTGGGGTTGGAAGAGACTTCTGGAGGTCTTCTGGTCCAACGCCTGTGCTCAAGCAGAGTCACCAAGAACTGTGTTTGCATCTTCTACAAGATGTAGATCTCTTCAGTTTTATACATAGATTAAACCCCACAATAATACCACAGATTTTGATTGGTTGCGTTACTTCAGGCAAAGTTGTTGGTTACTTTTGGAAACCGCCTCAAGCAAACGCTGATAACTCTGCATCTCAGTGTTGTCCCAAGAAAACCAACTTCTAGTGCCTTCAGAGCTTTCTAAGAAGTAATATAGCATCTATTTTTGTCTCAGTTTCTAGCTTCCCCTTATAAATACAGATGAAATACATAAAATTGCATGGATCACTTTAAAACCAGAAAGTTTAGGGAAAAAATTGTATTTGTAGACTTTAAGAGCTGTAAAGCTTAATTTAGTGAAGCACAAAAAGGTGTTAATCATTGAGATGCATTGTCCTTTTCTTCAGGGGTATAGGTTCTAGAGTATGCTGAGGCATCAGAACTTAAACCTTTGACTTTGAAGCTTTGAGGTATTCTGATACAGGGGTGAGCAGCATTTTATGGTTTTTTATTAGGATTTTTGTTTTAGTTGGAAAAAAAATATGAGCATGCAGGAACTCTTTGGTTCCTGAAATCTAATAGTAAATAAAGCAGGCAAATGAAGCACTCCCTGCTTATTTGGGTGGGGAGTGGTGGGGTTATTAATTATATCTCCTCTTATTGTCATGCTCTGTTATCATACGCTTACATTGTAAAAGCTTTAAAGATGGGAGACTTATATGTGTGTGTTATGAGCAATTTTAATGTAATGAGATGTGGGTGGTGACTTGAGCTTCTTGTTTCTGCTGGAATATCAAGAAATGAATGTGTAGAAAAATGCATGCTCATGGCTGACTGAAGAAGAAATACAGAGAAAGCAAAAGATGATTGTAAAATTGCTGTAAAGGGCCTTCTATACTGTCACTTCCAAAGCCCAGGCTGCTTCTTTAGCAAGCTCCCTAAACCTTTTCTGTATCTCTTTCTTTGAAATAATGAAATAAGGAGAAACTACTAGCAAGTGGGCTAACTGTAGCCCTGGCACGCTTTTCCAAATGGAAGTTGTTCTAAAAATCATTTCAGTTTAGATCTGGAGAGCTCTCAGATGTTTTTAAGCATTACCAATTCTCTTACCTTCTTACAAACCTTTTGTTAGAGAGAGGGATGTAGGATGGGATCCGAGATGCCTTTGTGGTTTAGTAGCAGAGAAGTGGGCTGTTGATTATCAGTTTGATGGGACATGTGTGGATATGCAGTCTTTGTCAGCTGCTTTTGACTAGTGTTGCACTAAAACTTAGGGTTGCCTGAGCAGCTAAATCTGAATGCTCTCTTTTGAAATATTTCTCCTTAATTCAATGTAATGATTTTCTTGAAATAGCAAAGCGTGAGATTCAAACTCCATTCACATTTTCCTGACTGGATTTTTTTTTTTTAATGCCTGTGAGTGCTACAGTGTGCTGCAGGTTTTTTTGCAATCAGCTTTCTCCTGGTGGCTGCAAGAGGATGCATGAACGTGATAGATGCAATTCTGCAGCCTTTTTTTTTTTTTTACCAAATGTCATGATTTTCAGGGTAAAAATATTGAAACTTTACCTAGGTTGAGGGTCAGCTTCTGTAAGTGGTGAATCCTCTGTTTTTCTTACCCTTTCCTCTAGTTTCCACAGTTCTCCTGTTTTAATAAAAGCCACATTCAATTATCTTGATACTGAAAGAGCCAGTTGTGTATTTCATATACATGTGTATTTCATAGATTCAGAAACAAACAGAAGAAACAATGCACTAGTGTTTTGAATTACTTTGCAACAGCAACATTTGCTATAGTTGCACATGAATACTTACAGCAATACAGACTTTGACTATATTTTTTTCATTCAGAATATCCCTCAATCACAGATATTACGTTTGAATCAATACACTGTTACTGCTTAGTGCAACAGTTTTTGTTTCTTTCAGTCATAAACCCCCCCATGATGCTGTATTTCAAACAATGTGGCCATTGAGATTTAGTTGGCAAACTAGTCAGAATATACTCTTTCTAAATTTGTAGTGCTCTACTGGGATTTGTTTCATCTCTTTAGTTTCTTACATATAATTAGGTATTGGCTAGTAGCTGCAGTAGGTAGCCTGTACTTCGGAAAGGGAGAACTGAGTTAAATGTATCAGACTTTCTTCAAACTACCTGGGTAGAAATAAGCAGCTAGGTTGTTCATTGTCAAACAGGTGACAACTGAACTTTCCTTTCTTAACTGTTGAACCCATTCCAGTAACCCTACTTTTTCATGGGAACTCATGCAATTCACAGCAGCTTGTTCTGGACAGATGAGCTCTTGGCTTTGGGGTTGAACAAAATGAGTCTAGTCTTACTTTATGGGTACTAGCTGTGATCTATCCCTTAACCGTATTGATAACATGCCTGTCGTTATTTCACTATTGTATGAACTGACAGGCTCTTGGTACAACTTTCATACATTGCAAGTATATAACTGGGATTGGTTTCTTACAGTCTTCAGGCATGTTTCATTTGCAGCCAACTTTAACACTGTCCGGAGGGATCAAAACCTTAACCAGACGTTGATTAACTGATTATATGTACAAAGTCAGCATGACTTTGCAGTTTAATTCTCATTAAAGGATTAATCTCATTAAGTGCTACATAAATTCTCTAAAGTAGCAACTTTCAGTTTGACTTTCTTTACGTCAGCCTAGTAGAAACCAGATTGGATCTGCAAGCTTTTAACTGTAAAAGTGGCAGCATATCTATATAAATCGCTTGCACCTTCATGAAAGGTGTGTCTGTTGACTGTTACCTTAAGTGAACTTGGTGACAGGCTTATGATGTGAAACATGGTGGCCACATGACTTTTTTTTCTATATTAATTTATCTAAACCTCAAATTAGGTAAGTGTGAAACAGGACCGAGTGAATAATAGTTTTGGTAGTGATTGGTAAGAAATTCAGTGTTTTTTTTTCATGGGAATACATTTTAGTGTATATTGGTTTATTGTATGTGTATGTAGACCTTGAAATTGTTGTGATAGATGGAAATCTGTGCATGTAACTTGGATCTAAAATCTTAATATGCCAGGAAAAAACTCAAACACCAAAAAGAAATAGAACTTAAACTTCACACTAAAAATTCTCACTTAATTTACACCTATGTATACGTGCTGCTCAGGATGGTAAAGTCTAATGCTATAGTTGATTTCTACTCAAAGAATCTAGCTGTTCCCACTGTGATGGGTTAACCTTGACTAACAGCCAGACTCCCACCCAGCTGCTCATTCAGACCCTCAGCTCTCCCTGTCCTTAGCAGGATTTAGGGGAGGAAATAGGGTGAGAAGGCTTAGGGAGATTGCTTACCCATTACTGCTGTGGGCAAAACAGACTCGGCTTGGGGAAAACACCTTGTTGCCAAATAAAATAGGTTTAGGTAGGGAGAAACAAAAAGGCAAGTGTTAAACCAGCACCTTGCCCTGCCCCTTTTCCTGGGCTGAGCTTCTTTCCTTTGCTTCTGACTCCTTTACTCGCAATCTGGGGTTCTTTTCTAGGGGGGAAGAGTGGGGTTATAGGCAGTTCATAATTGTTCCTTTCTGCTGCTCCTTCCTCCTCACATATTTCCTTGGATCTGTTGTGGGATCTTCACAGGCTGCAGAGGCATCTCTGCTCTAGTGCCTGCAGTTGGAGCTCCTCCCCTCTTGCAGCTCCTGGACTCTCCTGCAGCCCCCAGTTGCCCACATCTGTGCATCTGTATCCAATGCATCCACAAATGCCAGAGGGTTTGTTTTGTAAAACCAATAAGTGCTTCATAAAATGGGGAGAAATTATTTGTCCAGTGTATTTTAGAATTGATGGAAGACTTAAACAGGGGAAGTTTAGATTGAATATAATGAAGAACTTCTTTCCTGTGAGGGTGGTGAGGCACTGGAATGGGTTGCCCAGGGAGGTTGTGAATGCTCCATCCCTGGCGGCGTTCAAGGCCAGGTTGGACAAAGCCTTGGGTGAGATGGTTTAGTGTGAGGTGTCCCTGCCCATGGCAGGGGGGTTGGAACTGGATGACCTTAAGGTCCTTTCCAACCCTGACTATTCTATGGTTCTAGGTGCTAGTTCAAGTAATGATTCTGTGGTTTGTTCAAGTTACATATTTTATCATGATAGTACAACATTAGATAGTGGTAAGTTTTGGGTCACTGTAAACTGCTGATCATCTAGCTTAGTTCTTCAAGACTTAGCTTACAAAGCTTAACCATCAATTAGATTTTAGTATAGGTTTGTAGAGCCTGATATTAATCTTTAAAGTAAGATATAATACCAATATTGCATTAACTGTGGGACAAAGGCCTCTCAGTAACTCAGGAATTGAATTGTGTAGATCTCGGGACAAAAAGCGTAAGAGCTACTTTTTAAAATCAGAAATATTTAGATTTTTTTGTAGCTTTATAATATCTCATTCCTCATCCAGATTACATAACTGTTAACATTCTTTTTAATAAATTAGATGATAAAGCCTGGTACTTGTAGTGGATGTCTTGAACCGAGTTTCAATGGGTTTCTCTGGAATTTGGAGCTGAAATGAAAGGTTTTCACTATTGGAAGAAAGCTCTTCATTCTGGCTGTCTAAGGAGAGCCAACATTTGGGGGGGGGGGTGCCCACACAACTTTTTGTTGAAGGTGGTTTTTTTTTGAAGGACCTTTAAAGGGCACAAACTCTTTGAAAAACCCCTAAAACCAGCAAACTAATGTGCCTAGAGAAGATTAGACCACCAGACGTGATAAAAGATAATTAATCACTGGGGTGTCTGGCTGCTGATATACAGATAGAGACATGATCTTTGTCAGCTTAATTCAAATATGTTATCTCACAGATACGCAGAACTCTCTCTACAAAGCAATGCCACATGCTAAGAGCTTCCTGCAAACATGTTTAAATTACAAAAATCATTATTGTTAGGGTTTCTTTGACATCCTCAGTCAGTTCTGCTGTGCCTGCGTTTGGCAGCTCATTAATTGCTCAGATGAGGAGGAGTGATGCATGGGTACCCTACTAAGCTTCAGTGCAACTGCTTTAGGTTTCAGAGACCCCCAAGCCCACCGTGAATTGCTTTCAAAGTATATGCTGTCACTGATGGGCAAGGCACACAAGTTTCTGTTGTGACAGCACAGGTAAGAGGATGATTGTTCACTTAAGGGTCCTTGAATGATGTGAAAAGTGCTAAAGAAAAGGAAATTTCACTGTGCTGCACTGATCTATGAATGCAAAATTCCCTAGGGAGTCTATAATCCAAACACTCAGAATTGCTTAGGGGTCTACAGATTGAAAGATAAGAAAGATGTTGTAATGGCAGAGAGCCTCAGCCTGAAATCTGCCATTGCTTCTTGTACCCTTCCTGCAAACAGAGTGTGAGTTGGGGCTAAAAGGAGGCAGCCTCCAGCTGTACAGGACAAGGAGATGGATCTCCTCATGTATCTCTTGATTTTGAGCTGGTGGACAACATCATGCATCCAGCAGAAATGCACTGAAGAGATGGATGGGTCGAGGAGGATTGGCAGGAAAACAGATGTATATTAGAAAAATGTTTTGGATGCACAGTATATATTAAATCTTCACATCAAGGTTTTTTTTGGTCACAGCTGGATCCCGACTCCTTTTCCAAATTCACTGAACCACTTTGACAGATAAAGTCTCAGCAAACATAGCATCTGCATTAACGTTTAAAGGCACTTCTGAACTGCAACAGGAGGAATCATTCACTAGGCAGCCACTTTTGTAATTGTTAGAACTGGTTGCAAAACACTGTAAACTGATAGACCAGTGCTGAAATTATTGTTCTTTGTAGTACAGTCTTATCAACATCAGATAGATTATGCATAAATTGCTCATCTTTGATTTCTAGTGCCAGAACATAAAGACCCCACACGAACCTCTGTTTCTTACTCAATTTGTCATCTTCCTCTGTATCTTACTGTGTTTGTATTGTCTTGTAAAGATAATAATGGTTCATAAATCTTTTCAGCGATTGAGAATTAAGTGCACATGAATACGCACCTTTGTCACTGCAGAACTGTCCATGTTGCTGACAAAGAATTGGAAACTGGTCCTGCTGCTGATTCCTGAGGAAAACCACTTATCACAGGTGTCCACTTGGGCATTGAGCTATTGAGCTCAACTCCGTGAGTGTGACCCTTCATGCTTTTCCTTTTTCTCCAAGCGGTCCATCCCTAAGATCCATGGCTCTCCAATTTAGAGACAAGGAAGTCATGTGGGACAATGTCAAATGCTTTGCACAAGTCCAGGTAGATTACATCTGTTGCTATTCCCTTATCTATCAATGCTGATGTAGAAGGCCATCAGGCACAATTTGCCCTTAGTGAAGCCATGTTGTTTGTCACAGCTGTAATGCAGAATGCAGTGCTATTTTAGAGTCACCTGAGGGCCAGCAGAAGTCTGATTAGCAAAAGGTCCTTCTAGTCTTATAAAGTTAGTTTTTCTGTAGCTTCATGTTATTATTCCTCTGGAGGGATGCGTAAAGATATTTGTTACTATGCAAAAGATCTTCTTTGAAAGAGGGGACTGCAGTGGAAGAACTCAGCTGCCTACAAAGAAACTGTGGCACCCTTTTTCATTGCAGTGGTGACAACTACAGCTGCTCTCATCTCTGCAAAAGCTTGGGAAAAAGTTTTCTCAATATTACAAGTGTCTAAAATGGGAAAAGATGTTAGTAGCCTGGAATATTCCATTTTACATTCTGCTTCTTGATACGTGCAGGATCAGTGTGGCCCATGCACCATAGCCCAAATATGGGAGGGAAGATTTGGGTTTGTCTTTTGGTGTTTTATTTTTTTAGGATAAGAAAAATGTCTGGATCTACAAAATCTTAAGTTATCTAAACTTTAGACTCTATGTATTGCATATTAAAGTTGTTATTCTAACATAAGTTTGATCTAGTGGAGAGAGTTTTGCTTTCCTGAAGAGCATTGTCTCTTTTTTTCCCAGTGTCTTTTCTTCTTCACTTTTAACCACACTTAATATTTCGTATCTTTTAACAATTCATAAGAAACATTAGTGGATGGGTATATTTTGTTTGTTTTGAGTGCTTGTGTCTTAAAACGAATTTGTACAAGTACTTACCAGTAATGCACAGCAGAAGAGTGGGGACCTGCCCACGAATGCACTTTGCAACTAGATTGTGCTAGCTTATTTTGCCTGTGTAGGAAGAATAATTATGGTTTCCACCTGTGTCGAACTCAGCAACACTTTGGCTTTCAGGCTTTTGTATGCTGAAAGTAGGTACAGTACATGTGAAGTTACTCATCAAACAGGCAGCAGGGATAAATCTGCCGGTAGCCAAAGGAATCAGGAACAGGAGATATTGTTATTTTTGTATATCACTTTGAAAAGAACAAGTTGAAGAGGTACCTTTCATGTGAAATGAATGATACTTTGAGTAAGTTGGAGTGTTTTTGCTCAAGAGTTTATCCTCCCTTGGCTATAGAAGTATGCGCACCGATTGTTGCGTTGTGCCCAGGTTTTGTAGGATGTTCTCCTGCTGTTGAAAACGGTGCCTGCCTGGAATTCGTAACTTAATGTGTTGCTGTCAATCGTCATACAGGTTTTAAACAAGCCAAATGGGTACGTGTTGTGTATTTTAAAGATCAAATTGTTTCAAATAGGTTCTTTTTGGTTTTAATCGTTTGATATAAATTAACTTGCCTGTAATCAGCTTCTAATTGGACGTTTACGCTGGTATCAATTTTGCTTTTATCAAAAGCATTTTTAGCTAGCAGATTTCTGAAGTATTTTAGGTGGTTTTGATATACTGGATTTAATTATAAAACCCTTTTAAGATTTAAATATAAAATATGATCTGGCTGATGAAATGCCACAGTTGAAGACGGCTCTATTACCTTGGAAACATAGCTGGTATACAAGAAGCCTGGGACAAAGGCGAAAGGGGGCTTAGTCTTTTAAAAGTGAAAACGAAGAGCCACCAAACTCCTAATGAGTCGTATTGCTAATTGATTTCTAAAGACAAAACCATAGCGAATGACAAAACGTTTGGACATTAGCAACAGCCATTACATAGTTGCCAGGTGATCTTGTTGGAGCAGCCTGATCTGTTCACAGGACTGCTAAAGGGCTTTTGTGCATAAAGCAGCAACGGTGGTAGATGTCACTGAGTGTAGCAAAGCTTTCTGTGTTTCGCATAATGCTCTCATAAGGAAGACTGGGAAACAGTGCTTAGAGGAATAATAACAACATGGAGTTGGAGAGAGCTTTTCAAAGAGCTGGCCGTCTCAAGAGTGTTTTTCAATGTCCCCATTTACAGAGTTGATTTCAGCAAGAATCTCACCTCTCTCTATATTTGATGTTTCAGTAATGAGCTGAGTGACGAAACAGACCGTGTATTTATTAAGTATTCAGACAATACCATTAAAGGAAGGAATGGTAGTGTATTAGAAGACAGCAGCTGGTCAAAATGATCCTTTGACATATTGGAGAAACGGTCTAAAAACTGTCTTTTGTTCTAAAACCTCAACTTTTTGACCAGCTTTCCCCCCTTCCCCACCTTGTCGTCAAACTTCTTGAAGTGTCCTCATTTCACCTCTCTTCTTTTCTTTGATACAAGTTGCAAAACAGCAATTTACCTCAAACTGCTGTTTTACTTGCCAGGAGCTTTGAGTTTCACCAGATTTGTCATCTTAGCAAGTCATTTTTCACTTTTTCATATTTTTTTTCCACTGTTATTTATTTCCAAGACAAAACCTGTCTAATTCTTTCTGCCACTCTCAACATGTAAATTCCCAGGCAAAATGGATGGTATCTTCTCGTGGAAGCTCCTGGATCTTAACCCTTTACAGATTATGTGCCAGTTGGACCTGGCCAGCTCTTTCAAGACTGATAGTAGCCAGTCCATGTGGGGGATGTCTAAACTGCATGTTTTGTTAACCAGCTACCTATGCTGGAAATTGTCAGTGGCTGAACGAGTGCTCTGGTACTAAATCTTTTGGCGTTGTAAGTTGATCCACAAATTTAGCTGTAAAATTACTTAAGCAGGATGGTGTTTCTCTTTGGTGTTTGTTTTTAACTTAGAGCACTACAGAAACAGGTGCTTTGAGCACGTCGGTACTTGTGTTTTCTTTCTCATGATTCTCTCCCATCACTTATGTCTCTTAAGTTTATGCAGACTGGAGGCAGACAGAAGCAGTCTGCCCAACTGGTGATCCAAGTAATGCAGTGGGCCACGGTGATTTAAGCTTTCTAAGGTGTTGAGTTCAAGTCTGCAGAAAGAAACTGCTGGGTATTCTAGCATCAAAACCAAGTGCTTCATTAGGGATAGGAAATGAAGCAGCCTTCTTCTCCTCCCTCTAAGCCCCAGTTCAGATCCGACCACTAGTTTCTCAGAGCTCGGTTCCCTTGTGTTTTAAATGTAACTTTGCTGCTTTCAGTCTGGCTTTTTTCCCAAACCAGTAAATTGGCTGTGAAAGGCAGAGTTACAACTTCATTTACACTCAGATACTCTCCTGGCCGTTTATTGTTGCTTGATTCAAGTCTGTTTGTGGTAGGAAGGATAACAAATGTTTGCTGTCTGAAACTGCTTTTTTGCATTAATCACCATTTGTATTAGGTGCAGGTTTTGGGGAATGAGATTTCACTGCCCATCCGAAGACCCATACTGGGAGAGCATCTTTCTAGTTTCACCAGTGCTACTTGTGTTTGCAGATCTAGCTGGGAGCATAAGAGTTACCTGCCTCTTGGTAGTGATCTTGGTAGATATCTTTGACTCTGTCCATGACAAGGGGAGGATAATAAAAATGGTGAGTGCATTAGTTCAAGATAGCTGCTGTTGCATATATCCCAAGGAGAGCTTCTTAAGGGATTTGTGATGTTTTCAGAGAACTAGTAGGTCCTCACTGTGAGGATCACTTCTGTCAGCCTGATCATAGCCATTAGGTAGGGCACCCAAAGAAATTGCTCCATATGAATGAGTCATCCTTGCTTTGACAGTGTCTTTGGTTGACCAGTTGGGCTGCCAGGATTATCCAGGTCAAGGATGTCTTGGTGTTTGCCTACCAGTTTGTAAGCTGCCCAAGCAAATGCTGGGATGACAGAATTTTTCTGGAGTGTTTTGGATTTAGGGTACTGGCAGTTTTTGTACAGGCATGGGATCTGAGAAGGAAACAGAGGAGCTCTTTTCTGTATTGTTATTTAAAGTGTGCTTATCTACTATGCTTTACAAGATGCTATAATATATAACTGAACTGTAGACATTCGTATCTTCTGCTACTTACAGTTTATCTTCCTTAAGACCCAAGCTTTTACTCTTGAACTGACTTTACCTTGTGGGTCACAGGCTTGTAGGCTTACTATACAAATGGAGAAAATGAAAATTGGCCTGATACTTCTAAGGTTTGCTCAGTAGGTCTCTTGCACATGTATCTGGCCTAACTAAAGTATATTGGAAATCAGTCAGGGGTCCTAAACTCATAATGATTTGTCTGTATTATAAGTTTAGTAAGCATTCTTTCTACATGTAACACTTATACTTTCCAATCCCTTGGATTTATTTGCACAAAGGAATTGACAAGGTAAAATAAGATGTCTCGGGTAGTGCCTTTGTTGCATAGGTCTTTGCAGTACGTAAACAGGCTATGGGAATTTGGTTTGGCTGAAAGAGCTAATAAACGTAAGAGCTCCTTTTATGTGAAAGCTTTGGTATTGGTGTCAGTTCTAATTACACAAGTTTTCAGGCCTTTTCAGCAAATGCATTTTGTAATTGGTTTGTGCTTGAGTTGCTGCTTTGTAGCATGGCAGGGGTGTTGGAACTGGATGATCTTAAGGTCCTTTCCAACCCTAACTATTCCATGATTCTATGATTCTCTAAGTAAGTTACTCCTCCATCTTCCTCAAGTAAGGTTAATGCTTGGTTTATAAATATAAGAAATGCTAGGAGTCACTTGGAATGCCCTGAAGATGCTCAGCAAGAACTGTGCAACAGTGATCAGCGATACTGAGGATTTTAAAACCTTTAAGAAAATATTGTCTTCAAAGAAACACAGGAACACACTGCCAGAAAGGCTTCAGAAGAACCATTGAGCTTACCAGGAAAAAACAGAACCCCAAACAAACCAAGAAACTGGTTGAGCTGGGAATTCAGTCATGTTTCCTTTCCTGCTTGATTTCAAGGGTTCTCTTGCTGCACTCGGTGTCATGCTATTTCATTTTTTGAGTAAATGCTCATAGATGACCAATAGGTCCAAATAGGCCAGCCCTTTTTCCACATTAAACATAATGTGTTAAGTGAACGTTAAGAACAAGGTCTCTTTTCTGACAGGGGTTTATTATGGTTCTGGTGCCTGTAAAACTGTTGAAGATGGACATGAAATATTTTTCCTTCGTCTTAAAAAATGTTCTTGTCCTGAAAATGAATGTGCAGAGGACAACTGGTCTTCAACAAATCTGTACAGCGTATTCACTCCATTCCCTAAGAGTGTTCGTATATTTACCCTTTAATGCAAATGCTGAGTTGTGTCATGGGCAGCGTGTTCAAGATGTTCTCAGAAATATAACGTGAGTTTTCCCAGTTTCTGCAGAGTTCCCAAACCCCAGCTTTTACAGATGTGGTGTTTGGAGAAAGCAGAGGAATAATGCTTAAAATTACCGTGTATCTGAGTAATTTTGGTTCCAGATAAATTAACAAAGTACAAAGAACAACTGTATAAAATTGTCAGTATTCTATGTGGTGACCATATGTCAATTAATGGAGGAGGCCCATAAATGCAGATGTCTTTGCATTGTTTTCTTGAATTAGAGATAGAACAGTATTTAGCATTAGCAAATTTAGACGTCGCTAAGCAGAGAGTAAAATGCCAAATTAGGGTGAATGGGGATGTTTTCTAGCTTAATTTTACACTTCTGATTGCTTTCTTGGTTCTGTTTCTTCTGTCACCCAGTATTCAAAAGCTAGACTAATTCAGTGTAGTGCTGAGTGCCACTTAATGGTTTTTACTTTTCTTTTTCCTTGAGAAGTAGATCAGGTGCATCATGACACTGGAAAAATGCTGAAACACTGGTGATAAACTTACACTGATAAAGGATACATATATCTTTTCCTGTAAATCTTGTCTAGGCTTATTTTTGGATGAAAATAAAATGTAAAGAACATGCTTTTGCTCAGGTTACACTGGGCTTAATAAAAGCTATTACCATTGAATTTGGTCCTAAAGATGTGTTTTTCTGCTGCTGTGATTGAGGTCTCCTGTTCTCGTCAGAATAGAAATGGATTTCCTTGTATTTGCATTCTTTATGTTATCTTTTTTGTTATTGTGTTGATGCAATATATATTTAATGGACTATCTATGTAATATAAGCAGTTTGGGGGTTTCAAGGTGTTTGCTGGCTGTGTTGTGTTAAAGTGCAGCATACTAACTAAAGCTTCCCCAAAAGATGTTCAGAAAATCTCACTGGAAAATGTATAAACACTCAAAAAAAACCTCGTGATTGACAAGTCTGGCTCATACCCTATGGCCTCATACTCGGGTTCCACTGGCATCATTTGGTGCCTTCTCCAGCATGGTCAGTTTGGCCAAAACTTGGCAGGTCAAGTAAATGCAAAACTCTGACTCTTGTCTACTTCAAATTACTGCTATTTGTCTGCTTTCCCTATATGTTTCTGCAAGAGTTTGTCTTGACTGTCCCTGCCTTTCTTGGTAAGATACTGCGGAGGCAGGGAATGCAGGCTGAAATATGTTAGAGCTCAGCACGGTCAGTGGATTACCTGCACTTTACTGTAATCCTTTTTATCTGCTGAGAAATATATAAAGAAGCTGCAGAAAAGAAATCTGTAGTATGCACACTAGGAAAGGCCTTGTGTCTGGAGAAGGGCAGAAGTCTGAGGATAAGTAAGTCTTTTAAGCTGTGATTGCAGCTGTCCGAAGTTTCAAAGTGGGCAGCTCCAAAGGCTTTGGAAAACAGATAAGCTTTAACGATGCCCTAATGAGCTAACAGGCACACACTGCCCTATGAGTAGGAAATGAGCAGTAACATCTGTCCCAAAGGATCTCTCAGGCATTTTGCTTAGTGTCAAATGTTGGAATTTAGTTTGGCGGCAGATTTGTGGTGTCTTTATAGTTCTCCACACTGTGGAATACTTTACTGGTGCTTAATGTCCTGATTGGAAAACAGGCGCATGTACAAGAGAAACCCTCCAATGTCCTTAACATAAAATATACAATGGTCCACATGAAAGATGCTGGGTCTCATTCTTCAAAAAGGGAAATATATATAAAAATGTAATTGCGTTTGGAGATGCTTTATTCTGAACACAGAGAGACAAAAAATCTTTTAATGGTTTGGGACATTGGTTACCATACTGTGTTTACTACTGAAGACTAAAAAAATATGGGTGCACTACCCAATTCATTGTTAAACAAACATTGATACAGAGTGTGAAATGATGTGTGGCCTGGATAGTGCAGCCAAGCCGCTACAGGTGATAACTACTTGACAAATAAGAGCAATGGTGCCTTAATCCAATATTTCTCGTAATACAGTAACCAGAAGTGTTGTTACCTTCATTATGTCCACCAATCTGGTTTATTCCCAAGGTCTGTGGAAAAGACTGCAAAAAATGTGAAACATTGACTAGGCGAGCATCATTAGGTGTTATGAATGACAGTAAAACTGGAAGTTAACAGGGCAATGGGGATGCAAAGAAATAACTACCTGAAGGCTGTAGGGGAGACTGGGAAATAAGCAGCTGGAGAAAATCCTAACAATAACTTTGTCTAGGAAGCCCCAGCTTTCAGTTTTGTTGTTGATCTCTGGAGTAGCAGCTTTGTCAGTCACATGCACTGATACCCTTTTCCTTTGGGGAACCTTTAAAACTCGACTTGTCAATCTCCTTTGAAATGGGGTGGTATTGAATATCAAAGGGAATAACCTTTTGCTGCACTGGTCTCTGATCTGCCCTACTATCGCATTCCCAATCTTCCCAGAGAAGCCGGTCCTCTGTTCCTTTGAGGAGGGATGGAAATCCTCTATTTTGTGGTTTGCGGGGGGTCACGTTACTCGTGTACTTCTGTTTGAAAAGCACATTCAAGATTATCGTGAGTTGGGTTGTCAGGAAAACCTTTCTTTGACCAATATGCGAGAGCTTCATACAAGGCCAGTCAAGTTGTTCTCATGCCAAAGTGTGACAACTAGATAGAGTATTTATTAAGAGTTTTGTATACAGCCAATCATAATCTTGCTCTGAGGCTTGCAGAGGTCCCTAAGCAGAATGAGTCTGTGCCAGTGTGGTTTGGTCAAGGTCTGATAGCACTGAAATCAGCTGACAAGGATTAAATAAACACAACCCACAAGCAAGCGAGCAAAGGAACTAAAACCAAACACCAAGAAAACAAGCAAGCAAACAACTTGACTTTAAATCCTGTCCAAATTCCTGTTCTTTCGGTCACATTGTATAGCCACTGTGCTGCTGCATACTGCCGAGCATTGCTGGGAAATGTTCACCTGTGAGGACGGCGGCTGTGCGGCTGAGATTTCAGGTGGTGTGGAAGCAGATCGATATTCATTATTGCATGTTTCACAACTTGGGGGGCAAGGGGGGGGGGAGTTATTAAAATCCTGACTTTTAACCGTTTACTATGGGTGGGTGAAAAAATACACGGCAAGATAGCTTTCTTTTATAACGGCAAACTTGCTAGGGTTTGAGTGTTTGAAGTAGTGTGTTCTTTAACATATCTATAATGTGAGATTAACCTGAACTACGTGTCCCTTGGTTTTCAAGTGTACTCATGGATGCAGAGGCAGCTTTTCAGTTCCCAAATACTACCATTTTCCATCCTCAAAGGAGAGAATTTGTCACTGCAGTAAATACACGCTCAAATGCCAATGTCGGATCGGGGTCTTAAATTAACAGAATTAGAAGCTTTTTTGTTTTTAAGCTACCTAAATACTTGTGAAGCCTCCTGCATGAATCCGCACTGCATCTTTCTGTGGGCAAAGGGATGCTGATCTGAGAAAATGAAGCACTGACTTCAGAGTATTTGCAAACCTTACATCTTTTCTTGGCAAGAGTCAGCATACAGAATGCTCGAATGACTGCATAAACCTGGAAATTGGAAGATTAACCTTAAAGCTGGGAAGGGAAAGATTCGGAGGTCAAAAGTGAAACAATGCCATATGATTCACTTCATCATTATGGAGTACAAAAAGTGGCCTGTAATAGACTGAATGTAGTAGTATGTATAGTAGAATGTAGTATGAACACTGCTGTAACTTGTTGATTTTGTTGCTTTTTCTGAAGAAAAATTGGCTATAGTTTACATATTTGTTATGAGAACTTCAGCACTATTTTCTAAACTATAGTTTTCAATGTCTTGGAGTATCTTTAATCTTGCAGTAATGTGGTATTTTTATCTTCCCTGCGTTTGGTGTCATTACCTATGCACACCTAACTTGGAGGAAGAGTTAGCCCAATTGTCACATTTCCTTGGCTTTGTTGGACTTGAGTTTTTAGAAGGTGGTTTTTCTTTCTTTCAGTTCTATAGCTCAGTATTTTGGACTTTAAAGTTGTTTTTCCCTGTGTGTCCGCTTCACATAGTAAAGGCTGGAAATACTGTTAGAAAACAGGGTGTAAGAGCTAGTATTGTCCTGGCTCTAGTGGTCTATACTCATTCTATGAGCTGTTTGGAGTACAGCTACACTAGGGTAGAAATATCATTTGGTTTTGCTAGTAACTGACCTTTTTCTTGCATTTCTTACTGGACATAATTTATCGTGGCAAAAGCTGGTGAACCAGTGATGATACGAAGTATTTTATATCTTACAAAGCCAGTCTGTCATCTACTGAAGGACTGCTTTTATTATGATTCAGGCAAGGATTACACAGGTTAGCCAAAGATCTTAATCTTGGAATAACTTCGAGTACTCCTGTTGTCTGGGGACTTTCCCTAAACTAACTGGGGGTGTGTGTGTGGTGTGTGTTTTGTTTTTCCTTGAAGAAATTAGTTGAGTTACTGTTCATCATTACCATGTAGATAATAGTGGGTTTTATCTTTTGTGATCTTGAGAACCTGAGCTTTATTAATATTCCGACTTGAAAATGTCAACTTTAATGCTGGGATACTTCCCAAATGTGAAATTTGGGATTGTTTATGCTAAACAGTACCAGAAAGGCAACTTGATTACTATAACCAGAATGCTGCTGACCGTCAGGCTGCTATAGCCTCATGTTATGGCAGATAAAATGTTTGTGAATAAGAAAAATGGTACCAAAACCCTCAGTAAAGTATTTCTAGGGAAGAACCTAGTAGTGGACAAGCAGCTTCTGTGAAGATCAGAGTCAGTGTTTGAAACGTGTTTGTTTGGAATGTCGCTCAGAATTTGCCTGGATAAGGGTTGGGATTCAGAGCTTTGCCACTGGTGTGAGCGCTTAACTAAATACAAATTAATGACAATGTCTCTCAAAATTCAACTGAAGTTGTGCAAGACAAATGCAGCTAATTCCTCCTTGATACTTTATTACTTGTGTTTCCCCTTCTTATCATCCTAACTTTAGTATTAAAACCGATACAGAGATTAGCCTAAGTGATTGAAAAAGGTTGCAGTGCTGTGAGAAGCTGTACTTCTCTGCTTGCCAGGTTCCTTTTCCTCTTTGCAGTTTTAGTTTCCAGTCCCAGTAACCAGTTACACACTGACTGTAACATCTCACTAGCATTTCTTTTCATGTTTGCTTGCTGCAACAAACCAGCTTTAATTCCATTCGCTTATTCAGTGTGACAGGTGGGTAACATCTTCAGTACAGCATGAGAATCACTAAAACATCTTTTTGCTGGAAGCCTTGCAGTCTAGGTAATTTTATTTATTTTAGTATAATAAACATGTAATCCATGGTCAAATGCTGCCTGGAGCCTCTTTTTATTTGCAGTGTTGGAAGGCATCTTATTCATAGAGTTGCCGTGTGTCTCAGTTAGAACCTTGCAAATCTTGACAAAGACTGTGAACCAGAACCAATGGCAAAATCAATTTTGCTAGAGGTCCTTCCCTTTGGGGAAGGTCGCCACTTACCTGGGCTCCTTATTCGAATTGCCATGTGTAAGTAAACCCTGCGTTTGACTTTTTAGGCGGGCCATCAAAGGTAAATCAAAAAGAAAGTACAGGAGATCAAGGTAACTGGCAAATTGAAAGTCTTTGAAGTTGAATATCCAATACCAGCAATTTAGGATATGTTGGTGCTGACATAATTGTGTCTTTTCAGTGATAAGAGTTACACCGTTCCTTTGCTTTTCCAGAGCTGGCTGACACATCACCTTATTACCTGTCTTTTACAAAAGCTTCTAAATGGATGCCCTTGAAATGAGTAGGAACAAATCTACTTTCTAAACAATTTGGAGTTGCTGTGTTGTTTTGTTTCCATGATGACTCGGATCCACAAGAAAAGATCACACAGGCCTTGTGTGATCTTAACTGATTAAACAAAACCAGTGATCATCTCTTTACTGGGACCCTTCAGTCAATAGCTAGGTGCCACCAAGTTATGTCGGAGTGAAGGCCTGGGTTCTACTCTTCCAAGCCTCAAAAAAGCAGATTTCCCCAGTTTAGATTATGCTTCATTTGCTCTTTGGGTGAGATGGATTGGCTGTTGGCTCTTGGTGGTCAGATCACACGGGTCTCTGCAGGATGGTCTGGTCATCCTCCAACCTGTGTTAGAAAAGGGCAGCCATGATTGGGAGGGCTTCCTCTGCTGATACTGGAAAGATTGAACCCTTTTTAGGCAGTTTCCTAGGAAAGCTGCTTCCCTCAGACCATACTGGCCAGTTACTCTATAATACATTATCCATCTCCTCTTAACACCTGTGGCAGGCTGGTGAGTGAGTGTTGTAGGAAGGAACCGGTGGCAGGTTGAGAGGGACAAACTCACCTCCTTGCTTGAATTATCTTTTACCAAAGCTTCAAGATAGAAACACTGGGAGCAAGGGCACTTCTGTGTAGATGTGTGCTTCCCCTCCTGCATCTCTTACCTGGATGAGCAAAATCTCCCACCTGGCCACCAGATGGGGGCATTGCTAAGATATTGATTAATCGGCAAATGCATATCGTATGGGTGAGTCCTTTGCATGTGTAAATCGCTTTCTCCATCTTTTACTCCACGTTTTCCTAAACGTTGCACATAAAATGACAGATGAAATGCCTAATCATCCATTGATTTGGTACAACAGGAAAATACCCGTAAGAAAACACCCAATAACTTGGTGAGATTTCAAGGGATTTATGCAAGTATAAAAGAAGGTTTTTTTGGTTTGTTTGGGGTTGGGTTTTTTTTTAGGCTTTTTGGAAGTTGTTTCCTAGTTTTGGTTCCTGCTTCCTACTCTTGGACATAAAATACTGGATAAATACTTTTATCAGTTTTATCATTAGTTTACCAGACATTGCTTTGGAGAGCATTACAAAAGCCTGTATTTTTTATTGCATATGAAAACACTGTGTAGGTTCTGTTCTTCATTTGACAACCACCATCTGTTTTTGTGAGAGGTTAAGCCGTCCCATTGTGTTTTATGAAGAAAAAGGGTTTGATTCTGTTTTGATGATGCTCTTAATTCTCTTAAGGCAGCTGAACAACTAGGAAAACTCTCCATGAGCTTTAAAAACCCCAAACCCAAATCAGCACGGTTTCATGTTATTTCTATCTAAAAGTTGGATTAAGTATATTATTGGAAATTGATCTTTGCCATTATAAACTGGGAAAACCCATGAAAACTTGTAGAATCTATGCTACCTCATTGATGGCAATGTACCTATTGTTCTACTAGAATGAAATTTACAAAAAGTAAAAGTTCTGGATTCCTATAGTAAATAAATGATTACTTAAGGTGTTTTATCAAGATTTTTATCTTATTGAGAAGGACCTTTCTTAGAAATATCCTATATGTGACAATATATAACTGCACGTTTCTAAATAAAATGTAAATTAAATGCTTTTCCTTAGTGTAAAAAAAAATAATGAAGGAAAGGGAAAAAAAAGCTCATTTATAGAACTGTGATGCTACTTAGGTAGAAGTTGGGCAATTTTTAGGCTGACATTAATTCACACAATGTCTGTAACCTTTAGCATGAGAGACAAGATAGAAAATGTCCTGTGGTTTGCCTACCTGATAAAGCAAACAGGTTTGATGAGAGGCAGCAGAATGAAAACAGATAAGATCAGTTTTCTGAGTCTTTTCGTAGCACTTCAATAAGGTAAAAAGTACCAAAACATGTTCAGAATTGCTACTTTTTAGGAGGTTTTTTTTTTTCCTTTTAAAAACATCAGGTTTTCTTTTCTGCACTGATTCAGGCAAAACAAGAGATTGCCACAGCAGCAATGTTACCCAGATCTTAGGTGGGTACGAAGGTTTTACGTATTGTCTCCCCATCCTAGTGCTTTTCAGGCACTAGAAAACAGGAGCAAAGTTGGAATCATTTGCTCAAGTTTGTTTTTGAAAGCTAGAGAGAGCTCTTTCAGTTTATTTCAAAATAAGCTAATATTCTTGTACTGAGATGCATTGTCTTTTAGCTGCAAAAAGGTTTAATGAAACTTAGTAAACCCCATGTTTTTGTTGGAGGTGGGGACAAGTATACAAAATAACTTTTCTACATAGGGACCCATATTGTTTCTCTGAAAACTTTCATTTCTTAAGAAACAGGTGGGGAAATTGAAATCCTAATCAGTCCTATATCCATTTATCTTCCCACAGTACATCTTCTCACTGAATAACACTGTTCAGAGTATATAAATTCATCCAGTTTAGTCAAGCTGTCTTTCTATAATATGCTTCTGCTCCCTCCTCAAGCAGGTTGTCTTTCGCCTTTGGGTTTCTATTGTCATGTTAAATTTTAGCTAATTCTCTGTTTTTGATAGAAATCCTTTGACATGGACAGCTCAAATGCATGCCTGTGTATGGATAATGAATATATATGTTCCACATATATTTTCTATGACAGTAACCAGGTTGCTATCTATATATCTAATCCTGTGATCACAAGGGTTTTTCTGTTTGTCATCATATCAGGCAGAAAATCCTTATCTGCTTTATCTTGTGACCCAGCTATATTATTAATATATAAAAACTTGTGAAAGACATTGTGGTGTTTGATAAGTCTAAGTCCTCAGAAAATATTTCCCCAGTAACCTTTCTTCTTTTAAACAAGCGGGTAAGGACATTAAGCAAGGAGAGATACAGAGCAAATAATGCAAATAGTTATGCTGAGCTCTGTATCACAAAGTTATTAAGATGTAAATTTGTATTTGTTCATACTTCTACTTGTATATCTTCTGAATTGCTTTTTCTGTCCTTTTCACTTGATCTTACAGGAGGAAAGATAAAAGCCTTTAATGTGTAAAACGGAAGTTGATGATGTGATCTGCAGCCCGTGCCTATGGTCCATAACCCCTGATTAATATCGGACCTGAGATAATATTAAGGCATTGAAGGGGGTTGGGGGCATACCTAAAAGAAATACCACATAAATAAGAAAGAAGCCTGAATATAAGCAGTCGTGCCTTTCAGGTCAGAACGTCCTCGTGTTGCTTCGGAGGTGGTATCACTTAGGTTCATCTGATGTGATGCTTTGCTTGCCACCTACAAAATTCAGTAGCTCCAAATCTTTAGCTCCTGGCATTTCTTTTTTTTTTCCCTGAAGTATGGATTTCTGCAACTGTTAACTTTGATTTAAGGGGGCTTTTTAAAGTATTATTGTTTGTGTCTGTTCCCTCTCTTGGTTTCCTGTGACAGCTAACCACAGTGCAGCAAGGGCTTGTCATCTCTTGCTGGCTTTCTGGAGAGGGTAGCGGTGCTTGCTCATCCTTGTCCTCTGACTCACTCTTGTTTACTATGTAGGTGTTCCTCTTATGCACTATGCAGGTGGCAGACTGCGCCATAAGGGAAAATACATGTCTAGAGAATAACAGTGGTAAATCTGAAACGGGATTCCAGCAGAATGAAGTAAAACATGCTTCCAAATATTTCTGCCATTTTGGCTGACAAAGGGATCCAGCTGAACAAATTCCATCTGCAGAATAGGTAGGGAATCAAACTCGTAAAAACAGTCGTGGTCTGTCTGGGATTCTGAGCCGGATGTCCACGCTTTTCTATCTATTCCCAGGCATCAGAAATGGAGTGACAAGTAATTATTAGCTGGTAGCTACATTTACTCCCTCAGCATTTGTGCAGGCAATTATTCCTTGGACAGAATAGAAAATGCCATGGGCAACACTTAGTGCCAGCTACTCCATCCCAATCGCACAGAGGAGTTTCTCAGAGATTTATATGCATTTCTTTTCCCGTTATCTTTGCCTTTGATTTTTACAAGGATGTTTATCTCTGCCTGTGTTTTTCCAGACATCCCTCCTCTGGCACTCGCACGCAAACTGCATTCTTTTTTTCCCCACTTCTGCAAAATATTTGGGATGAATCTGCGCAGCAGGAATTATCTTGGCAAAGGTCATTGCAGGAGTGGTGTATCTCAGCTTCCTGTGCATCTGTGTCTTCTGGACAGGTTTTTTGCTGTCTGAGATGGTATTTTCTGGCTGAAGTATTTTCCTCTTGACTTTCAAGAAGAATTTCTGATACCATGGAAAAGTTGAGCTTGCCTGTAGACTGCGAAATCACTTTTCCACTGCTTTAGGTGCCTGTTTTGTAAAGAGCTGTAGGAATACAATGGTTTATTATTCGTAAGAGTTATTGGCCAGTCTGAATGAAATTTAGTAATGAAGTTAGAAATCTCTTGGGAGAGAAACACGGTGTCAGTCTGACTGCCTAGGCATTGGTTTCTAAGAGGCTAGGCTTAAAGAGGTTTGACTTCTAATTCTGTTGCAGCTGGCTTTTGCAGTTTGCTATGTCTGAAGTGGTAATGGAGGAGGACTTTCTGCTCCTCACCACTCCTGTAACCTGTGTCCTGGGCAGCTCCTGAATCTTCTTCCATTCCTTTGAAAGGCCCCACAGCATCTCAGGGTATTAGCAGGTTGCTCTAAAGATCTCCAGGACAGGGCTGAGGGACAAGTGAATAAATGAGTCCTTCAACAGATCCTGAGGACCCCCTTGCATATGACCTTAAGGAGGCTGCCCTAGTCAATAACACTACAGGAGCACCTTTCATTAGCACCGAAATGAAAATCCACAAATGAAGCTCAAATGAAAACTGAGGTGGCCAGGACCTTGTGAAATCAAGAGAGAGGCATCACTTCAGTGCTGAAGTCACCTAATTGTTTAGGACCATGAATAAGAAACAGTGAGGGGTAGTGCTGCTCTGCTGGCATGAACACCCCAGGCACTGCAGGCAGAACTTCCACCCAAAGCACAGCAAGATGACTCCTGGCTGCAAGGTGAAGCAAGATGCAATGGAAGGATGGATGAATGGGGGGGAAGGGAATTGTTCAATTTTACTGTATCATTTAAGTGAAGGTTTCATTGACAAAGCAGTTCTAAAATTAGCTGAGTTTATGTGTGAATTGCTTTGCTTAGACTGGGAAGAGACTTTGTCAGAGCAGTCACGCACATGCGCTGACACAGTACTAGAACTTTTGGGAGCAGAGAAACGGCAAAATAATAACTTTTCTTTTCCTTTTTTTCCCCCTTTGGACATTTCAAATGCCCAGAATAACTATTTTTGACACATGCAACCATTCCTGGATTCAAAGGCTCATTAGAGCTGCCGGTTTAATCCACTAATTTAATGGTTAGTTCTAAGTGTATTTTTAGCAGTCTTTTTATGTTGATGTCCACAAACTGACACAGTTAGAGTGCTTCTATTGCCAGTGCTGTAGAGATCTAAAGCAGACGTCTTTCCTACAAAGAGCTGTACTATAAAACTTACGTTTGCTGGGTTAAGATCTATTGGTTTCATCATCCAGACCAAAGGATCTACTGACACTGGACTACTCTGCTTTCACTTTTCGTGTCTGCACTCTTTTCCTCTCTGGAAAAGCTTTGCTCCTCTCTCTCTGTTGCTAAGAGAAAAAGCCCCGTTGCCAGGGAACAAGTGCCCAGCGCATACTGGTGTGTCCTCTGTCAGATGTTGAAAACGTTCTTCCTAAGCGTTTTCGTGTGCACATAGAGGACAAGTCTTACACGTGATGGAAAGGAAGGGTGGAATTGGGCAGCCTTTCTTGGTGATGTTCTAACCCACCTCCAAATTGTTCATCTTTTATCCAGCAGTCCTAATTCCACCCCTTTGTTTCACTTTGTTTTAATTCCCTCCCCCTCCCTGTAGTCCAGACCAAGTATAAACCACCAGGCTTAAAACTTCCTTTGTTTTACTGTACTTATTGAGAAGTGACATTTGTTCTTCCATTTTAAACTCAGTCTGGTGCTAGCGTTCCATGGTCAGGATGCGCAGAAAAACTGCACCAAAAGAGCATCCCGGGGTTTGGCAGGGCCAGATAAGGCTGGAGTTTGTTGCTCGTAGGTCTGCTCTTGAAACTGAGAGCTACCATCCCATTGCTGAGGGCTACCGTGGTCTCTGTCACACACTCCTGGAGCAGCAGGCAGAGGCATTCAGTATGTAGTTAGACTGTCCTCAGCTGTGTGCCTGGCTTTGCTCCATAGTGTAGAATTAAACCTTCTAGTTCACAACTTGAAGCCTTTTGGAGCTAGACAGCTGGCAATGTGTTAAGTGAAAATCTCCTGGGGGAGGAAGAGGCAGGCTCTGTGTGATCTTACAGTCAGAGCTGTGTGCGTATTGTCAGTTGTATGTTACTGGCATATGGAAAGGGCACCTCTGAAGCATAGACTACTTCTCTTGCTCATTACCATCTTCTTATTAGACACCCTGTATTGAGGATGCTCTGCGACAGATTTTTGGACCTTTCACTGTGGGTGGATGTATTTCTACATGATTTCTCAGCCCATGTAGGAAAGACTTCAAACACATCACTTGGTGCTTTTCAGGTTAGTTCATCCCAAAATGCTTGGTGGC
Organism: Pezoporus wallicus; assembly: GCF_028554395.1. NCBI lineage: Eukaryota > Metazoa > Chordata > Aves > Psittaciformes > Psittacidae > Pezoporus > Pezoporus wallicus. The sequence goes on from NW_026637726.1 coordinate 752,342, forward strand.
TGCAAGTAGCTTGAAGAGAGGTTGGTAATTAAACATAGCTAGATAACACTTGGTTTGAGAAGTCTGTAAATGCCCAAGTTTTAAAAAGCTGAAGAAATTGAAAAGGATTGGAGAAATGGTAAAACAGTATTAAGACACTGCTACCATAAAAGTATACTTTTGGTATATTGAGACTTTGCCCTTGCATCAATGGGTTATTGACCTAAATTAGCGTTTCTGTTGTCTTAGAACAAAGGAGAAGCAAAAATAATAGATTCAGAAATAATGATGTACAGCTGTGTGTTAGCACATACTCTGCAAAGTCTCTGGATTTGATACATATATGGGAGGATTGCATCCAGTGACTGCTTCCATAAGGAATGCTTCAGCTCCTCTGGCTGTCCGCAGATCCTCGTGTACAGAAAGGGACAAAATGGTTGTGTTTACCCCAAGCTGTTGAAGAGCTAGCCTAAGCCTAGCATTGGTCAGGAAACAACCAGAGAAAGGAATTGTGACTTCCTTTTCTTGCCTTTATGCTTGCTGATTTCCAACCCTAAACAGTTTTCCTTTTTCATGTTGCTTGTGAGCCGTTTTACAATTGCCCTTCCCCACATGTTTTGCTTTTGAGCATCAAAAGGTAACTCACATTTTTGGGATGCTTCTTGATTTTTTCCTTCTGAGAGTTGCATGATGCAGCACTGTCCTGGAGATCACCTTCTACCATCCAGTTATGCTTTTGGAGCTAGGCAGAGCGGTGTGGAGAACTAGTTCAAGTCCAAAGCCAATAGTGGCATGGCAGCAGAGGGAAGCAGCCAGGCATCCTGCAGTGATGCTGACCTGCTTTTACTAGTGGTAGCATTAGGACCTCGGCTCCATAGCCCCAGTCCCTCATTTAATTCAACTTGTAAAACTTATTTCTGCTCGGAGAAATATGAACAGTAAAGGGCAAAGGTGTTTCAATGCTAAGAAATGCTGATGAACAAATCAAGCCGATCAGGGAGTTTTACTCATGCTGTTCTGTATATTGAGCCTGCTCTCCCTGCTAGGGAATTGTCATAAATCATAAAAGTCACTGTCCTACTTTTGAGCCTTGCAAAACTCAGCTGTGTTATCTCACTCATCTCTCTCAAGGATTAAGATTACAGCCAGGTATTCTTCCCTTTCATTTTAGAGAAGAATAAAACTTGCAGAAAAAGGCATTCTCCTTTATCTTGCCTTGGTAGAGCTGTGTACAAACAGTCCACATCGTCCTCAGGTGACTGAGTTATTGAATGGGTAATTCTGGAAAAGAGACTTTTCGTAGATACGTTGTTATTCAAATTCCGAACTATTACCCATTTGAGATACTCGGATGGGGTTTCTGTACTCTTCTTGCCTCATACAATGAGAAAACCTTGTCCAAAGACCTCCTGCAGGGAAGAGCTGTGTGCATACTGCTTCTGAAGAACAGTGGCTTCCCTAGGAACTCACAGGCAGAAAGCCGGAATTTGTTTTCATGAGCCATACTCTGGAGGATGCTTGGCATTCTTTTGCAGTTGTGCAAAGCAAACAAAAAGGAATGTGAATATAAACCAAATTAATTTACAGTTTTGAATGAATATTCATTGTGTTATTCACCCCACAGTTGTATTTCACAGAGATTTTCAGTTTAGGTAATTCTGGTGACTAGTGAACAAGAAATTGTTTCCTACTTATAAATCAAATTTGCCTGTGAAATAGTTTACTTGTTCTGTCAGATTGTTTTTTCCTCCGAGCCGTTATTTAGCAGCATGCCGGTATCATAAAGCCACTAAAAATTAGTTGGAATTGATTGTGCTTTGCTTGAGCTCTTTTTAAACAAATGCTTTTCAGAGATGCCCTTTATTTCTTTATTAACGTAAAAGTTTATTTTGTCCTGCCTACACTGGCTTTCTTTAGGGCCATTTAAATCGGTAGTAATAGAGTGAAAAAAAGGTAAACATAGCTGGCTTTACAGTTGGCATTTCCCCTGATAATTCTGGATGCAGTTCTGCCTGGTGTCATACACAGCATCTTGCTCATACAAGTAACCAAACCTACCCTGTCTCAGTAATTTCATTGCTCAAATATCAGAGAAGATACTTAGAGAAAATACAGTTAGGAGCTTTTCTTGATATTCAAGCCCATTTTCATGTGACTGAAATTGCTGCAGTGGTTTTTGTTTTATATCATAATGGTTAGTGATAGACTTATGGACTACCCAGTGAAATAACACTTTGCATTGAAGGCTTTGGCTATGGGAAGCTGTGTCTTCTAATAGCAGGGAAGGGTACTTAAAAGTTCCTCAGGCACAGAAGAAGCTTTGATTGCTCTGTGATCATAATAGAGTTGGTGTAAACTTTCGGTGTTAATAGTGACTGAATATCCTAAAGCACGTCTACTAATGTTTCCTGAAAGTGATTAACCTCTGTGATGAATAATACATGGTAATACATTCTCTTACAGGGGTATTTCGTCATTAATTTAAGACATGGTCAGGTTTCTGCTGCGGGCTACTACTGTATAAATTCCCATGTTGGTACCTCCAACTATTGGCTCTTCCTTCTGCAGTTCCATACTGTTTAGTGATTGTCCAGTGCCTTGCCGCTTCTCTCAGCATTACTGCTAAGTGCCATTATTTGTTGATTAGTGGTATTACTTTCTAGTCTAACATTACCTTTCTATTTCTAGCATCTATTTTCTTCACAGGAGCTTGGGATTTCTTTTATGTTACGTCTTACATTTTTGGTTTCCTTTTCTTTTAGAAAGAAATCCAGTTGAAGCTGGATTGATGCATTCTGATGCCTACTTTATTTCTTCTTCCTTGTGACTTTTGTTTTCCCCCTCCCTTGGGGAAAGGCAGCTTGATTCAATGACTTAAAGTTGATTATTGTTAACAGATTACTGAGGGACTTAATAAAATAAGCAAAACGCTTTTAAGGTCTATATGAAAATCCTGTTTTGATGAAGGTGATGAAGCCTTTGGATTATTCTGGAAAGAGGTAGAAAAAGGGGAAAAAAGTGACACTTTTCATTGGAGACAACGCTAATTTCTCATCTTCCAAAGCTGATTATTTTGAGGCTAATAGTTTTTATATTTTGATATATGAACTGTATTATGTTAACATTTGTTTACATTATCTCTGAAACATTCAGCTTTTCAACCCTTTTGAAGGTGATATAATGGACAGATGGAAGTAGCAGCCAGCCATGGGTCCTGTCAGTGTGTGAATATACTTTCCTAGGACTACTGAAATGACAGATTTCAACATGCCTTGGCATTGAGCATGGTATACATGATTGGCTTCCTCGGGTGTGGGATACAGTTGGCCCAGTAACCTATAAATATCGAAATGTAGTTTTGCACAATGTGGTACAAATTGACTGGCCTAATCATACTCAATATGTAGATGACCCAGTTACCTATGCATGTTAGCAATATGTTATCACAGCGCTAGTGTGATATTTCATATATTAAATCAGTAGTGTCTTAGGCTCTCTGTCAGAACTCCAGAGCCCATCTCAAGCATCGTGGCACGTGCAAAACTTCTCTCCTGTGCTAGGTCTGCGTGCTCATTAGTGAAGCTGTTAGTTCAGCTTTAGAAACATTGGGATCTTGGGACAGTATCTTGGGATGTTGCTGGGCCAAGAAGTCACTTTGTTCTAATCAATGCCTTGCCTCCAGGCAGCCCAGAGTTACCTACAGATCCAGACACTCTGTCAGGTGTTTTTTTCTCTTTTTTTTTTACCATGGAATTAGGTTGTGCTTTAGGACTTTGTTTTGTTCCTGATGGGTTTTACCTTAGTTTACCTCAGCTGTAAAGATGGTTTTGCCCAGAGCTGCTAACAGAAACTGAACTGTTAATGCATTGACTTTAACATCAGCTCAGGTCTTTAAATTGAAGTTTCAGATTTACCTTAGACCGTGACTTTATTTTTTTTCTGTAGTGACGGGACACTACTCGCTCTAGCACAGCATGGCTCAGGCTCCTTGCTTAGTGTAGATTCTGGTGGCATGCTGTGCTGTATTATGTGGTTACCAGCAACCTATGTGATTGCTTTGTAGTGAAGTCTGCGGAGAAGGCATTTGTGTATATAATAGTAAAGCTATAGGTAGGTGCCTCAGCTTCTGCAATGCCAGCAGTTGTTCACTAAGCCTGATTTTAGGTCCAAGGTTTGTTAACAGGAGACACTTCTAAGCACAATGAAAGTGGGTGCGTGAGGAGAGGAGAGACCAGAACTTTCCTTTCATGACAGGGAGATAGGACACTTGTAGGCACAGGGCAAATGAAAGCAAGAGAAAGCTGAGGGGTTTTCAGGATGCAAGGTGCCAAGTTACAAATGTTGTCTTTCCCTATTTCATTTGGCTGACCAGTTTGTCCAGTTTTCCCTTTCATTTTAAATGAGTCAATAATAGACTTCAGCAAGAAATGAAAGTTACTCAAAGAAATGAACGTTGATCTGCTAATCATCTCCCTAAAAGCATCCTTTTGAAGTTCAGAGATTGACTTGTCTTAAAAGTCTCTTGCATTAACTATAGATTTTGCTGTATAGGCAACTTAGGTATTGGCAGTGCTCTGTTCATTGGACATACCTGCTTTTAAAGGTTTACCATAAACTGATGGCCTCAAAACCCTCTATGAGTGGGAGAAAGGAGCAACACAAGTAGGAGGTGAAGAGAAATTTGTCACTCAGTTTCTCCTGTTAATTTCTTCATCTGCTTAGAAACACTAAACCCAGTACATGGTTCTTGCTGTACGAATTGACTGGTTTTGGTGTAGGGTAATGAAAGTGGCAAAGAATATATAGTCTTTCTTTAGGATAAAACAAATATATTTGAATGCCTGCTCAAGAGCATATCATCAGTGTATTCCCCACTGGCTATCAGGATTTTGCCAACTTTGGTACCCATTCATACTACTCAAACCTACACAGTCTAAATCTTACAGCTTAACCAGGGTAGAGGTAAAGTTGTTGTGTTGCCAAGGTGGTGAAGGAAAGGTAGAGTCAGAGAAGTAAGAAAACACCACACCAAGTCCTTTTGGAGTACTTTCTGCTGCATAAAACCAAGCTGAAACAAGAATGTCTGTCAATGATACATTGCTGCTAAAGCCCATCCAATATGAGCTGTTCATGTTATACTCAAAATGGCTCTGTGCAGCAAGTCAAACTTCTCTCTGATCTCCCAAGGGGTAGGTGCTTGCACTGTAACTTTGACTAAAATTTTATGCCTAAAAAAGCCCCACACAGATTTTAATATTTTATCTCCCAGGACTAGCATCTTGGTTCCTCAAGAACTGTGCCTGTAGTACATGACAGTGTAGTAGTAAAAGGGAAGGAAAAGGAGAAAAGAAAGGAAAAAGAAAACAAAATCAGCTTCTTTGCTTGAGTGTTTGTAAAACTTTCTTCATTAGAATGACTGGTCATATTTCAATATTTCTGCTCTTGAATTGGTGTGAATTTCTGCTTTTATGCTTTTTTTTTTTTTTTTTAGAAAAAAATCAAGAAAAAAAAGAAAACTGCTAAACACTTAGGAAGGAATAGTCAGAAAATACATTTTATAGCAAATGTGGCCTGTTTGCCTTTAAACCATTGCAGGTGGGGTTGGGGGGTACCTTATTACAGGCCTAAAGCAAGGCAAAAGGTTTATACATGACCTTTGAGTCTTTGCAGGATGGGCATGTTAGAGAATGGGATCCTAACTCCGGCTAGAAATGAGTAAAGGCTTAGAATCAAAGCTATGCTGTACAACACCCTATAGAACTGCTAAAACTCATTGCATAAGATAGAGGGGTAGATTAGATTACCTTGAGGGTTGGTTTAACAGCCCAAGAGCAAGAGTACTGTCCTAAAGGTAAAGAAGCCAAATGCTCAGTCTCTTATGAGTTTGATGTTCCTTAGTCCAGGGTGTGCTGGCAGTTGATACACAGCATACATAAATCTGAGGACTGAAATACAAGAGCTTATGTTCTTCTAAAGATTAATCCGGCTTCTAAACATATTTCTTCTGTGCAGTAACTTGTGAATATGGGCTTTTAGTATTACTAAATGATTGGGTGGGACCTGGTTTATACTCTAAACCTGAAATTCTATGGATTCAATGATCTGATTTTGAGTCGATATTTCATTTAATTATGTCTCTGTTCTTTCCCCAAACTTCAGACTTTTAAGTAATGGAACCTGACTGTGTATGACAAATGAAGATCGGGATAATTGTGTGGAATTGGATTAAAATCAAGCCTGGCATAAATTTTTTAGGCATTTGACTGGTCCCAAGACATAACCAGCAAGAAAACAGGGGAAGGGCAGAGGACTGAATCCCTGAATTTTTGGTAGAGTTACCATGATGTCCTGACAGATGTGTTTTGGAGTACATGAGAAAAGGTATAGAAGTAAAATAGCTGTGGTCCTGTTTAGAGTTTCCCCTGGTGCTTGGGAAATGGATTTAGTCAAGGCATGAGTTATTAATTGCATTGGGTAAAGACTTCCATTCCAGTTGCATGTTTCCATTCAACAGCTCTGAGATCTTGGTGTAGGATCAGCTAAGCAGATAACATTATTTCTCTTTGAACAGCAAAGCTGCCTTTGGATGGTTAGGAGGAGTGAGTAAACGTCAGTATCATCATCTCTGTATGTTAAGTTTCTTGTTTGGGCAAGTGGTTTATTAAGAGAGGCAATTGCAGGTAGTTAATGTGAAGTTTTAGTTAATTTTTAACTGAAGTTTCATTATGACTGTTACTGTAAGATATATGGTGAGATTGGCATTGAGTAGCACAGGAGATCTTCTGCCTTGGGTCTCCTCAAATACCATAAAAGTCTCTGAAGTTAACACTAGGTCCTTTTCTAACTTGCTCTCTTCCCCAGAAGACAAAAGCTTCCAAATGGATGCCCTTGAAATGAGCAGGAACAAACCTATTTCCTAAACAATTTGGAGTTGCTGTGTTGTTTTTGTTTCCATGATGACTCTGATTCACAAGAAAAGATCACACAGGCCTTGCTTGCTCAACCGATTAAACAAAACCAGTGATCATCTCTTTACTGGTATCTTTCAGGCACTAATTCAGGTATTTATACTGAGGGTGTTAATTTTTTCAGATAACAAATTGATTTCCAGCACTACTGTGCACTTCATGTTTTGAAATAAAAGCTACTCAGATACTTCAGGGTGCACCAACAGTAAATCAGTATGACTGTTGCTACTTTTTACAGGGGAAAGAAAAGACTAATGATGAGCTTATGCATTAGTCACAGGAACAAAATCTCACCCTCTTCCAAAGAGAACAGGAAAGGTGAACGAGGTCTTGGGAATGGCCAGCAGCACTGAGCCGGCTACACTCTGCTCCCTTGTGCGAGACACAGCCCAGAGGGCAAGGGGAGACAGTCTCAAGAAACCAGTGCTATGAGGAGGGCTTAGGCTGTATGCATATGATTTCTTGCGTGTATTGGAGAAGTTTAAAGAGTTGGCCACGTGTTGCTTTGGATAATTACAGTAGGGTTCCAGGAAACATCAAGTGTAACATTAACCTCTAAGAGTATCAGATGTTCTGAGTGATGTCAGACCGATGAGTTCTCTATGGTTCTGGGTGGCTCTGCGAGGCAGAGATTTGTGCTTCTGCTGCTTTTCCGTATCTAGATGTAACCCACATTTTAATAAGTACTCATGGTTTTATCTACTACCTGACCAGTAAAAGGAGAGATTTGACGTCTCCTTGCAGCACTCTGAACAAAGAGATGCTTTCAGAGATGACGAGCACAAGAACTAATGTGTCAGAATGGATGTCAGCTACCAGATTTCACAGGCTAAATATCTGCTTGCAGCCTGATCTTCATTACGGAGCTGCAAATGTCTAAATACAAAATAATATGTAAAGAACGTGATGATTTTTGCATAAATTACAAAGATGTAAAATGTGTGAGAGTTTTCCTTTTTCTTTCATGATGTATTATCTTTAATTTTTTTTCGAGTTGGCACATCTGAATATTGTAATTCGTAACATGCTTACCCTACTGTTTGCTTTGATTATTCGGGCACTTGCATGGATGTGTGGCAGAACATGATTCTTAGATGGTTTCCCGAGTCACCATCTGTCAGCTGACACCTTAAGTAACTGTGTGCATTCCCATAACCCAGCACAGTTGTAAACTGAAATACATTATCAGCCTCAGTGAAAAAGTTAATACCAAAAACCACACACCCAAACCCCCTGCCAAGCAACTACCCCATGTGCTGTTCTTTCCTACCTGTTTTTATTCAGTACATGTTCTTTATGTGGGAAGGCATCAGCTCGAGCAGGAATGGTGACCAAGCTGGTGGTTAGTGACTGTAAAATCAGTAGAATGTAACTGTTTGGCTGTCTCTATACACTTAATTCAGGATGCTGTTGCCTGAGCTATTGTTTGAAATATTGATGTCAAACACCTTAGGGTGTAATTCTCATACTTGGATATGGCGATAAGCAGTCTGACATTGGGCTGTGGCATTAAGAATGTAAATTGTCAGAGTAGATATGTTTTCTAGCTGTACAAAGGGTTTAAAAACCAAACACACGCACACAGAAAAACCCCAAAGGAAAAAACCTACCCCAAACCCAACAAAAACCTGTTCTTTACATTGTTATTCTTGTTCATACTCCTGTTATTATAAGAGTGCTCTGTTGGTGATACACCTTTTATATCAGATGAGCTCTTGACTGCCACAGGGATGCATTCACGCCAGCACAACAAAGTGCAACGCTGTTTGTGCCTGGGTCTCATATGCTTTGGGTGGAAGTTGTGAGTTTTTTGTTAATACTGAAGAGGTCACCATGTAAAAAAGGTATTTAAAGATGCTTGATACCTTTCTACTCCACAATCAAGGGCATCCCCCCACCCGGATCAGTTTGAACACACCAGTGCAAAACAGAGCAAGTAGAATGGCCAGGAGTGGAAAATGCACTAGGGTACAACTGAGCACTTCTTGTTTTGCTGTTTTCCTTTGTGAGGACTATTACAGGGATCCACTAATAGAGCTGCCAGTAAATCTGATGGATTTTTATTTTCCTTATTTTACTTTGGGCTCTCTGATTATTGTTTAATCTGTTTCTGATAGTAGCTTCTGATTTTTCTCCTTCACTTAGGCCATTGAAGTGTTGCTGTAGGTATTGTTAGACACTAATTCATTATTACATTTACTCTGTTGCGTGCATTGCGCATTACCTTGTGCAGTTATTTAATTAAAATATAATTATAGGGTGCCAACCTGCCGGAACAGATAGATGAATCAAAATTTCACTTGGAAGTCTAAAACATTTGGATTCAGCTGCAGAAAAGACTCATTGGCTGTAAAAAGAATGGGCTTTTGAGGATGATGCTTATCTGCATCAATACCATAAGTGCATTTTACTTTGGAAAACTCCCTAGAGGGTTCATGAGACTTGTTTGTTTGCTTTTTGCTATCAATCTGGTTGGGCTCAAGGGTTCCCATTAAGCCAGTGTTGAGAATACACCCTTCTGGTGGAATTACTAAAAAAGCCTTCAAGGTAATATTACAACTGTAATTACAATTGAGTTATTAGTTATTTAAACTAACCCCGATGCTGGCAGAGCTTGAAGCTTTGCTTCAATGTTGTTGCCTTACTGTTTCTTGCATCGTTTTGTGTTTGTGCATGCACTTTGAAAACAGTGTTTTGATGCATCTAGAAGGGGTCCACTGAGCTGAGGCAGCCAAGGAGGGGGAGATGAATAAGAGTAGTTTCCTTATGATGATCCTCATGAATAAGAGTAGTTTCCTTATTTCTGAACAACATAGCAGAGGCCCCTGACCTCAAGGTATCAAACGTTTGATCATAAGGTGATGGAGTATAGGCTTCTGGCTTTAAAATATGAATGTGAAGTGAGTCCAAGCTCATGTTGAGTGTTTAGGTACCAAGTAGCTCAGAATATACCTCATAAAACTGACATCTGAGATAATTCTATATCTATTTAATAAAAGGGAACTATTTTTGTTTGGAAGGCCAAATTTAGAGAAAGAATGCTCCTAGTATTTAGCTGAAAATAGTTGTCCCAAAGAAGTTTGTTGTTCATGTGATGGAGCTGCAAAGGCAAATTAAAGCAGAACTGAACGAAACAGTTGGATTTCTTCCAAGAAGCTTACAAATGTATTGGAAAAATTGAATATGCAATAAGAATTAAGGGAGGATTATAAGAAAGTATTACATTCGGTTAGTAGGATAATTTAATAGATTTCTAGTCTAATGAAACAGTGGAATGCTCTCTCTTTCACCACTTCTATTAACATGACTGATCTCCATTCACATGATGGTGGTGCTTTTTCTGTTAATGAAATGACTTCTGTGGTACTACAGCATTGGTAGGATGTTAGCCTGTGAAGAAGTGTTGAAAGCCTGAGGTAAAACCGTGTTAAGACAAATACTAAAGGCAGTCTAAGGCTGATGCAGCTTCCTCAGCTCTCCTTCTGAATCTGCATTTCAGTCCACATATGCATATGCAAAGTTCTTGGTCTATCAGCGTGATTTAGCTGCACAGATCTGTGTTAAAATCAGTGACCAAAGTAAGATCAAATCCATCTGTTCTTGCAGCAAAATGATGACGATGTGCAGATGCAGCCATGTTATCTATAGAAATTTCCCTTCATGTACAGAGGCTGGGCGATAAGATACAGTATTTGGTTGATGAGATTGGTATTTTGCAACAGCAGTAACTTTGGCAATAGAAAGGAAGCTTGGAGCAAACAAGATGCAAACTGATGAATGGGGACACACGCAAAGCTCTTGAGGAATTATTTGAGTAGGGATTTATTTTCAGCATACTTAAATACAGGTACAAAAGAAAGTAATTTAAATTAAGATTAGATGACTTAGGAGCATTTATGTCTGTAATTTAGTGAGTTTTGTCTGCCTTTGTATGAAAGGCAGTACTTCTAGCACTGAACTTCTCAAAGAGGCTTAGGCTGTCTTGTTATCTGTGTGTCAAGTCTCAGCACCTGGGGCCAGTTTTTGAGCTGTGGCATCTTGCATATGTGAAGTACAGAGTCCCAGTGCTCCTCAGCACTACGCAAGCATACAGACCATCGAGATCTGAGGTCCAAGGAGGGGCATCTCCTGTTTGTTTCCTGTTCAAGTAAGTTAGGCTGATAGCTGGAGCTTTAATGTTTCCCAGGAGCAGGGAGCTAAACTACTTTCTAAGCTACTCTCTACTTGAATGGCTCTCTGGTGCCTCTCCCCTAGCCAAGCACTGGTACAGGCAGGCAGTGAAAATAGCTTACAAACAGCACAATTTCATAGTAAACTGAGTTCCTGTTCTGCATCAATGTAACAGATGCTAATATTTTCCAGAGGACTTGCTGCTTTAAAGTAGTTTGTATAATCCCATAACCGTGTTTTAAGAAGGCTGTCAAAAGGAATGGTCAGTAATTTACTCTGGAGAGAGGTATATTTTCAGCCTTACAGCAGAATTTGCAATGTATGTGGGCTTATTTCTTGAATGAAGGTTTGGGATAGACACAGATTTCTTAGGTTTTCGTTCCGGATTTCAAGCTCAAATGGTAAAGGCATGTCCAAGGGGATGCAGACACCAACTGTCTAACTGTCCATTGTGAGCTGCAACACGGCAGCTGATGCTGACAGCTACTGGGGGCTCTTCAGATGTAAACAGTGTTAAAGCTGGAGAGCAGTGTTGCTCTCCAGTCATGAATAGTGCATATAATACATTGTCACATCATTTCCAAGAACGCTTCTTATATGTTTTCAACTAATCTTCTTTTCCACCAAAACATACTTTTATATTAAGTGCTACCTTAGCCTCTTCTCCACTGGATGTTCTGATAAACCACGTAAAGAAACCAGAGAAATTGGTTCAAGAACAGGAAAATAAAGAACACTGTTAAATCAGTCAGAAAACATGTTCTAAATGTCAATATGAATGACCATGTTAATTAATGATCAAGACCAAGCACAACCCGTTTCCTTCCACCCCCTACTTGGTATTGCTAGAATCAAGTGGAACATCAACCTCTGCTTCTAGGAATGACTGAAAGCTCCCCAGTTTTTAACTAGGCTCTCACCAGAAAGCTTGGTTTCACAGGATGGTGATTTAAACAGAGACAAAATGAATTTTTATCAGAGAAAAAAATAATTAAATGGACTTTTTAATATCACCATTTTTTTACTTATGATTTTTTTTGCTCTTAAATGCTTTTCTGTTGCATCTTAACATCAGTCTATGCCAGAGAGCCAAACCAAGAGGGAAATGGGTTTTACTTCATGAGAACGTGAGCTTTCAGGAACACTTAGAGCAGTCTAGAGGCACCCAAAAGTAGAGCTTCTTTGGGAACCAGATTCCCCATTTCACTTACAAAAGCTAACCAGCAAGTAGCAAAGAACCTGGCTGTTCTTACCCTGACTTTCCAGCAGCTGGCAGTGCAGATACCACCAGTCAAGACAGTTTCAGCCCTTGGATGTCAGTCTGGGGTTCCTTGCTCTGTGAGCACCAGCCTGGCAAGTGCCAGGGAGCTCCAAGGTTTCCATTCTCCTATAGCTGTAATAGCCCAACTCTTAAGCAGATATGCAAGTAAGTCAGTAGAAGTAACCTGTCTGTAGGATAAGTTTACTGTGATCAGAGAGAAGTTTAGCACTAAGTAGGTTTCTTTGTTTCTTCTCTAATAGGGTCTGAAAATAAATGAAAAAAGAATATCATTGGATTTTTAGGGTAGGGTATGGGATGCCCAGGTTGCTGGCTCCTGACAAAGTTGCAGTAGGTCAGTGAGATTCTGGGGTTCAATAGCAGTGCTGTCAGTCCCAGATTTAATGACAGTATTTAATGGCAGCTTAATGATGTAGCTCTGGAGGATGCTGAGGTATAAAAGTGATTTTTAAATGAGATGGTTAAGAGACACCTGACAATGACAGATGGAAAGGTCTTTAGGTGACGTTAAGACTGTTTAAAAGGAAAAGTGAGTAAGAAAATCAGTTATATGTGGTTAAGCTTACATATGCTTGATTTTTATTTTTTTTTTAATAAGTTATGTATAATTCAATGATTCAAAGCAATAACTGTGATGGTGATTTTGGAGCAAATAAAATTACATTCAGAAGGCCGGAGCAAATAAAGTCAATTCGATTACTGTTTGAAGTCCTCTTCAGGAGGATTTCATTTGGTAATAGTTTAACCATAGGCTACAGTGATTTTCTAATAGAAAATGCATTATTTCTGAACGAATAGTAGGAAATATAACCATTACCAGTTGTCCAGAAAACAGAACAGAGAGATATGAGACTACAGAAAGACTGTTCTGGGATGCTTTCCTACTTAAAGTGCGCTTGAATATTATGGTTTATGTGGCATTTTTCATTTATACTTTTCAAACAGCCAGGTTAAAAAATACTGACCAAGAAAAAAGCAAAACCCTGATAAAAACCAGAACTAAAGAACGGAGGTGTCCTGCTTTCGGATGCCAGAAGGAGACTAACAAAGGGTACTGCCACAAACAGTGATGGGATGGTTTCATCACAACCAGAGGAATAGCATGATGTAACAAATTACGTCGGCTTGACTAGTGATGCACACTGGTGGATGCTGGCAAGGAGGAATCTAGGAATTCAAGGGGCTTTTTTCAGGTATTCTGCCTCCTCCTCCTCCTCCTCGGAGTTCTGCCTTCACTTCTCTTGACATGGTTTTAAAAGAAACGGAACTGAACGACTAGAAAGAGACTTCTTTAGGGTTGTTTCTGGCGCCTGGCTAAAATAAAGAGCACTAAAAGTAGATTATTTCTGAAATGACCAAGGGGACCTTTAAGTGAACAGTAAACGGGATTGATATAGAGCTTAAATTTACAAATCTACACAAGAGGCACCTTGCATCCAAACACTGCCTCAATTGCACCTCTTAGCAGAGCAGAGATTTCCTTAGGAAGTGGAAGGAAGGAGATTTAGCAGAGAAATTTAAATACACCACAAACGCTATTTTTCTTGTGTTCTAAAACCTTGGTTTTCTTTTATAAGTGGTGTTCAGGGGGGTTGAGAGCTGGGATAAAACACAAATGTGTAAGATGTCTACAAAAGCCATGCATTTATTCAGTTATGCTCACAAAAGGGGGGGATTTGACTGTGGCTTTCAGGATGCAGCAGAACTTAGCAAGAGAACGATACACTTTTATTCCTTCTTTCCATCTGTTTTCTTTCCATGAATTTTATCGACCTGTAACTTCTAGAAATACAGCTTCAGTCTCTCAGCCAGAGCCATAGAAGTTGGTCTGTCATGTGTTTGAATTAGTATGTTAACCGGACAAGAGCTGCGGAAATATATCTTGGCAGTTCTAACGCTGTGCACTGAGAAATAGCATACGATAAGGGAAATTAATGGTAGTAGCACATCAGCTAGTGTAAATATGACTGGCAGGTTTTATTTGTATGTGCTTTCTGGTTTTGCAGAGGGTAAAGAAAAGCGACAACCTCAACAGCTGCCTGTTGAAACTTGGTGCTTGAAGTTATGGACTTTGTGGATTGGTTTCATCCTGTGATTTGATTGTCATGGTGACATCTGTTAAAAGCTCTCATGGCAGATATTTCTAACACGTTTCTCAAAGAGCATTAATGATTCATTGGGTTTAGGGCTTTTGTTTTGTTCTCTGTGTGTCGTGATTCCATGGGTTCATTACCAAAGTCCTAAGGCCAAACTGTATCCCTAGTGTATCTTCTAAGCCAGCTTGAGGGTAGGAGGATGAATGAAGGTTAATTGTTAGCATTAGGAGCAACTTTTTGATGGATTAGTATTGAGTTGAATCCAAGCAGAACTACTGGATGTCAATGTGTTTGGAATACTACGTTTAGAAACTCACTTAGGTACCCTTCTATCTTAACTCACGCTTACAGAAGATCATATTTATAAAGGCTGTATAATATGGGGTTTTTATATAGATTTGGAAATTTCTGTAGTTTTGTTTGTTCCCTATTCATTTATTTTTTGATATTAACATTCAGACTGTTGCTGACTAATGCTGCTTAAATTTCTTAGAATCCTACCTTTTTGCCTGATACACATGACTAAATCACATAAGAGGAGTGGGTTTTAATGGATTAAGAGTATTTTTTCCTGGCTTATTGTCTTTGTAGTCCGCATGCTAATTTGTTGGTCCGGTGAAGCGCATGTTAACCCAATGGATTATTACAGTCTAGATACTTGTAGAAATATTTGATTTGAGGATGAAGGGTCAGGCTGTTCCTACCGATCAATGGTCTTGAGACACTTAAGGTATATTAAAAATGAAGATAAGCTATGCTGGTGGGGTAGAAAGTTACACGTGTAATAACCAAGCCAGCAATAGTCCTGCGAGAAGGATTAGAGGAACCTATGTGTTTCAGATATAACACTTTTTAGATTTGCCTTAGAGCTTCTAAAGCCTTACCAGTGTAAGCTAAGGTGATCCCCTGTTGCTGGAGAGCTGACTTTGCTTTCTTCCTGTTTACACTTTCTAAAAGCTTTAGGACTCAGCTTCGCATGTCCCTTGATGTACAGAAGTGATGACACGCCAAGCAAACAACTGTGTGCAGTGTCACATGAAAAAGATAGATTGTCTTAGTGGAGAGAGAAACCCCACCAATACATTTAGTTAGCAATTAACTTCTTAAGGCCTTCATTTCATGTCCTAGTTTTTCTCCTGGGTAGCTGGATATCTAGCTCTTTATTAGCCACTGTTCCCAGCATTGCTTCATTCTGCCATAAATTCTGCCCTGTTTTCATCGCTGTGGTGTCTGTTCTCCACACGTTTGTCTGTTTATTTGTAATACTTTCCTGTCTGTGGCTTGCTGAAGTTTATAAAACATTTCAACTTTTATAGAAGCTGATATACTGTAGGCTGGTTTTATGGAGAAGGATTTAGTCCCATGCAGTTCATTGATGCTTTAGCCGTGTTTCTGAGCAGAACTTTGTGCAGCCCTCATTTTGTGAAGTCACATAGAATCATAGAATAGTTAGGGTTGGAAAGGACCTTAAGGTCATCAAGTTCCAACCCCCCTGCCATGGGCAGGGACACCTCACACTAAACCATATCATCCAAGGCCTCGTCCAACCTGGCCTTGAACACTGCCAGGGATGGAACATATCACAAGCCTTGCAAAATCTGGAACATCATCAAAAACACTGGGTTTGTAAATCTAATCTCAAATTGTCTGTATTTAAAATGTGATGCAGCCGATGCTGGCTTTCTCTAACTGGCCTCGGTCTTGATCTATTTCTTGGATACCACTTGATAGATCACTTGAAGCATAAGATACCTTTGTTGTTATCAGTTTGACCGAGTTCTAGACTAGTTCTTTGCATGTATTTCTAAATGCTTCTTAGCTCATTTCATATGTTACCTTGCTGCATTATTTCCTACTTGCATCACAGTAGTCCCTCAGTTTTCTATTGTCTGCTTAAAACTAAAGTCTGGTCCTGCAGAGCTTTTTATTCCTTCTCTTCGATTCAAGTCAGAGGCACAACTCTCCCTTTCCCATATCCTGTCTGAAGGACAGCCATTTGGCCTTGAACACAACCGTGTTTAGGACAGGTGTTAGTTTATACCTTGTGAGAAGGTTAGACTCGGAAATCAAGGAAAAGGGAAGGTTACAGGGAAGGGAATTAAGAACATGGGGTCAGGTACTCAAGAGTGTGAGCAGCCAAATTCCATGTGATTGACAGAAGGATAAGAAAAATATCAGAGCATCCAAAGGCCAACATTTTGGAAACCTGTTAACTGTTGGTGTTTTGATCCAAGTGTTTTCCTGTTAATAAACCCAGTAAGTCTTCCTTGGCATAGTATAATGATGTAGTAAATCATAGATGGTTAAAAGAGGCATCTTTTTTACTCTCAGGATGAGTAAATGGATAGGAGAACAATCTGCAACAGAAGATATAGATCCATGTTTTCAAACATTCAGATTTAACTATGTCCTGGTTTCAAAAAATAGGTTATTTTTCTTCTTCTTAGTAGCTGGTGCAGTACTGTGTTTTAAACCTTAGCCTGGGAACAATGCTGATAACACACTGATGATTTTAGTTGTTGCTAAGTAATGCTTATCCTGATCAAGGACTTTTCAGTCTCATGCTCTGTCAGTGAGGAGGGGCACAGGAAGCTGGGAGCCAGGACACCTGACCTGAACTAGCCAAAGGGGTATTCCATACCCCAGCATGTCATGGCCAGTATAGAAACTGGGGGGAGTTAGCTGGAAGGCCCAGATCACTGCTCGGTTGGGCTGGGTATTGGTCAGCAGATGGTGAGCAATTGTATTGTGCATAAGTTGTGTTTATTTTCTTTTCCTTTTTGATCTTTTAGTTTTGTATTTTCTCCCCTTGTTATTTCCCTTATTATTAGTAGTAGTAGTAGCTGTAGTAGTTTTGTATGGTACCTTAGTTACTGGATTGTTTTTATCTCAACTGGTGGGGTTTACATTCTTTAGATTCTCTTCCCCATCCTTCTGGGAGCTGGAGGGGAGAGAAGAAGGAGGGGAGTGAGCAAGTGGCTGCGTGGTTCTGAGTTACTGGTTAGGCTTAAACCACAACAAACTAGTACAAATGAGTACGTCATCTCTCATCTAGTGCTTGAAACTTACCCTTACATCTGATTTGCTGAATTTACTTTGATTGCTTTAAGCCTGTCTTGAAGTCTTCTGACAAATCAAAAGGAAAAGCTGAGAATAAGATGCAAAAACTGTGCAGCCCAACACTATAAATGGATCTAAAGGGCATCAGCCCTGTTTGACCTATAACCAGTGATAAGTACCAACTGCTGGCATTTACTTAACTTGCAGTTGGGTGCCTGGAAAAGATGCCTTAAAACTGTGCTTTCGAGGGGAGGTACAAACTTGTGTTGTTTTGTGATTTGCCGCTGTATTTTATTCCTGCGGCTCAGTAAAGTCTGATTTTACTGGACTAATTTGATGGAGGAATCAAGTTTCCCCCGTTATGCAGGAGAAGTTCTGGTAGGCAGAAAGGATGTGGTGGTTTATTCTTCTCAGGCTACCCTAATGCAAGTTTTTGATGAGGGCAGAGCAGCTCTGTTACTTGGAAGATTATTGTGTTCTTTTTTTGCCACATTTGTGCTTTTTGCTTCGAGTTGTGATGATTTTTGCTGCTTTGGGACAGAACTGATGGTGACTCGGCCACTGGGAACTGGATTCACTTTTACTCCAGTGGAAATTTCAGCATCAGTCGGATGATGCTATAGTGGATGTGTCTTCTCCATACAAATATTTGAATGAAGTGCAGCGGCAAGTACTGTGGCTCAACAGCCAATAAGAGCTGTCCATATCTGTAAATACATAAATAGATTTGAGCCAAGGCAGATGGATTAATCATAGTGGATTTTGGTGGTATTTGGCTTGTGCTTTTCTTCTGGAGTTGTGTGTCAAAGTTTGGGGAATTTATTTCTCCTTCTCCCCTTCTCCACCATTTATTCACTGAGTTTGTTGAGTTTTTTCTTCACCATCTATCTGGGACTACTACTTGGTAAAAGTACGTTACTGTATTTGTTAGTAACTTTTTTATTCTTATTTGACAGAAATGAGTTTTTACTGATTACTTAAGTACTTTAAGCTCTGCAAAGCCTACTACCAGCTGTATGATGAATCCCTTTGTATTTCTGAAGCCTGAAGGATAACTATTTACCGGGGCCAATGTAAAGCAGTTCTTGGTTTTGTATTATTGAATATTATTTATGTTCCGTGAAGTAATGATCTTGTTACAAGGTCATCAGGAGTATAAGTAAATCTAAGTTTTAGCTTGCGGGGTAGTTGGTAGTGCTTCAGAAACTGTGCTGTTAATCTTTACTTTTTTGCTCCTCTGGAAAGAAGTACTATTGCTTTTGCCAAGCTAACTAAACGTGTTAGGCTTTCAATGAAACTCACCCTTTCATGTTCTCCTTGCTCTCCAAAGTTCCTTGAATTGATGGCCTTGGGCAATGAATATATAGACTGAAGGTTATTGTAAGGCAGCTTATCAGCTTGAGGTATTTTTATTCTGTGGGAAGCAAGGCAAAGCCCATGTCTATTGAGCAGTTTGGCATTTATATTGTGTGATAAATACTTCTGGAATGGTTGAATTAGACTCCGAGTTTAATTGGGTTTAAATGAGAAAAGTCCTTCAGCACTGATAAGGAAGAAGGAAATAATTCATTGTTTGTTTTTGCAGCAGGTTTTGAATTGGATATTTGTGAAGACAGAAAATCTGTAGACACTTTATGTGCTTTTGTGTCATTCCTGCAGGCTGTCTTTTATATACGGTTTAGTATTCTGTTAAACGTATGATGTTTTATGTGGCGATTGTGGGATGAAATTTCACATCCTGATATAGATTGGGGCCCATACTCTTGGAATCCTTATTTCTAAAAGATTGCTTAAGAACTGTAATCTCTCCTAAGAATATTTGATGTGATGCATGCCTTCCCTGGAGACACAGGTAGGGTATTTCTTGCAGTCCCTCATCAGACAGTGTAGCAAGGAAGCGATTCTTATTTAAGGAGGAGATGATTCTTTTCAGAAAGAGAAATTAAAACTCTTGAAGGTGAGGAAGAAAACTATTCAGCCTGTTTACAATGAGCAGACAAAATGAATAGTGTTCAAGCAGAGTTTTGTTTTGTACATGTGTCAATGCAATTATTAATGTAGTGTCTGTGTGCCTAATAAAATTAGATACATCTGTTATCTTTGTAAGGCATTTGAGTCTTTGCTGCAGTGGTTCTTGTGTTTATTTTCTTTTACACTATTCTTTTATGAATCAATAATGTAGTTTTCTATAGGTAGAAATAAAACAGATTCTCATCTCAATAAATTGCTTAATAATAGTGCCATGCGTTTGCTTTTGTTTGTCACCAGAAAGAAAAGAACATCCATTGCTCTGAGTAAAATTGGAACTTTAATTAGCCTTGCCAACAAAAAATAATTATTTTGTCAAAATCATGGTGTTATTTTCTGGAAAGAATGACACTAACACTTACTTTGGGAAGTATTACCCCAGTCACATTCATATTTCCTCTTAGAATATTGTGTGAACGCAAGAGCCAGCAAGCTAAATGTTAATAAGCAATATATTGAGGCATCTTACTGAGCAACATTTAGATGCTCATCTTATGAAAATCATTATTTTTCTTTGTAGCATCTACCTAACAAATAACATGGAAGCATCAAACATGGCAAAAAATGCTTTCAAAGAAAGCTTCAGAATGCCAGTGACAAGAATTCATCTTCCTTTTTCTAAGCACCCCTGTAGGATTTTTCCTGAATTACCAATTTTGATTTTAATTCAAAGTTTCAACTTTAGCCTTTCTTCTACTTGATTAATAGGCTAAGATGAAATTGATTTATTTAAAACAAGCAAACACAAAAGGATCTGGACAAGAATCAGCAGGTCTTTTTTGGGTTTTATGAATGAAGGCCCTTACAGCAATACTAACTGTGCTCTCTGCTTAGAATGGAAGTGGCCTCTGCTCTCTGTAGTGGTCCAAAATGAAGATTCTGGGTGATGTTGGTGATCTTATTTCATAGATTTTAGCATGTCGGTAGCAATTACGTCCTGTTTTACCTTCTACTATCTCTTTTCAATCTATATATTTGATAATCACACCAGGGTACCCCAAGTAGAGTAGTAGGTATGTTCATCAGATACTCAGCCTTGCATAAGTGCAAGGAAATATTCCAATGTAAGGAAATATGCAGTTCTTAGTGAAAGAATAATCTGCATTTGTCATCACAGTATCTCTCACATCAGGGTTTCCCAAATGCCAGAAATACCAAAGTGCTTGCTAGTTCTCCTACACTAATGTTATTTTACAGCATTCCAGTTAATTCATTTGTATTCACTGTCTAGATCGCAAGAAAAACCTATTAGGTCATGACTTTCAGGGAGAACCTGTATACAGAGCAATATATTGTACTTTTCTATTGAATTTTATTCATTTTTAACAAGCAAAGCAGATCTCTGAAGACTTCATTCTTTCAACATACATTCATTTATTTATATCTTAAAATATAGTGCTTACCTTATACCTTTATACCTTAAAATGCAGTGCTTTAACTTCAGTATAGGTCGCTATATGAATTGAATCTATCGTTATGGCTTCATGGAAAAATCAAGCTTGGAAAGAAGGGTAGATTCACAAGGAACAAAACTCTTCATCTTTAAAATCTATTATCTTAGATAATTATTGGATGCGACACAAGAGAAAGACATACGCAAGTAGAAAGCTGTTGATTTTTTGTGTTAACTGACAGAGATGGAAAATCCAACATGCAGTTCTCTAGCAAATTGATCAAACCAAACCCTTTTTACCTGTTTACATAACATGCAACATAAATATAATAAATATAATCTTTACCTTACATGCATCAGTCCTAGGTTCAGCAGCAGCAGTCATTTTTCTCCTTCTTAGTAGCTGGTGCAGCGCTGTGGTTTTGACTTTCGGCCTGGGAACAGCACTGATAACACCGATGGTTTTAGTTGTTGCTCAGTAATGTTTACTCCAACCAAGGACTTTGTGAGTCTCATGCTCTGCCAGGGAGGAGGGGAAGCCGGGAGGAAGCAGAGACAGGACACCTGACCCAAACTGACCAAAGAGGTATTCCATACCACAGCACGTCATGCCCAGGATGTAGAACTGGGGCCAGTTACCTGGAAGGGTTAGATCACTGCTCAGTTGGGCTGGGTATCGGTCGGTGGGTGATGAGCAGTTGTATTCTCTTCCCTTGTTATTTCCCTTATCGTTGTTATTGGTGTTAGCAGCAGCAGTGATTTGTGTTATACCTTAGTTACTGCTCTTATCTCAACCTGTGGGAGTTACATTATTTTGATTCTCCTCCCCATCCCTCTGGGTGCGAAGGGAGGAAGGGAAGGGAGTGAGAGAGAGACTGCGTGGTTCTGATTTACAGCTGGGCTTAAACCATGACGGCGTCATAAATATAATACATTCATATATAATTCCTAGTGCTTTAACAAAACCACAACTTGCCAGTTGGAGAGGGAAAAGAACACCCTACATGAGGCCCTGTGTAGAGCACTTTTAAAGTGCTATAATTGAGAGAGAGATTTTCTGCTAGTGGGAAACAAAAGTCTGATCACTCCATGAAGTTTTGGGGCCTAGAGACTGATGCTGAAGAGAAGGTTTAACGTTTGATCTTGCTGTGGTACTTGACGTGGATAAACAGAAATCTAGAGTTAAACCTGCAGTGAGCAGGTTTCATCTGCTTAGAATATCTTCTCTGATGTCTGTGCATGGAAGTTAGTTTGAGCAATTATATTTGCTTTACTGCTTAGGTTCATGCGTAACTGACAGGATTAAGATTTCAGGTGCGTATAAAGTTGCACTCACACTGTAGCTAGAGCTAAATCCTCTCTCCCAGCTTTGTTTTCTGGCTCATTTGCTGTAATAAAATATCAAATTTATGAAAGTATCCAAGTGAAAACTTAAGCAAGAGCTTAAGAGGAGAATTGCTGAATTCAGGTTCAACTTTTCTTCAGAGGAAGAACTATATTGAATATGTCAGGATATTCTAATAACTGCATAATTGTTATTGTGAACAGATTAACACCTGCCTGTGTAAGGTGCCTTACTCAGTGCTCCTAGCTTATGCTCTGATCACCTTGCTTTCACCTGGAGAAAGCATGTAGAGTAAGGGGGGTATGAGAAAGTTACACCAAGAGGAAGGCAAAGGGTCCATCCTCTGCTTAGCATGCAGAGAAGGGTTCCCTGATTTGGTTCTTCTGCTGTCTCTGTTAAAAGCCTGGCTGTGCTGGGGCACATAAGTGATAGGCTTCTGGTTTCCTAATATGACTAATTGCTAACATAAAGCTTTCTTGAGTGTTAAATTTATCTGGCAAGTACTTTAGGAGCTACAATGCGTTCTCTAATGAGAGTGATAGGGTGGGAATGGAAAGCTAGACACTTTGCATTGCCCCCTTTTACTGCCTGGGGAGAGGAGACAGCAATATAGCCTCTTCTAAAGGCAGAAAGCAGCTCAGTGCTGGTGGGGAGATGCTGCCCTTTCATTACAGCTATTGCATACGTACACGTTTAAGTATGCTTTGAGTAGCTTTGCAGTGCCTTTTACTCAAGAGCTCGGCAATCTTTGCTAATTCCATAAATCATTTTAGAGACAGTTTTATTGGACTGCTTTTTTAGTTAATTGACTACAAGCTATTACCAAACCCACTAACTTGTGTATGTGTATCTGTGTATTTCATTCTACAGGAGCTCTCCCATTCAATCATTTCTGAATTAAACACTTTTGTCTTTTATTGGAGCCTCGATAATGCTGTTTGGAAAGGGCTAGAATTCTATTGTACTTGAGCATGTATTATTTAGTAAGTGTTCTCAATGTCTTTTAGAAGACAGCAAACATACAGAGTACGTTGCAATCATTAAGCAAGCTTGTCAAGAGGAATTGGAATACAACCTTTTCCTGTGTTGTCAGGGAGCTGCTTGATCTATGTCTGGCTGGCTTTTTCTTTCTTAAGCTAGTCCTATAGGATATCATAGTGCAGCTGTGCAAGCCGAATGTTACTGACTCCATCAACCCAACCAGAGTGATTGTCATTGATAGCAACTTCAGATGTTGCAAATCAGGGTTTTTTTGTTCTGTAGATGAACACACAACTACTTGCTGCTTTGAAGAGGGCCTCAAGCTGTATGAATGTCCTGGTGCTGTGGATTTCTAAATTGCAGGAATTTTAGGCTCATTATCTGTTCTAAATAGGTAGTACTTCAGTTAAATATGCAAAAGGCACTTTTATGGGTGGAGGTTTGTTAAAGACTGAAATATCTCCTTGAGAGTCAGAAGGTTTGTCTCCTAGAATTCCATATTGGTATGTAGATACCTTCTTTTGGGGAGGGAATCTTGCATTCCTAAATAAGCACTGGCACACGAATGAAAGCAAGGTACTGGAGAAATTCCGCTTTAACAAATCTGTGCTCATGAGAATGCTATCCTATCGAGTTATTCATATTTAGCTGCTTTCATGTGTGCCACAGATTTTACTGCATGGAACTGGCACCTTTGTGAATGCAGATATGTTAAAGTAATGGATTCTGGCTCTGGATCTTTAAGTATTTCACCTGTTTATTGAGGAGGATTGTTTTTATATTACAGTGTTTTATTTATTGTCATTAAACCATATCTAACTCATGGAAGGAGAAGAAATTTCCTTATAATATGTTTGATTGGGAAGCCATGCAGTCAAAGTTTATTATAAAGATAAAACAAATGCTGGGGAGTTGCTTTGCAGAAAGACCATTAATATAAAATGAAAAATTAATTGAGCTTGATTTTTCCATGAATTCCAGATTGGTGTTCTGCTGATCCTCAGATCCACTCCAAAAAGAGTGTGTGTTAGAAAAACTTATGCCATGGTTGCTCCCAGCTACACCAGTATGAGAGATGATTAGCATTAGAAAGAACTGTGCAGTGAGGCACTTACATTACAGGACCACATCAAGTATTATCATGAATGGTTAAAAATTGGGATTAAACAGTTTATGCATGATAGGAAACTGATGCATTTAAAGGCACTCAGCCTAATTTGGGAAAAGGTTGACTCCTCATGCAATGGTTTACCTGGAGAAGGATTACACCTACTTGTTCTTGATGTTTGCCCTTTCCTTTGTGGAACCACTTCCCATACAGAACTGGGAAATCAACACGATATGTAGATATTTTTAGTACAGAAAAATGTAACTTCATAAAGAAATGGGTAGGGAAATTGTTGAATGTGTATGCAGTCTCTAGGGTTTGTTGCTGAGGGACAAGCCTGGTGAACAAGGATTTGTGTTCTCTTTGTTGCTGGACTTGCTACAGATATGCTGAGTGACCTTGGATTAAAGCCACTTTGTCTTTCCACATCTATTCTGCTTTACTTTGTCATGGCCTCTATCTCACAGTCCATCTAAATGTACAATACAAGCGTTCAGCATGCTGTTTTTCAGATAACACATAGCATAAGGGGACGTTTTCTTGCTTCCATATCAAATTACGACCCCTCCAATATATGCAGAAATATGAGTTATATTATGATAGCGCTTTCTTAAAACTGATGTATATTTTCATTAAGTGTTGGAGGGTGGAAATAATTATAAGCAAAAACCAATATGGGAAAACCTGTTCCCAGCTTAGAAGTTTCAGAAAGCTAGAAATGAAGGGGGAAATGCCTACACAGTGGTGTATTTCTGAAACACTGGAACTATAGAGAAGCTTTAGAAAATCCCATAGCTGATAAAATATACAGAAATTGCTACTGGTAATATAAAGTCCTTTCTCCTTCCTGCAAAAGCTGCCCATCACCCTAATGAGGTTATCCAAGCAGCAGAGAGACAGAGTCTAGGATTTTATATGAATGTTTGGCTCCAGCATGGGTTGCTATTGAGAACCATCTCAGCAGAGTCAATAACACTGAAGGTTCAGCAGAGACAGCTGTGGCAGCTCATCCCAGGAAGATCCTGGCACACTTGCAAAGTACCAGCTGAAATATTGCTGTGACAGATAAGGAAGCAATTTGTATGCCACTGCTAACATGTAATTGCTAAGCACATGCCCACGGTACAGAACTCACCAGCGTTTGCTGTAACAGCAGACCAGAGTTCCAGAACTGCTAAAAGGGAAGAGGCAACTGAACTGGCAGTTCTGGATCTTTCCAGAAGTTACTCTTGGCAAAGAGCTCAAGCAACATGCTGGGATTTGGTATGTGCAAACTGCCTATATCCAAAATGAAAGAGGCCAAACCGTTTTAACGGTAGTTGCTTGCTTCACTTGCTTTGTGAATTGTCTAAGAGAAAGCTTCAGAGTTACCACTGAAAGTTACTTTTATTTTTATTTAATAAAGCAGAGGTGTAGAGGCTAAAAGGCCTGCTGGCGGCTGGATGGGAAGTCCCCGTTTCTGGTTAAATAATGAATACCAAAAGAACATCAAGTTTCCAAAGTGTTTTATGGATCCCACCTCATTAAATCTTTATAACACCAGCCAGAGTAATAGCATAAAGGTCAGCCAAGAGTCTATTCTTATACATAAACAAAGGAAGATGTGTCATCTGTGTCAATAAAGTGAAATGAATTAATAACTAAAGAAACACTTGATATATTTGATCTATACTGTACTTGGGTATCCTGTTGCTAACAGGCACTTTTATGGTATCCAGCTAATGGTACAGTCTTAAAAGCTTTTAAATATATGGAGTTTGGTGCTGGAAAGTGGGTTTCCTAAAGCCAAAACCATCCCGTGCATGTTTGTGGGAGTAGCTGCAAAGTATTTCTCATGAACATGAAGTTCTACATGAAGCGGAGACAAGCAAATGGGAATAAAGGATGTTTTCTGACATCAGGAGTTTGATCTAGTTGGTAGCTTTTATTACCTACATGGTTATCTGAATGTGCAGTTCCCTGCAGTACTCCATCTGATTGCAGCTGGGATTGCTTCTGTGGAAGAGGTGGTAGAGATATAGCTTTCTCACATACCAGGTGAATTTCCTCTCCCCTTTCCCACCCAAAACATCTCTCAGCATGTTTCTCTGAAGGCTGCATATCCACCTTTCATACTATGTCAAACTATTCTTTTCTGCTAATGACCCGACTTCATTTCAGCCAAGATCTCTCTTGGCTACAAGCATGATGCTTTCCCAAGAGCAAATACTGTGCCAAAGTCCTCCTGCACAGCAAGTTCCATTTCCTGAATGCCTGGCAGTGATGGTGTTTCGTCAGGAGCATCAGCTTGAATAAAGCCAAGGAAAATGTATACTCTATAAGAACTTAGCTTTATTTACCCTGACAAAACTTTAGTAGTACCTACTAAAAGACGGAGTCTGCAAAGTGTGGCTATGTTAAGCAGAACTCAGCAGAGGTGAGCTGCGCTAGTGTTACCTTGCTTCTCAGGAGCGGGTTTTGGTGCCTGCTGAGCTCCATGCAGTTCAGCACAGACTACTGCTGTTTTGTGAATTACTCTCTTGAGAGCTGAGGGTGCATATGCCACACTGGAGTCGTAGGCACACACCCAGAAGAAAAGAGGTGCTGTCAGTGTCTGCAGATAATCTTTTTCTGAACTTAAAGATGCTCTGTAATGCAAATGCAATCGAAGCTGTGTGGAGCATAGCTGGCTCTGGGAAAACAGTGTTCCGATGTGTGCCTGCTGTGGGACACTTTCAATAGCTGTGGAATACCTGGTTTCATGGCTGTCGTGTCTTCCTCACTTTTTTTCTTTCTTATGTAATATCCCCTTTAGGCTTCTCTGAAGTATTCGCCAAATCCTGAAAGAGCACGAACACCTCGATTTGGCAAAAAAAGCATGGTAAACTCCAGGATCATCTTTACAGGGAAATCAAGCTTTCCCGAGAAGTCTGTATGCACAGAGCTATTTAACATTCTTTGCAATACCCAATAAGATGCATTTTGTTGTTGTGTTGCGAGGGTTGGGGTTGCAAGTGCGCTTCTTTTTCATTGCTTTTCCCTTCTTCCTCAAGCATCTGAGTCCTTTATTCCACAGAAATGTAGGCATATGCCTTGTGATGAAAACTGGCCTGCCTGCATACAAGGCATCCAAGTAGGTGACAGCTGGGAGAATACAAATGTGTGGTACAATGTGCTATTATAATGTCAGAGTTAGAGTAGGGCGGAGGGAATGCTTGGATTCACAGTCTGTTTACAAGTGGAACGTATCACCTTTTTGAAGCTTATCTTTTCTCCTGAAAGGTTTATTTCCACCATTTTTCTATCCCAGAGAGCAGTGTGAAATTTTAACCTACTCTTGTGCTTTTCACTTTACACAGGGACTTAAATGCCCAGGTAAAACATGCAAGCAAGTAAAAGAGGGAGATGAGTTTCTCAACAATCAAAAATATCCACATGTTAGAACATGAGTTTTTTCTTTCATTTCACCATTGAGTGTGGGCCAGTATTATTCAATCAGGTATTTTTGTGCGGGAGGTAGGGTAGATGAAAGCTGCCCCAGTAAAGCAGTAAAATGCTGCATGACTTTATGGTTGTGCATGTGTCCATATCAAATATGCTGAAGATGAAATTAGTATTTCTACCTATGTATTCCTATTTGGTAATGAACTGTGGCAAGGGAAACAGATTGCTTTTTGGCCATGTGAGAAGATGCTTTTTATCCTTCCACTCCTCAACCCCCTTTGCCCCCACTCCCCGAATTTCATTTCTATTCCTGGGTATGCATATAAGGAGAACAGAAACAGTCTTTCGGTAGGTCACGTAAGGCTTGACACAGGTTTTAATTCATTAAATCATTGGAAATGCATTGTTTAGCTGCTTTGTAAGTTTAAGACTTGTTTTTTCTTCTTCGTGTATTATACATAGAGCAGTCAGGGTAATAGGAAAAGAAGAAAGTTTAAATTTGACTAACAAGTGGTCGTGACTTCAAGGTACTTAGTCTCAGAACCTTTTAACATGATAGTTCTTCAAGCTACCTCCCTAGACAGTTAACCTTAAGCTAATCAGTTTCTAAGGTATCTAGCTTGAATATTTAAGCTAATGAAGTTAATTGATTATGCAGTGGCATCTGTTCACAATGGAAGATTGTCATACTTTTCTTACGTGCACCGCTGATGTCTATGCCGATGTCACCGTTGGTGTCCCCACTGCCGTACGAGAAAGTCACCTATCGTTCAAGTTGAAAGTAGCGCGAAAATCAAACCTGTACATTGCGGTCTGTCTGTAACATGAATGCAGACAGCTAAGCCCTTGCCCCTTTCTTAACACAGGCATCAGCTCTATGCTCTCTAGAGGAGGTCTTAATGTCGCTTCTTTCTTGCTGACACTTAAAATCTCTGAGAGAAAAGAAGAGGAGAGATGAACAAGGGATCCAGTGATCACAGCGATAAGAAACGTTAGCCAGGTTTTCCATCTTTGGTTATCGCAGAGGATTACTTTCTCAATATTATTCTTGAAGCTTCACTATTCTTAGCTAAGTGCCTCCCCAGTTGAAATACCGAGGTTTTTAATGCAACAAGGCAGCCCAAAATATACATGAAAACGGGAAAATTAACATTGTCTTGTCTTCTTTTTATGCTTCAATCTGTCCAGAAATAAATATATTCTCTCTTTTAAGCCTCATTAATCTCTTTGAAGATGTAATTGGGTTTTTATATATCTGTTCACTAAAAATGAAGCTTCCCTGCCTGGGTGATAGGTCCTTTATGAACACAGAAATCCCACAGCAAATCCATATATGTGACTCCTCTGATTCACTATACTGTCCCTTTTGCTGCAGCTGAGCCTAGCCAAAGAAGCCAGCTACAGAAGGGAACTAGAAAGAATCCTTTCTGCAGTTTCTTATGTTTCATTATACCAAAATGCTGTGTAGTGATTAAGAGATTAAAACCAGCACGTTTTAGAAGAGATTACCTGCCTGAGATTCTTTGGTTCTGGTTTCACCAAGCAGAAAGAGATTCTTTGGTAGAAAAGCTTTCTGGGAGAAGTTGTATTTTTTCACATGAAATTTTCTGTTTTTTAGGAAAATCTTATCTTTGACAAAGGGGGAAGAAAAACTTAGTTTAGAAAATCAAAAGCCTTTAATTGTATCTTTAGTTCTTAATTACTGTAAATGCTTAGATCAACTTGCTGATTCTTTTGTTGGAATCATGGGCAAGCTTTTTCTCAAGCCGATTACCTACTTTTCTACACATGGGGTAGCATAATGGAAAAACTAGAGCATACTATGCCATGTTAAGGAGAAGATGGTATTATGGCATGCTGCCATCACATGTCCATGGCTGTCAAAATTCTTGGTGCAATCAGTGTTTATCACACTACGCCCATGCATCTTGCATCAGTGTGTTTTTAGGTAACATTAGCGTATAGAAATGAGGATGGAAAAGCATTTTATATAGGGCTCTAGTAACCAACCGTTTGCTGAATGCTCAGCATTGTGGTTCTCATTCTGAGAATCAATTGCAGGCCTCAGATGCTGTGATTGGGTATTTTCTTTTAGATACAGTGTGTCTGCAATCAGCAGAGATCTTAATACACTCGGCAGCTTAGTCAGAATGGAATCTAAGAAAAGACTACATCAAAAACATGGACCTCCAAGTGGTCTTAGCTGAAATGAAAGCAGGTAATATGTCCCATTTAATGCGTGTTTGCCTTCAATTAAAGGAGATGTATAAACAGTTTATTTGACCTTGGCTGATACAGCGGCAAGAATAACTGCAAGAGAGGAAAGAATTAATGAAGCCAAGGACAATGTAAACTGCTCTTCAGCAGACATGCTGACAGCAACAGAAAACAACATTCCCTCTTGGGCAAAATCGATGATCTTGAAAATCATCACAGAAGATCTAATCTGAAGTCCTCCTGGTATATCTACAATTGGGAGAGTGCTGATGCGCTGGAGTTTCTGGGCAGAGCTCTGCTCTGCAACCTGATTATTCACCCTGTGCCAAAAAGTTCCATGGAAAAAAAACAGGCCACATAAGAGTTCATGTTTTCCCACCTTATTTCCCTAAGTGAAAGGATGAAGAAATTACACATTTATACTTCTCTTGTCCCTAATGTTAGACCAATATTTCTCAGCCCTTTCCTTCCCCCCCCCCCAAGATCAATTGAGCTAATTTGAGGGTAGATGAAAATATGCTGGGATGAAAAAGAAACCCACCCCACTGTGGAGCAAGCCAGATAAAGTCATTTGCTTGCGTAGTGGTCTTGCTAGGCTGGATTTAAGGAACAAGGTGATAATTTACATTCTACATTGCTAAGGATGAAGAATTTCTTTTTCCTTTTAGAAATAGGTGGTAACTATAAAAGAATAGAATAAGCAGTCTCAAAAGATAAACTTCAGAAGACTATAAATAATAATATTTATAAAAATCCTTCAGTTGTGTTACTATTCTCCTGTTTTCCAATAACTTTAAGCAGGAAGCCTTCTGTTAAATGGTTCTGTGTAAGAAATTTAGATTTGTGATTAAAAATACTGCCCATCTCAAAATCTGCCTTTAATTAAAGAAATAGCATTGTACATGGTAACATTTCATCTGGGTTTCTTTTATATCAAAGCCAGGTTTGCAGTACCTGTGTTCTGGAAGTTACAGCCTTCAGGCTGGTGTTTCAGTCTGGATATGAAGGTGACAAGCTCAGTGGTAGGGAAATGGTTATTACAGAATTAATACGTAAATAATGGAAAAAGGAAGATAAGAGAGCTCCTGGCATCTTTCCTTGGCCATAATCATATTGTCCCGATATTCTAGTTGCTACTTTTTTCCCCAATTAACACCTGTAGGAAATCATTAGGAAATTATAGAAAATATAATCTTCAGGATGACAAAGGCATATTCTAGAAGAGACAGAGAAAATGTGACCTCCTTTATGGCTTTTATGTTTTCCTCTCTTTTAGGAAACAGGAAAAAAGGAAAAGAAAAGTTCTTTTTATGGTATTTAACACAAAATAAAATAAATAATCTGCTTAGTCTCTTTCTGCTTCCCTTTTTCCCCTCATGACAAAGATGTCCCTATATTACCTCCTGTCATCTGGCTGTAAAAGTCCTAAATGTATTCCCCTTGACACTTACTGACAAGTACCTTTGTATTATAGAGAAAGAGGAATAATTGGCAATCTTTAGATGATACTAGATTTTCCCTAATGGAATAGTTGTAGCGTTCTTCGAGATGTCGTTAATAACTGTCAGTATGGGAGCTGTTGCTGCTTGAAAACCTCAGGAGCATTCACAGATGTAATGGCAGCACGGGCAGCCCTTTTAGCACGTTTTCCTTGTGCCAAGGATACTGCTGAATTAGCTGGAAAGGCATATGGACTTTTTTCTGTTTTTTTTAGCATAAGCAGTTGTTGTAATGAAACCTCAAACTGTGAAGAATTGCCATTGAAGTTAATCAAAGGATCTTGCAGCAGTAAGACCTGAAGGATTCGACTTAGGAGCAATTTGCTGTTTCAGTCTGGCTACACAAGATGACCTTGTAGTTTCGTAAAGGTTGTCTTTATAATCAGAATTGGCTGCTGCCTTTGAAAAAGGCAGAAATAACTTTTTGAGGAGGTTGCAGAAAGATATCCAGGGTATCTTGGAAACAAATTGGCGTGACAAAACTTTTTATTTGTTTAATTATAAAATTAAAGACTAAGCAGGGCAGAGATTTAATGTACATCAAAAACCAATTTGTCAGTGTGTAGTCACAGTGACCTAGGTTAAAGAACTGTCTTCCTGGGACACCAAGTATAATTCTCCATCAAGTGAGAGGCAGTTTTGCAAAATAAACTTCCTTTGGCTTCAATTCAAAGCAAGAGTAATCTACATGATACTTTTGAAACTCAGGCATGCGTGGTGATGTGAGAATGTGGTTGAACTTACTTTTTACTTGTGAAACATGGGATAGTAAAACTCCTTTGGTGCAGATGTTATTCTGTTTAAGAAGGTAAATTCTGAGAGTTGGTGGCGATATGTATACGTTCAGACAATGTAAATGCTTTGTACGTGGGAGACCACCTGTGATCTTGAAATGACATTTAGTGACGATTTGAGTCGTGGAAAGAGTAACTATTTGAGGCTAGATTAAAGAAAGATCTTTGTGACTAACTGGAACTTAGTGTTTGGTAGAATTTGATGATATTGCAATGTACATACATTTTATGTGGCTTTCATATTTGCTTTCTCACCCTGGTGTGTATAGGTTGATATAAAGGGTGGAGCTTTACGAATGTAGCTGTTGTGAACAAATGAAGTATCGCTTGAATGGCTTTTTAAAGACTTGCCACAGAGTTTTTCAGGAATGCTTAATGAAAGCTTCCACAGCTAGTGCTTTGCTTTATATGGTGATATCAACTGGGGTGCAGGGGTGGAGCTGGAAGGGAAAAGTGATGAGCAGTGTAGTCTTTCCTGAGTTGCATGTACCTCTGTACGAAGGCATGATGTGTGCTAACTCTACAGACTTACGGGTGAAAGCTGTCTTTGCTGTTGGCTACTGCTCCTGTATTTTCTCGCCTCCAAAAATGACGTTTGTGTCCGAGTCATAAGTGTTGAATTAACAACATAGTCTTGTATTTTGGAGACCACTGTTTGGACAAAATGGCATGGTGACGAGGAGTAAGAATATAGCTGCCAGCTCAACTGTGAACTTTGCTAGCTGAACGCTCTGTAGTATTCCCAAAATACTGGAAATGTGAAGATGTGTTCTTCTTTTGTTTAAAAACAACAGAAAACCTGAAAGATGGTGTCAAAAGCAACTTTTCTTATTGGAAAGTAAAAAAAAATGGGGAAAAAACCCCACTTACTGGAATTAAAAAAAATATAAAAATTAATTAAAAATAAAAATAAAACCAGAACTGTAAGCATGAGTGCAGCTGAAAGGGAGTGAGCATGGGTATTTCCGTGAGACAGGGGTCTTTCTCCGGGAACCTCAGTACCTCGGGAGCAATGGGAGTTGAATGGAGCCTCAATTCTTTCCTGTATTCATTTGTCAGTGAGAATAAAGGCCATGACCATATGATGAGTACTTAACCTGAGGCAATGAGTGGAGTAACATTCTCTTCAGTATCAGCATGTCTTGAATATTCTTTATTTTATTTTTTTAGAGGATAAGAAAAAGTGAGGGAATTTTTTTTCTTATTGCCTAATCCATCTAATATATGACACAGCAGCTTGAGATTTTAAGATTAAGAACATTATTCAGACAAAGGGATTTTTTGCACCAAACATCCATCTTCAGTTCTGCCATGTAGGTATAGTACAGCTTTTGAGCCATGACAAGACTTTAAGCAGTGGATAGTGTCATCAAGGAATACAAAACTGTGGAGAAACTGAATGCTGTGTCTTTGTTCCAGGTAAGTCAATATACACTTATACAGCATTGTTGTAACTGCCTGAAAGTCAATATGAAAGTATTACTAGAGCCTGGATATGACAAGTGACATTTTTCAGCACTGAGCTCAAAAAGTTGACATGTGAATAGAGATGAAAGGAGGAAAAAGGAAATTCTGCTGTTCATCAAAAACTGGGAGAGCACATAAAACTGTCAACGGTAGGAGGAACGAAATTGCCCTTTGCCTTCCTTTTCAGCTATTGCTGCTTAAGAGCCAGCAGATTAAGTGCGACCTATAGTCTGTGGCAATGCTAGTAGTGGAGCTGTGTTATATATACCATCTGAAATTGGTACCTGGGATTGGACTGTTTGCAGCTGACATGCTAAAATTTCTGGCTAGCACAGAATCATTTCTATACCTGTGCATTGCTGAGCTTTTTGAAGGCCTTTTCCTAATGAGATCTCAATTGCACAACCCATTTATTCTTGCTAGAAGAGCATACGTGTGTAAGAGAATATTTCTTTCCAATTGATCTTGTCTCGTTATTTCAACTGAGCCCAGAGATATTTAGGATTCAGTGAATCTAAAAAAGGGTAGCAAGTGTTAGGGAAATGAATTTATTGTGGTAGGTTGTCCCTAGCTGGAGGCCAGGTGCCTGTGAAAGCCACTCCATCACTCCCTAGTTCAGCTGGACAGGGAGAAAAAATATGATGTAAGTTTCATGGCTGAGATAAGGACAGGGAGAGATCATTCACCAGTTACTGTCACGGGTGAAAAAGGATTCAACTTGGAGAAATCAATTTAATTTATTACCAATCAAATCAGAGTAGGATGCTGAGAAATAAACCAACATTTTAAAACACGTTCTCCCCCTCCCCACCACTGTTTCCTAGGCTCAATTTCACTCCCAGTTTTATTTCCCCTTCTCCCTGCCGACAGCACAGGCGGATATGGAATGGGGGTTGCAGTCGGTTCATCACATACTGCTGCTCTTTCCTTTTCTATGGGAGGACTTCTCACACTCTTCCTCTGCTCCAACATGGGGTCCCTCTCACAGAAACAGTCCTCCATGAACGCTTCCAACGTGGGTCTTTCCCATGGACTGAATGGCTCCAGTGTCAATCCCTTCCATAGGGTACAGTCCTTGAGAAACAGACTGCTCCAATGTGAGTCCCCCATGGGGTCATCAGTCCTGCGGCAAACCTGCTCCAGTGTGGGCTTTTCTCTCCGTGGGTGCACACGTCCTGGCAGGAGCCTGCTCCAGCACGGGCTTCCTATGGGGTCACAGCCTCCTTTGGGTGTCCTCCTGCTCTAGTGTAGAGTCCTCCATGGGCTGCAGGGGAATATTTGCTCCACCATGGACATCCATGGGCTGCAGGGGCACAGGCTGCCTCACCATGGACTGCACCATGGCTGCAGGGGAACCTCTGCTCTGGTGCCTGCAGCACCTCCTTTCCTTGTTGTTCCATCACCTTGGTGCCTGCAGAGCTGTTTCTCTCCCATGGTCTCACTCCTATCTCTGGCTGCTGTTATGCAGCAGGGTTTTCCCTCCCTCTCCCCAGCCCCCTTCTTCAATGTGTTATCCCAGAGGTGCTACCATCATCGCTCATGGGCTCAGCTTTGGCCAGTGGTGGATCCATCTTGGAGCTGGCTGGCTCACAGAAGCCACCCCTGTAGCCTCCCCTGCTCCAAAACCTTGCTACGCAAACCCAATGCAATTGGTGGAAGTTAATGTAGTTGTTCAAATGAACTCTATCTCCAGCAATACAACTGGACAAAACTCTTGATCAGCTCTGAAACTGTTTTCTTTGTAACAGCAAACCAAAAGAGCATGGATGAGAAATACTTTAGTAATGAACCGTCTCTTTCAAATAGATTACCCCAATAAGAGTTGGAAACTCAGTTGTGCATCGTGTAGCACATGAGACTAAGACTGGTTACTTCTGTCTAGTTGCTGATGATCAGCATGACAAAAGGCACTGATGTTCAGAGGCTTTTGTCTGCAAAACTCAGTAGATGCACACAAAGCTGTACATCCTCCTGTACACAATTGTTCTTGCTATTTAGAATGTCAAGGAGCTTAGGACCGGCTGCCACAGTGGCAGGGAAGTTTGTTGTGTCACTTCAGAAGCAAAGGTCTTTCTGTGAAGAAACATGATTTCAGCCTGGGAATCTGTATCTTATCTGATGTTTCTAGAGATTCATGCTTAAACTCCAAAGCAAATTTGCAAACTATAAGCACTGTGCAAATTCTCTCTTGTGTGTAGAACTCTAAGAGGTTTTAGAGCATTATTGTTGTTCAAAACCTTGCTACTGTGTCAAAAAGCTGATAAATCAAGTAGGGGAAAAAAGAACCCAACCAACCCAAAACCCCCTGAGCCTTTCCCTGAACTCATAATGCTGAAATTCTCATTAGGGACAGCACACAAATTCTTGCAAGGCTCCCAGCATGGCACTTGACTGACCTGGCCAACAACCTGCGATTGAAACAATAATCCCATTCACTTGCCAGTGTTAGTCTCAGTGAAAGTTGTAACTAGGTATTTCACAGAAACATGTATTAGCACTAATGGGCACCTTAAACTTTAAAGGAAGTCGGGCTTTGACATTCATTGAAAAGGAAAGTTAGGACTTGAGCTCTGAGTTTTCTGCATTAGATTCTGCTCCAAGAGATTATAAACACAGTGATTAGACATTTTTCATATGATTAAAGCTTTATATTGCCAGGGATTAATTGCCTTCCATTAGGTTCCACAGACAAAAGACCTTGCTTGGAAGGATAATTTGAGACAAAATGGCTGATTTCCTGCAACTTGTTATGCACAGAAGCAAAAAAGATGTCTCACTAAAAGACTCTTTTAGTGAGACATCTACTCTCATATAAAAGAGACAGCAACATGTAGCAACAATATAAAAAGTCTGAACTTTGATATCTGACCGATGTTTTAAAGTCCCAGTTGCTTTATTGCTTGCTCTACAATGCCAGTCACACTTGAGATGACTTTCCTGATGATGTAGTTCTGTCTACTTATTTCTTTGTTTTTCTTTGTGTTTTCTGATGCTCAAAATGTCTTGATAGTTACTTTATTGTTATCTGTCCTAGGTAAATACCACTTCATTGTTTCAGTCATGAACAATGAAAAGCTTATAAGAGGAAAAAATGCGTAGGAAACAAACACAAGTTACAATAAACCCTCTCAACGGGGTATGATGCCAAGTGTGTTTTAAGTAGACTTTTTCTCCCTTCTGAATTTCCATGAACCTCTCATGTCTTACTTGAAAAATACCATCTAACTGAGCTTTCTGTTGTTGACATGACCAACAGTTGTGACACACAAGCAAGGTTTCTTACGCTTACCATTACTGTTGAAGAGAGCTCAGGTGTTTCACATTGCAGTCAGGATTGTGAACACATACCAAGTGATTTGTTTTATGGCAGCAACAAGCCTGAAGCTTGACAGCAGAGGTTACGCACTCAGAGATGCTGTGGTTTGCACACATCTTTAGCCTGTGAGTGTGACATGATTTTTCATCTAGTTATCATCATTACTTTGCTAAGCTGGAATTTCTTAGCTTTTTTTGAGGGGCCTTAACTTCGTATAGAATTAACTCACTTATTCCATAGTGATAATCATCATATTTCTCTTTTATTTGAATTACTTTGTCATTTCTATTGACCTTGCATAAGATAACTAGTCTATCTGTTTGCTTTAGTTTTGCAGTCTGAGAGGTTAATAAAAGACAAGAAATACATTAGTGAGAGATACGGATTAAAAGCTATGCATATCCACTTCTTAAGAGTTGAAATAAGTATTTTACATTCTTTATTCAAAACGTTTGATTATTGCTATGCTCCCTGGCAATCATGTGTTGAAGGTTTTGTGTTTCTGTAACACTGGCATGGTACTCAGTACATGAAGACTGCACAGAAATAGCTCTTCTTCTATCATGTAAAAGGTAGAAACATCAGTCTGGTTCTGTATGATAACCTCTGTGATGTCTTATGTGGTAACTACCTTTCAGGTAGTCTCTGCCAGCTTTTCAGAGAAAGGGATACAGTTATTAGAGGCAAATATTCATTGCAGGAACCGAGGGGAAACTTCCTTTTGTTGCCTGCTGTGTTTGAGGATGATAGTAGAGAGACCATATCATCTCTGAGTTTCCGGTTATAATCTCTGCCCTCACCTAATCATGCAGCTGTGGGAAAAAGGCTGAACATAGACCAAGTACAACTTGTAACTCCCTTTGTATTTTCAGCCTGGAAATAGGCTTTGTATTTTTGTCATCTTTGGCTATAGATACACCAACAGAGACCACCTGGGCTCATTCTTCCATGACCCTAAGTCAACCAAGTTGTTCCTCAGAGCCACAAAGCAGTCCTACAGCCTGATAAATAAGACAGGTTTCCAACTTCTTTATCAGTTATAGTAGAAGACCTGTTTTAAGAGAAACTTCTTTGTGAGATGCTGTTTAAACCTGGTGTCGGAGGCACTGCTATTGAATGAAAAGTCATGGATAAACTTTCATTTAAAGATCAAGTTCTAAATCTAAGCTTACCTTAGGAGGAAATAGCACTTTGGTATGTAAATAGCAACAAGATTAACCTGATCTATGTGCCCAGAGAAACCTAGAAAAGCTCGCTTTATCTGTATTGGCAAAAGTTTTTCAATACTAGCTATTCTGTCTATAAAAACTGATACTAAGCAAATAGGCATTTGCATGTTAATCTGGATTATACTTTCCATGAATGGCAAAAGATACTATTTTAAAAGTTCATCACCCTCTGCCTTATGCCAAGGAAAGCTAATCTCAGTCCTGCTTGCCAAATGCATTACCCATCTAAAATGAAGAAAAGCTTCTTATTTGTCTTTTGTTTACCTTATTATTTGGGGGTTGTTTGATTTGACAAAGTATAAGTCTTAAAGCATGTGGGATTTATGGTCACAGAAAAAGCTGCTCTTTGAAGCACTTGGTGATCTGGCCAAGTATACTTGCTTTAAAAGAAATGTGCCCTTTTCTAAACCAAATGCTCTTTGCCATGGACAATTAATGTATTAACATTTGCAAATAGCTTAGTTGATATTTCAGTCTAACGTTTAGCTATTGTGTATATGACCTTTTTGTTTCCTCTAGTGTTCCGTGGTGTTGTTCGCATTTCTCAGCCTGAATTAATGCAATGGTCATCTAACCCTCACCAGTTCTGTAACAGCACCAAAGTTACTACAATAACTGCTTAATACTTTATGCCCAAAATTTGCTGTTGAGCATTTTATTAGCAAAAAGGATTAGTCAAAACCATATTTTTTTTAATAAATAAGAAAATTGTATTTTCTATTGTGATACTTGAACAATTCACCAGCTTGGACTTTACTTGACTTTTATTACCAATAATTGGAAGGATATGGCTTTCATAATTTAGTTATAACAGCTGCATTAATGGCAGTCTCTACTAGGACTTTCACATTGTCTTTGGACTGTTCTTGCTAACTTGCATGAGCTATCAGAGTTTCACCTAGGGAAAAATCAAACATGTTCTAAAAATGATTTGGAAACTCATTTCAGGACAGCACCACAGCACTGTTTTATGACTAAACCCACATTCATCTCATTAAGCTAATAAAGCTGTAAGTCAGCACAGCATTTCCTAGATTAAATGTTGTTTATTGGAACCAGATTTTCTCTCTAAATATTTTATGAAATGCAGACTAAAAGCTAGTAGGTGTTCATATTGTGAAAGGCCACTGGAAGAAAAATAATCTATGTCTACGTTATCTTTTAAGTCTGCAGTGGAAGCAAATAAAACTGGTTAGAAATAATAGTCTGCAGCAGAACAGACCTTATTTACTCAAAGACTTGAAAAATCTAGCTGTCAGAAAGTAGAGCGAGCTCTGCATTTCTTAGTTAACCATATTGCTATGACACAGTTGAAGTTTTCTGACAATCCAGGGCTGTGTTGCTTTGCTGTCCTCCAGAAACCTAGCAGTGATGCTTACTGAGTTCCCTACATCAGCCACAGCAAAAAATTGTAGGCTTCCATGATTTTGTGCAATCTGATGACAGCGTTTGATTTATCAAACCTGGAAGCAGTTTTCCTGTAGCTCAGAGCAGGTTTTCCTGTTTTGTAGGCTACTAGCGTTTTTTCATCCGGTTTTTGGGTAGCCAAGTGGATCATTCCCCTGCTCTGGGGAGCAGAAGAGCTGCACCTGCTGGAGAATTAAAACCAGAAGCTGGAGGGCTGTGTATGCTCCTGATCCTGCTGCTTTTTCTGAAGGTTCTGAAAAGCCCTCATGTGCAATAGACAGTGAGTGTCAGCAACATTTTAACCCCAATTAACTGCTACTGAAGTTACGAAAAGGAAGTAAAAGCCAACCTCTGCTTTTAACTGGCAAGGATCTCTTAGTCACCTGAACTTGTCTGTGTTGTGAGGGTGCACTGGGCAATCTCAGGGGTAGACTGCTTGGTACTGGCAGTGTTTCACAGGGAGATGGGCTAGAGGCTGCAATCTATGGAGATGATGTCCTAAAGGAAAGTATTGCTGGCAGTAATAGGTCGCTAAAGATGCGATGCAGAGCCTCACTCTGAAGCACTTTTCTATCATCAATATTCATAGCATCCCTGTTATAAGTTCTACATGAAACACTTTCTGCAGATATTACTTTGCTACGGTGCACAAGATTGTAATGTCTTCCCCATGCTTGTCATATCATCTGAGTCTAGTGACCTTGTTCGCATCTCAAAACCTCACAGTGCTGACTGGGATTGAAAAGGGCTGGAAAATAGGCACCAAGCTCCTGACTGTTATTTTCCTAGTACATGGTTCACATCTTGTTTAATAGGTAGCTGCAGAGTGTTATCGATCAAGAATAGCACATTCTTCCCCTAGATGCAGGAGGGGCATTACATTGCCTGGTTTTGGAGAAAGAACAGTTCACAATGGCTCAGTTTCATTGGTGTCATCTTAGAGGGCAGCCAAAAAGATGGGGGGACAGAGCTAGGCACAATTTCTGTGCTCATGGTATGACCTTGTGTTACTTCTCTCACTCTTTAACTCTGGAGATGTAGCCATTAATGATTGTAGGAAAAAGAAGAGCAGGTCAATATGTCTCCCTTGTTAGCATTTGGGTTAGGACTTGTCAGCTTTTGATGATAATGTTAGAGTTCTAAAGAGCTGACTGAGATCTGAACTACTGCTTATTTCTTTAACTATTCCAGAAATTTCCCCTTGGCGCTTTTCCCCCAGCTGAAAGAGGAGGTTCTTGGGAATTGTCAGTACAGTGTTTCATTATCCATTCTTCTATCCCTGGAGAGTGAGATGCTCACAAATTCTCAATTATTAATTCTTCATTAAACTATTATGGAAAAACTCTGAAATAGTTTGGTTTTACTTTTTTTCTTTTTTTTTAAGTTAAAGATCCTTTTAAATGGACTCAACCTCATTTAAGGATCTGCAAACTGTAAATGAATAACACTTTTTAAGTATCTTGTATACTTTGATGCTAGTACCTGTATACTAGTGGATGGACATATCTTAAGTAGTCAGTTTTAAAATTAGTTTCGTAATGATATATACAAGAAATCAATCTGAGATTAGGGCATATTCCAGTCCATACAAATGGGCCTGGAAAAAGCAGTTCACCCTTTTAATGCACTGTATAACTAGTCAAGTCATATTTTGATGGCATTTCTAGCCCTAGGAAATTGCTGTAATCATTCCGTACTGCTAAGCTGCTGAAGTTGAAGTGACTCCCAAGGTTTACATAGATGAGTGAAATTTATAATGGTAAAGCTAAGCAGATGCTTCTGGAAAGAGTGACCTAATTATGCTGTTCTGTTCTTAAGCAAACAGTTTTCAGCTCTGCCATCTAAGCAGCAAAAGGAATGAGTTGCTTTTTTGTCAGCCTAGTGTTTTGTGTATGTCAGCAAATCTAGATCATATGCAGTTAAGCAGTTTGTAAGTGCATTTTCCAAATCCAGACTTTAATGCAAAAAGTACTATGTAATTGAGAACCCTAGGAAAAGCTTGACAAGTGCATAGAAGATACAATAGGAGATTACAGTGTGTTCCTTTGTTACAGAAATCTTAAAAAACATCTCTGTAAATTATTATTCTTTTAGATTATTATTTTCCTTTTGTCAGAACCAGAATCAGTTCTCAAACCTCATAATTTATCATTCAATCTATAGAAAGTCTAACAGGTCTCTCTTTTTTAATACCGGATTGCAGTCACTGCTTAGTATCAGAATACAAGCAGGTTAATTTTGGTAGGTTTTCAGTTATGTGATGCTCCTCTCCTGGTTAAGAAGGTAAAAAGCAAAGGATATTGAAAGATCATTTTAAACCTTGGTTCCTTCTCCTTTGTGAGTGTATGCTGTTGAAATTCTTTGGTCTCCAAAGGGCAAATAATCCCCTTCTTGAGACTAAATTCATCACTGTAGTATGTGATTTTTTTTTCTCTTAGAGAGTTTTTAAGCAGCTCAGCCCATATAGAGAGTTTTGACTGCTTCCTGTGACTGTGGATTTCTGTATATGCTAAGATTCCAGGAAGAATGAAATGGAAGGCAGGTCCCTAATATGATAGTTTTTAATTATTTACAAAGCTGAGTGTTTTTAATGGGGCTGATGCACCTCTGTTCCAGATCATTTCCTCATCTCTTATCTTCAAAAATCCACAAATAATGGATATATAGCATCATTCAGCACTAGTACTTCCTCCAGCTCTTAAAACCTGATGTTTATTGGAAGATGTGATGGGTATTCAGACTTCACACCTTCTAATTTCTTCTTTCTGATGGACAGTTTTGTTGACTGATTGGAGAGCTATAATTCCTTTACATAGCTCTGCAATGATAACAGGAATGAAAAGTAAAATCATATTTAATCACCTAGTAATGATGCATAACTCGGAAAATGAAGAGAACATCTGTTGTATATTTCACTTTGGCTTCAGTTGAATATACAATTCCAGCTGAACTGTCAGGCCTAATTTGCCAAAGGTACTGCTCTGCTTTTCAGGGGTTTATAGCCAGAAAGATATGTTCTATGTTCACCTGTTTATCAACCTCATACATCTCTCTCTCATACATCATTTTGTTTGGGTTTTTTTTGTTGTTTGTTAAGAAATATACTCAAAACAGTATAAGCAGAAGGGCAATATCAGCATCTTACAAATGAGGAAACTCGGGCAGAGAACACGGTAGAGACCGGTATCATTTACCAGGCTACAAGGAGACCGAAGTCTTCAGAGTCCTGTATAAGTGATCTCCGTAGTGAACCAGTCTGGGAACTGTGCTTAGGAAGAACATTCTAGGTTACCTAATCTATCCATACATTT
Source organism: Pezoporus wallicus (assembly GCF_028554395.1). NCBI lineage: Eukaryota > Metazoa > Chordata > Aves > Psittaciformes > Psittacidae > Pezoporus > Pezoporus wallicus. Next base: position 795,412 of record NW_026637726.1, read on the forward strand.
GTAGGAAGATTCAGCTGGTTTCTCAAGCTACTGTTTTCATGTGAATGTTGCACATCAACTTTGCTTACAGAAAAACATATCTTAGGACTTGATATGGTGTATTCTGCCAGTTTTGGACAAACAATTCATGCAAATGTCTATAGAGAAAGCATGTTAAAAACCAAAGGCAAAGTAATGTTTGACATATCTTTCGTATGGAAATTAGCACGTTCCCCACATTGCTGTTCTTGGAATGTATACTTGTTGGCTTTGTATTTCATGATCTACAGTGTTGTTTTTCCATGACTCAACTTAATGATACTTGGTGAAGGCAATTACAGTAAGATATTTACGTTTTGAGGGAACTGTAAAAGTGCATCAAACACAAATATTTCACCTGACTGCTAGCATTCCAAACAGTAGGGAATGCAGAACAGCCTTGACAAGAAATCTGTGCTGTTAATGTGAGATAAGCTTTATGGATCTGTGAGAACAAATAAATCTCGACAGAGCAAAACACATTAATAATTAAAAACAAATACTAGAACATAACTCAGGAGGTGTCACCATATGCAGCTAGTGTGACTCATGCACTAAGTACCCCTTATTTTGCTTGCTCTAAGTGTGGTTCAGAATGCTTTGATATTTCAATTTTGGAAATCCCAGTATGTCCTAGCTATTTCTATTCAAGTCCATCCATAGAAAATACCCCTCATTTATTGAACTAAACACAGCACAAGTATGAATCTCCCTTCATAAAAGTCAACAATTAAATAATACAATCCCAGATCTGGGAGAGAAATAAACAGAGTCCAGAGCAAGTAAGCTTATCTTTACAGCCAACCTGCAGGTGGTAGGATGCTCAACAGGCTATTATTTTCTACTAGGGCATTTGAGAAGCAAAACTGAAAGGAAGGTGACTTTCTTTCTCTCAAGACGGTTATTTAGACAAGGAAATTTGCTCTTTGAGCAAATGTTAATGCCTGCATGCTCGAATTCAATATCTGATTGACAAGTGTGCTGCTTTCAGAGTGGTATCATTCCCTAGTGTATTTTCTACATGTTAATTTAGTACAGGTATGAAGGGGAAAAAGATCTGTGTAAAGAATTGTTATTTTGACTAGGTGTAAGCCTATAATTTTTCAGCAATGTCTATGTCGTACTTTCAAGCTTAGGTTCCTTTTGGGAGGTACAAAAAGCCCCTAGTCAAAAATTTTAGTTCTTTTACAGTGTTTTGCTAAAAGGGGGATTGAGCTTCTACGAAGCAAAAAGAGTAATTGAATGAAAAGCCCTTTCTAAACTAAAGAGCTTGTGTCAGTATTCTTATTGTGGCCAATCCTTATTAAGTTACTCTCACACTCTGGACATGTATTTATACAACTTGCAAGAGGAGGGGAAAGGAATCCCTTCTCATCAGTGCAGGAAAGCTCTCAGTGGCAGATTAGTCCGGGAAACTTAGAAGTCAGACTTGGCTATATTCTTTAATGGAAATATAATCAGCAATACATCTTTATGAAATGCGTACTGCCATCACATAATACTCACTTGGAGCTGGAGGCAGTAGTCCAAAATCATTAACATCCCCCAGGTGAATATAACAGGATGATAAATGCTTGCTCATTTTCAGTTTTCAAATGGTTTTGAAAGTAAAACAGAAAGTCGTTTTATATCAGTTTAATCAGCTCTATACTTTAATTCTGTAACAAAAGACTTCATGTCCATCCATCCACAGTGTATTTGCAACGCGTTACTTAGGTGGTGGCATTATTTCTGTTAGTGTAATTCTACCAAAGGAAGGCGGAAAGATAGGAATCATTCTAACGTACCTCTTGATTTATGTAGTTAAGTTGAAAGCGGTGTTCTTCTGTAGCACAGCATCAATAGACTGAGTTTCTTTACTGGAACACAATAAAAAAAGCCTAGTTTGTGGCTGAACATCTGGGTCAGTAGATTTTCCCTGACAACTACCTCTCTTTTTATGTCTGCCAGGAGTGATATGGGCAGGAGAGGATCAGAAACAAGTGTCTGTCATGGAGGTTTAAAATGATTAAGAGAAAAACTAAAAAATGGCCTGATCATCTCGGTGCCTGTATAAGGAAATAATGCTTTATATCAACTTGTCTGCCATCTTTTTGTTCAGTCGAAGGACATTTTGGAGGTCGTGTAAATTTGAGGCAGTTTTTGTGCTTGCATTTATCTGCTCTTGCTACAGGAACTGGCACCTTGTGGATAACAGAGCAGATGTTGGATTTTAGTTGGCTCTCTAAAGTGTCATTAGCCCCAAAAGATTAAGTCTTCTGGGATATAGAATGTATAAGTCGTAACATAGAGACAGTATCATTGTGTCGTTTGACATTAAAACTTTTGGGTTTGTTTTGGGGTTTTTTTAAGGCGTTAGTCTTATTTGAGGGATATAAAAGGAGAGGAAGCACCATTTCTCTACTTCTGAAAGGTTATAAGAAGATGTTATTGCTTTGTCTTCCATATTGGGCTTTGTGAGAGGTCTTAAAAAGCAAACTCCCCCGTGGAAATACTCATTGCAATTCACAAATAAGTTGGTGTCCAGTATCTACGCTACTGATACAAACACAAGCAACTGAGTTCTTGGGTTCTGAGAGCTGAGCCCAAGTAGCAGATGGGTGGATAATCTGAGTGGTAAATCCAGGTATGCTGAGGATTTCTTTTGTATGCTTTGTGAATGCACCTTTCTCCACTGACATTGTGGCAGGGTATTTGTTTGCTTACCTCTTTTTTGTGGTCACCTCTCAAGCTTTCAGAGGCCTGAGGGAAATCAATTGCAGAATAATACGTATATGTTATTCTTTCATGGGGAAGGAGTCTTTGTTAGATGTGTCTTCTAAAGGCTTTTAAAGGCAAATATGCTGGTGAGTTTATGAATACCAGGCTGGCATCCATTTGAAGGCTTTTTTTAGGCCTTGGAACATGCTACCAGTATATGACACATTTCAGTATTGCTACACCAGTTTCTGGAAGGATAGCCGGACTAAATACTTGTCTGCGATAAAGCAGAGGTATCTGACAGACTGCCAGTGCTAAATTACTCAAGGCAGGCATCTACAGTGGCCATTCTTTCTATTCAGTGATGCAGTGAGCGTGTTATCCCTGGCTGAGAATAATGTCAGACCTGTGGGAGAAGCAGACACAATTGTCTACAGGTAACCTGCCTTTAATTAAAGGAACTGGGGAAGGAATAAGCTCTCCCTTCAGGAATTCCATTTCCTGTTAAGTTTAGAAGAGATATTTTAGAGACAATACTATTTGTGTGTAGAGGTAATGGAATTTAAATCATCCTTATTTTAGAACAGTAGATGAGTTGAAGTATAGTATGAAGCTAGCTGCCAAAAGGACCAAGCTTGCCTCTTCTTCCCCAGTTTGGGATATCCAGAATTGTAATTCAAATCTTCGGGTTTCTTTTTGGTGTATGCGGTGACAGCATTTAATTAATCACCCCAGAAGCATAAATAGAGTGTGAGGTGTGCTCATTGTCAAGAGAATATAAGAACTGTGGGATAACCATCAAGTACAAGAGTGCCTGATGCAATTAATTGCTATTGCAAGTGATTTAGAGCACAGAAGCTTGAGAAAGGCATTTTTGCTGCTGTGCTGTAGAGTTATAAAAACTGTTTCGAATTCTCATGTATTAAAATAAATTTTGAAGAAGAAATAGCTTAATACATCCATAATTTGTAAAGTGCTTGACAGTTCTATGCTAATTTTCTCCTAATATCATTTTGCTGCTGTAGTTTTGTGAAGCTGGAGCTAAGAGCTGCGAGAACTGTGCTAAGAGTCAGGCTAGAGAAAATTAAGAGAGTGGGATCTGACATTAGAACTCCCTAGGCATGTTTCAGGCCTTGGGAATGCTTGTTTGTCTAGACCTTGATACGGAAAGAGGGAAGTTTTCTTCCAACCAGAGCCACTCCAGTGTGCAACTCCCCAGCTTGATGGGCTGGAGGGGAAAGCACAGTTAAGGAATCAACACAGAGGTAGACTGCATCTACCACTTTTCAGTGAGGATTAATTTTCTGGCTGTTCTGGGTTTAATGGTGCCTCGTAAATCTATTGATAAGAGATTAACTTCCACGAGACAGTCCCTTCAGTGGAAGGACATTGAGGGAATTATTGATCCTCTGGACTGCTGAAACCTGTCATCACAAGTGCTTTTGTGATCAAAGATAAAGTTTGAACCAGTCAGGACATGAGGCATTTCTGTTGGCTTTTCCCACAGAGTTTAGGCTGAATTTGAATTCCTCACATTTCAAACCTCCAAGGATTTGAGTTAGAGACTTCTTCCTCACTCGTGTGTCTTAATTTCTGAGCAATATTTGAGCTTTAAAAGGTTGAGGGATTTAAGGATATATATTTTTTATGAAATTTGTTTGTTGGTACTATTAGAACTCCAAATAAACGTTCAAAGACCTGCGTCTTCAGATGCAGTGCTGAGTTATCACTCATGGGGAAGACCTTAGCTGAATTCCACATGCACATTGCTATATATTTTTAATACTGAGGATGAATTAACTACTGCTTGCCTTTGTGTTTTAGCCAAGCTCTCTATTTTATGTAACAGACTGAAGTATCATTCTTAAAACAAGAAGGTAGGGAAAAGAGAAAAGCGTATCTCATATTAGAAGGAGAAAAGAGGTGTCACCCCCAATTCATGCTTCAGACTTGTGTGGCTGACCTAGAGACATGGGCAGCAGTCTAAAACAGAAAAATGGCAACTTGAGAAGGGACAAAATCTTGCCTTGATGATTTACCCAAGCTCTATGTCAGGGCAAAGCACATTGACTCAAATGCAGGGTGCCATATTTCTCTCTTTGATGCTTGTTTCTCCTCTGAGGTTGCTCTGGCTTGCAGTTTCTCTAAGTGAGCTGCATTACTTAGTAAAAGTGGGGATAAAGACAAAAGTAAAAGTGGACGGGAGATACTGAGTATTTTACATTAAGGACCAGTTTTGAGCATAGTTGAGAGTGAAAACTTGGGAGCTGATGCTTCAGTATGTTAATGATGAAAATGTTTGTAACTCTCAGGATGAGGCCATAAATCAGCTAAATATTTATGTTTCCGTCTAATAGACTTTGGCTGTAAGCCAAGCATTCCATAGAAATAATGGTCTTTCTGCAAAGCCCAACTTTGTCCTAATGCAGCTGGATAGAGCTTGGTGGGCAGTGGTGACGTGGTGTGAGTGATGGGCCAGTGCGATGATGCAGAACAAATGAGTCCATCAGGCTGGTTTGTTTGTGTGTTTCCGAAGGACAGTCGCTTTAAAATGTATTCAGTTTTTAGACCATTATGTGGCCTAAAAGACTGAAGCCATGTAATCAAAATATTATCTTAATTACACTAATTACAGACCCTTACACTGAGAGAAATCTCAGGGTGTTTGTAATGTGAGCAGCTAATTAAGGTCTAGTAGAATAAGAGCAGTTTAATTGCTTATGTTTCTGTGGAGGTGTCAGTTTAGAAACAAAATAGTATATAATCTGCTACAGGTTGGTAAAAGGAGTCTTGTTCTTAAGTGCACTTAAGGTTGAAGTGTATGGGTTTATTCACTTGGGTTTTGGGGCTTTTGGGTTGTCTTTTTTTGTCATCAGCCAGCAAGCATCTTTAACTTTCAGTTTTTTATTGAGAGCTGTGTTTGGTATAGAGTCCTTCTGGATTGCTGTGGTTGCTTGGTTTGTAAAATAGGGTAAATAAATTTAGCTGTGTAATTTTACAACTAAAGGAATACTGTTTATTTGTTACTTGCAAAGCTGCTTTGCAGTTTAAAGGTTTGGCTAAGGAGCCCATTTTGCTATCTGGGGACAGCAGTCAAAGAAGACCTACCTGTCTTGTGGTCATTTTTTTTGCCTCGGGAAGGGGATTGAGTTATGCAGTTCAGGTCTTTTGAGTGGAAAGGTTTTTTAAGCTTTCTTTATGCTATTTGGGCCATGAAAACATAGGGATTTAATCTGAACCTTGTAGGAAAGGACATGCCAATAGGACCACGTGATAAGGACACAGGAACTTGGGCTCTCTTCAGACTTCTGCCTCAGGCTTCATACATCGATCAGGGGCAAGTTTCTTAAATTGGAGGAGGAGCTGCTTGTTGGGATCACTTGAGGCATCATGCTCCAGGATCCCTTTCTTGCTCAATTAAAGGCAGAATTAATTCAGATCTTTGGCTCACAGGCAACATCAAAACGTAACTTCAGTTTATAGGAGGATAAGCTTGAATTTTGCTTTCATTTAATTCTTGGTTAGTTTTAACCTGCTTCCCAAATGTGAAGTTGGTAAGGAGAGGAACACAGAGAGTTTTGGTTAAAATAAGCCATTGAAGATGTGGCAGTTTCTGAATGAAATGGTCCGTGGCTCCTGTTAGTCACGGTGACAAGACATGCAGCCACTGGAAACCTGGCTACCAGGAATTGTTGGGCCCTGGAGGCACCCACAGACCTTATTTTCCTAGACCTGGCCTCGGCACTGCAAAATGTGCACTTGAAACAACTACCTGCTTATAGCTTGGGCGGGGGCGTGTGTTGGAGCTGGAGTTGAGGGTCTAGTGCTTGGAAGGAACTTCGGCTACCAGCGGTTTGCATTGGTTTGGAGCAAAAGTTTACCCTGTGCCCTTGGCTGCTCAATAATCCTTGACCTTAAAAAGCAACAAAACAAATAAAAAGAAAGAATTAAAAAGCTTTAAAGTCTGTGCTGCGAAATAATCTGTTTTCTGGGCAGCTTAATAAAACACAGCCGAAGGGCTCTCCGATCGCAGACTGAAAACACTGCCTATCCTGCTCAGCTTTCTTCTTGTCTCTCAGGGAGCTTCTGCCAATTTCCTTGATGGAGTTATTTAACAAACCCGCTTTGATCATTGGAAACTGATGCTTAGCATTATACTGCCTTATCAGCGCAGTTCTCACAGATTAGTGCAGACCTCCACAATATGTTCAGTCGCATTTGGGTGCTGTAAACGTAGATGAAAATCAGCTACTGAAATGAGGAATCGGTCTCCAGGCTGTTGAGCATTGGTAAGAATGGCTGGGTTTCCTTTTCGGGGAATGTAGCCCTGAAAACAACAGATAAATATGCCAGGTAAATACTGGCATTTTGTTTGTGCAGGAATGGAGCCGGGAATGAAGGGGATTCTTTGATTATTTAAAAAAGAAGTATTTCAAGGAAATCCATGTTCTATTTGTTATCCTTAGCCTGTATTTATTGTGTACAGCTGATGTTGATCTACATCACCTGTCTACAAGGAGACTTGCTGTGCAGAATGGATCCAAGTGAAAAGGCTAAGCTCTTAAATCTTTGATAATATCCACTGTGGGAGCCTGCAGAGCTGTATGAGAGTCTGTGTGGTTTATAAATGAGCAACCCCCAATCGTCATTGTGAAAGATTGACTAATGCTCATCATTTCTGAACTAAATTTAGCAGACATCACATGTTTTGGAGTAAAGATTCACCGTGAAGCCCAGTTGGGCATGCAAACTTGCAGGCCAGCAGTAACAGATGATGCCTTAATTCAGTGTCTGTTTGATGACTCAGGGCATCCACTCTGCTGGGCTCTTGTCACCTGCCTTTCCCTAAACTTTAGTCCCAGTTAGCTCTGCTAGCATAGAAGTACTCTGTCCACCACTGCCTCTTCCAGGAATACTGCTGTTCTCTTCCCCTGCTTTTTGAGCTGTTTCTGTTGTATTTCTGGCCATGCATTGAAACAAACCTACTCAGATACCACTGTTGTTGTTTGCAGCCTTCATTTCGAAAGGCTGAGAGCCCACTTTCAGGCTTAATTTTGTGTGTTGTAGACATAGCCTTATTGTGAGTCAGATCTTCCACACTGAGAGCAATTTAAAGCGCAGTCCTTAAAACTTCAGCTTAATCCTTAACATCATCTTCCTTCATTGCCTCTTTGTGTAATGTCTCCCTCTTCTTCTTACGACACCCTTGATTACTCTCCAAGATGAGACCTATCTTAAGGGAAAGCTATATAGTCATTTTTCTTTGATTTCTTAGACTAACTAGTAATAAAAACACAAGCTGTGTGCTGGATACTTACAGGCTTGATTTTATTTCAAACATGAGAGTTTTTAGAATAGCAGCTGGAGGAAACAATAAGAGCTGCAGAGGTAAAGCAACAAATTGTTCTGATAAGATGCTTAAAAGTAGGATGAGAGTGCTTATGTATGTAAATGCAAACAAAGCCCTGCAGCTTTCTTTTGCACTGTCTACATCAAGTCTTTTTTTGGTTTTGAGACTACATCTTTCAACTATTTTTAGTCTCTCTGTTTATATACAAATCAGTCAAAACTGTGCTTGTCAAGCGTGGAGCTTACCTCTCTACACGGTGGGGTTGTTTTGGGATTTCATAGTTCTTAGTATTCGTAGAAGCAGCTTATGCTCCTTTGGCATCTTTCTACAGGAGAAAGCAAAAGCTTTAAAGTATCAGTGGATAGGCCTTTAGCTGTAAAGGACCCCAAAGTGACTTGGATGATGGGCTTAAATCCCATCTTTCATTGCCTGATGTGAGTTTTCTTGGTAGTGCTATGGTTCCATTGAGATTACATCCTTGGTTGTAACTGACGTATTCAGTTGTTGTTTATGTACTCAGCTTTTCATGGTAGAAATGCAATAGAACATTTTGCAAGTGCATCAGTGCTAACCTCCTCATCTTATTGGAATTGCATTTTTCTGTGACTGAAATGAATGTCCAGAATGTGAAGAATTAAGTCATTAATTGACAGTGTCTATGCAATCCTGTAACTACCTTTGCCATATATATATATATTCTTCTGTTACGGCTTGATGTGTCCTTGTGGTACCTGATGATGTGCCTGTGTCTTGGTCTGACGACCAGGGTTCTTGGCAAACAAGTCATCAGGAAGCTATTTGCCAGATCATTCATCTAGACACAACCGAACTACTGTTCCTATCTGAAGGCTTGCAGAAGAGAGTTGTGATCCAAGTGAGTTGTTTTGCAGCCCAAATCAAGAACACGGATCCTTGAGCATGTATTGTGTAGAATAAATGGGAAGCTCTTTCAGAGACATGTAGGAAATTGTAGTGGCCAAATGGGCTTCCATCTGCGATCTGTGGGCTATGTTCTGTGGAGTTCTTCTGATGAAGCAAAACGGATAATGATGCTTTCAGTTGGTGTTGCTGATAATCTGAAACCCGGGTTCAGACTACAGCAGCTAAATGTTTAAATAGTGAGTGGTGAGTAGAGATGGGATATCACTGTGTTTAGTCTGCTTGTAAGAGCCTTTCTCACTTAATTACATTTCAATGAGAGACTCAGAACTAGCAATATACTTTAATGCCATGTCTTTCTGGCAAGTTGGGCTTTAATGCTCTAATTTTGTAATGATGACAACTGAAGCTATTAATCCAATTTAATTTGGTCTCTTTTAAGACACTAGAGATTTATTATTTGTTCAGCCTCTTTTCTAATTTAAAAGTTACAGATAACTGAATATTTCTGTGTTTATGGTCTCTAAGAGCTGAGTGATGTCAGTTCTCACATTCTGTAAAATTTTAATAAAGGAATTCAGAAGTGTGAAATGGGTCCTGCTATTGCTATCAATGCTATGATGTTGCTTTTGTCAAGAGCATTAAAGTCAGTCAACAGTCCTGAAAAGAGCACAGGGAAATGACTAACAGGCAGCATTGAGTTGTTGAGAACAAATAATGTCAAACCAATCTAATTTCCTTCTCAAATCCTCCCCAGGGTAGCTGGCCTTGTGGTTAGAGAAGGGATGGTAGGTGTCACATAACCTGGCTTTGCTAAAGCTTTTTTACAGCATCCTATATGACAGTCCCTTGGGAAAAATAATGTGGAAGAAATTACTAAGGGGAGTGCAAGGCTGCTTTGAAAATTGTATTTAGGGAACTATCAGTGATCAATTGTCAAAATGAAAGAAGGAATTGAATGGCATTCTGCAGGGACCTGTCTAGGCAATAATACAGCTCAGCGTATTTGTTAATGACCTGGCTGATAGAATAGCATATGTGGTTATTAGATTTGAAGCTAGGATGGACTGCAGGAATGGCAGAAGACAAGGTTAGAATTGAAAATGATTTCTACAAAATGGAGAAACTGACTATAACAAATAAGATGCTGTTCAAGAGGGAGCAATTTCTTTGTAGAAAAAGGAATGATCAGCTGCGCAGCATGATCTGGAAGGGTCACAAGCTGAAAGGCAATGAACAGTACTATGTTGATGAGGAAAACGCTAACTTCTCCATTGGTGTGTACTGAGAGTTGCATATTCTCTGTTCAGCACCAGTAGGGTCCTGAAGTGCAGCAAGATTTCAATTAAACAGTAGGAAAAACCTGTTTTGCCATGTAGATGCTATGCAGTAATACAGATTGTCTGAACAAGTTATGGCAACCAGTAAGAGCTTTGGTGAGAAGGAAGCAGAAGGGGCCTGAGCGTTGGCAGTGATGCCAACAGGGTGGGAGCATGGACTTAATGTGGATTCTGTCAAAAAGCTTAAAGCTGTTTTCTGTCCTGCTCTCCTGCTTATTTCTTGCCTCCCTAAGGAAATCAATGAGCTGGATAGGAAGCAAGGCTCATCACGCAGTCCATTAATCACAAGCTGGAAGAAACTTGTGGACAATGGCCCCAGCTCTGTTCTACCACAGCCTACTGGCCGTGGTGCCTCCCAAGACTGGAGTAAAAAAGATCATCCAGTGCTATGCAGAAAACACAATATGCAGACAATTCATACATTTCCTAGTGAATGTGGAACAGTCACAAAAAATGAGTAAAGAACTCCCTAACATGAATTCTGCAGTGTTTCAAATGCTTGTTGTTGATGCTGTGAAAACATTATTGGAAATTCAAGCCTTAATAGAATGAATTAATGACAAGTTAGGGACGAGGTCTGTAATAGGTAGGTATCTGATGGAACAGAGTTTTTTCCTTCCTAATTATAAATTAAATATTAATATAACTGGAATACCTAATATCTTTAAATGATATATAGTGCCAATACCCCTTTGAGTTTTTGTTGCTTACTGAAAGTCCATTCTGTTTTACAGTAACCTTTTTAATGCATTATTAGAACCATGTAAACCACAGGTATTTTCTAAATAAAATAAAATGATACTGCAAATAGGCTAAGAAGAAAAACACAAATAACACACACAAAGATCTCAAAGTTTATGCCCTCTGATTTCAACTGTTTAATATCAAGTTGTCTTTGGTTGTTGGAGCTATATAAACTAGTGTCCTGGTGATGGTGGGAGACCATATACCCCACCACCACCCTACCTCAAATGATAAGACAAAACATCATCTTCTTTCTCAAACTCAGAATGTCTTCCAGTCTGAAGTGTGAATCGCCACATTGAGCTGGTTGTGCTCGCATGAACTGGTGGCCAGGAATAGACTGGTTTGTGATTGTCTCCTAGAACACAAATAAGTCTCTATGGCTGCAGATGTGGCAGAATCAAAAGTGTTTTCATGAAGTGATAGCTGCTAAAAGCAGAAAGAAAAACAAGCAGTGCAGTTGGCAAGAGGAAGGTGTAATATAGCAGAATCATATTATGGTGATTAAAGGTGAGAATAATGATCAGAGGATCTTTAATCCTATAATTGTAGAAAGGGGGAAAAAGAATGGTGGCATAATTTGGTTGGTTTGGAAATGGGTACATTACTTTAGGATTTTAGGATTACTGTGTTCATTTAAGATAGAGTTTTTCAGTATGCTCTTAAAATAGCTCTGAGAAGAATCTCAAGAAAAGCATTAAGAAAGCAAACTTGGAGAAGCTTTGTGGGTGCATTTACTGATCAAGACAGTTATTAATAGATCAAGATCTATATTATAAACAGTACTGAAAGCTGTTTAATATAACATACTAAGGATTAGCAAAACAGGAAACCCTTTTTAAAAAGTAGAATAATTGCCTCTCTTTTTAATATGTTGAAGGCACAGGTTTAAGAGCAGCACGTGAAACGCTGTGAATGATACGGCAACTAACAAAGCATCAATACCAAAGAAAAGCAAGGCATTTTTTATCACTTAAAGTCCCATAGCCCTTCCCTCTGGCTGTGTGGGTAAGCAGTATGTCATAATCTTTTCTTGACAGGTGTAGGTGAAACCCCTGTTGTGAGCAGGGTACCAGGGAGGCATTGGCAACGTCTTGAATGCCCTAAGGAATTCAGCCTCTTGTGCTAATGTTCAGGACAGGTCCTCTGGTTCCCCTCTGGGAGGCAGGGGGTAGGAAGAAGGGCTGTACAAGCTTTGCCAAAGCACTAGGAATATCATTAGTGCCAGAGACAATGGGCTCAGGTGTATCTGCACTAACAAAATAACTCTGTTGCCTTTTGGAGGGTCAATAAAATCAGCAGAAGAAAGAATTTCCTGCAGTTGCTGATGGCTGGAACTGTTTTCAATGAATGTAAAAGGAATATAAGCTTTAAGAATTGAAACTCTTTTCTCCAAAAAGCGTGTCTTTACCTTTAATCCCATCTCCTATTAAATATATATTTACAATAAACTGTGGATACCATGGAAATACATGGTTTTATCTTCAATGCCATCTAATAGGCCTCTCCGTCTGGCATACAGTGCAGCTAGTTTCATACGTGACTAATGAATACCACTCATTCCCCTGAATAACCGTGACCCAAATAGTTAGAAGACTCTCACGTCTTAATTGTTTGACCCTGAAATTAGCACAAGCAGATGGGCCAGACAGATAGTGAGTCTGACATGAGACAGAAGAAAAGGCAACTAATGCAGTCAGTAGAATGTAGTATGTGAGAAACTATTTTCTTTATTGCAGTAGTTTATTTCTCTTTCCAATCTGTTTCATTCCCTTTTAGGCTGATGTGATGGGTAGGGGATTAGTTGTTTGGCATCTGTAACCTGGTAAGCTCTTCTGATAAGGCTGTAAGATAAGTTACTGTCTGGTTTTGAGAACATGGAAAAAGATGTCAATTGCAAACTGGAATGGAAACTTTCTGATTGACTTTCTGCATAGTTACGGATTAATTGTTAAATGCCTATATCCCCAAGTACTTAGAGGAAAGGACGGTATTTACTTTCAAGTCTGGTGTTCAAGTAAGTTCTAAGTTGCCCCCCTGTTTCAAAGGTAACTTCTGTGTAGGTTGCATCACCTTCAACCAACCTAGACAAAATCAACAAATTCCAGCGTTGAGTGTGAAATAATTCAGCACCGTGTGCCATTTGCAGTTTGTTTGCCATATGAAGAAGAGAGAGATGATTCAAGACTGGCTGGGGGGAGTTTTGTAGAGGCTGTTACTTGAGTGCCCGTTTGACCGCTTCATATTTGCACCCCTTCCTGATGGTGCCTCCAGGACGTGCGTCACGCAGGATGAAAAGCAGCCTGTTGTTGGTAAAGATAGCCTCAACTCATTACTGCAGCAGACAGGTGTATTCTTTAATCACAGCCTTTAAGCCTCAGGAAACCCTGGACTTCTTCCAAGATCAGCTGGGATTAGCCTAACCCTTTGATGTTACTTTAGACGTCCCATGGAGACACCAGTTGAAGAAAGCGAGTGTACGCTGGCTGGCTACACTCCTGGGTTTCTTAGGCTGTTTCTTCATCTGTAAGAACGATTTGGGTCCTTACAATGATCTGTGGGGGAAATTGGACCAAAAAACCAAAGCTGTGCCATGCTAATTGCAATTTCCAATTGTAAACCTGAAGGTAAGCTGCCCCTGACAGGCTCTTCAACTAATTAACCATCAGTCCAGTACCCCATGCTGTGTAACGTTACACAACTACGCATAAACAACGTGGCTGAAGAGTTATCCCGACCCCAAACTTGGAGCCGGCTCTGCTGAGTTAAAGAGGCTGTTTGAAGTGTCACCATGATCTGCAGTCCTCCAGGATGATGAACTGCGTGCTTGACTCTAATTAACAGTAATCAAATAAGGAAAACCCTAATCAGTGTTCAACAGCTATTACCTTCAGCTGAGCAGAAAGAAAACATAATTTCAGAAGAGAAATAAACACGTGGTATTGTGTGGAACTGGAATAAATCCTTTTTAGTGGGTATGTGCAAAAAAACTGTAGCAGTGATCCAGATTCAGTGTTTGCCTCTATTGAGTCTTGTTGCTGGAGTGGAGCTGCAACAGCAGTTTTCATCTCTCCTTGTTTTGGACACGTGAACTATCAGTTGTCCTGCACCCTTAACGAACACAGGGAAGATTTTGTTTTCTGGACTGTATTTTATAAAGAATTATCCTCTTCTTTCTTAAAATGCCACTATACATGGCTCATTCTGGTCCATAAACACTGTGATGTTGTGGGGTATGAGGAAGGGTCTCACAGATTTCAATACCCACCACATTGCAATTTGACCCGTATGCTCCACCTTCTCACCTTGATGGGATCCCAGTGAACCCTTCAAAACTTTATGGGGTGGTAGTAATGTGGTCATGTTCATCACTAGATACAAATTTTGAGCCACGAGTCCCTGCATCTTTATGCTACACTGCTTCTTGATGAGTGAAGAGTGCCCAGAAAAGGGAAAGATGCTCAGGAGAGGCCTATGGTCAGTGCAGTTACCTGGAAGATTCCTATGGTCTGGATGATAAAGATGCTTTTAGGAAACAGTTTTCTTCTTTGAATGATGAGTTCCCTGACCTGTGCATCCAGGTGAGATGACTTTTAATTGTTAGTTAGTTGTTCGTCCCTTGCACACAGTTCTGTACTCTGTTTGCTGCATGTGAACAGCTTTTTTGCACCAAGTCTTTTGAACCTACTCTCAAAAAGACATAGCATGTGCTTAGCTGCAAGTTCTCTTTCCCCTTTCCCTGTGTTCCCAAGGACACAAATGGATGCTCTGTGACTGAAGGGCTTTATTTCCTCTTAAGTACCACTGGTTTGTGCATAACTGTAAGCAATTTCTCTCCTGACTGTGCAATTTCCCTTGGTGATGTTTAAAGGAACATTTTTAATTCTATTTTTAAACTGTTAGAAATAGCTCTCCAGAGCTTCCACTGCTGAATGCTAATAACTTTTTATTTTAGCATAAAAGGATAGCTTTAACAAAGATCATGGGTTTAGGGCAAAATGATAGTATTTGCATCTCAGAAGGCAAGGTGCAGCTCTTTATTGTTTTATGGAAGTCTTTGTCCTTTCCTTCAGCTTCCATAATTTTATTAATGCTAAATTAAATTAAATATGTTAAAGGAGCTGTGGCATGTGTTTGCTAATATACATGCCAATCTTATCAGAGGGTGTTACAGAGTGTGTTTTTGACCAGATGCATGTAATTTTAACACCTGCTCTTCCTGAAGCTGATTACTTTCCTATAGTGCTATTTATAACTGAAGCTGTTGTTGGTGACTTTGGTATTTTTACACGAGCCCATATGGCCGCAAGAAAATGCGGAGAGATGTACATAATGAAACAGAGGGCAAATAATTGTCTGGAAAACCCAGACTGTGGTTCAATATGTCTGGAAATAGTGTAGCAGCAGGCAGGGTTCAATTAAGCCATCATGGTTTTGTGTAGGAAAGGATTTGCAACCACTGACTTGCCCCTCAAGATCAGCTTGCTTGTTTACCCGAAGCGTATAGCTCATTGAATACAACCTAAGCTGATTCTGGTAGGCCAATATGTATCAAAGAATCATAGAATAGTTAGGGTTGGAAAGGACCTTAAGATCACCAAGTTCCAACCCCTCTGCCATGGGCAGGGACACCTCACATTAAAACATCTCACCCAAGGCCTCGTCCAACCTGAGCACTGCCAGGGATGGAGCATTCACAACCTCCCTGGGCAACCCATTCCCAGCATCCCTATAGGCCCCCTTCAGATACTGGAAGGCTGCTATGACCTTCATCAATAAAAGCTATGTAGACTTTGTCATACATGGACACTGAAAGCTGTGTCTGCTGAACACCATTTTCTGTGCCGCATTGCTCAAGTGCTGTGTGTCTCCATTCAAACCCAAGTGGGACTGAGTATGGAGAAGATGCATCCATCTTCCATCATTCAATCCAGCCATTGTTTTCAGGAGATGCTAACCTGTCCAGTCACGCAGCAGAACGTCTGCACTTTTTCCATTATGATTTGAAGACTTCTTTTCAGAAACATGTGTTGTGCAGTGAGCTGTGGTAATCAGAAGAATGAGTTGGAGCTGCCAATATGCTCAGAATAGTTGAAGAAATATGTTTATTTCACAGATACATTACAAGCTAGAAGTTACCAAACACTGGATATTTTCAGGAATCTACCAAACCCAAAACGCTTTCATCTTTATTCCTCCTTCTTCACACCGCTTTGTATTGTAAGGTTCTGGAGGTAAATGGAAGTTAGACCATGGATACAACAATATTTGTGGCTTTTGTCATTCTCCCTCCTGCAACTCAGGTGCTTGCTGTCAAGGCATTCCTGCTTCCGGTCCACAAGATCTTGTTGTGATCTAAAACCAATCTGATCTGTGGCGTGGTTACAAGAAGTTAAGAGGCTCTTATGCCTACCATCTGCCCATCACTGGTGGAATGACTGCCTAGTAGCAGAACAGGTAATTAGCATCCCCCCATCTGCTGAGCTCATATTCTGTTTGAAATAGGTGGTATTTGAAGTCAACACCACCCAGCTATGAAATATGTTGGCACAGCAGTGGGTGCACTCCAGGTATTCCTGCATTAGCCACGTTGGGGTGGGGATGGGACAAACAGGTGGATACAATTACTTCTAGTACCACCACTGACAAGCTGTCACAAATCATGCGCTAGCTCACTGTGCTTCTGATCTGTGAATCCTTTGACTTGAGCAAAAACTGTTCAGTTTCTAGTGCATCTCATCGCAAATTTGTATGAAGCAGCATGACATTCTAGGCTGGGGAGAGCTCAGGAGCGGGAAATACTACATTATACCTTGTTTTCCATCTGTTCTTCTCTTTTCCCCCCATTATGCTGGAGTAGTATACTTCCTTGGTAAAGAACTACCTAATTAATGTTTGTGCAGACCTTTCAAAGTTGAAAAGTTGAAATTGGTATGTAAATATCATAGAGTATTTTTGCATCAATTCATGACTAAAATCTGTCATTTTAGTAAAATTGTAGTTTTGGGTTTTACGAATGGGGTTTTAAATGCCTTGTTCTGGAAAGCACTAAAACACCATCAAGTCAGCAGATACTATGGTGCACCATTGCTCCTCTGCTAATGTTTTACTGAATTCAAGTAAAGCCAAGCCTTGTTCTTTTCCTAACGCATTTCCTTACCTCTTCTGTAAGTATTTAATTCTATGATTTCTCAAATTCATAGATCAATGTGAGAAAAAGCCTACCACCAACACCATCTTACATTAGAAATCAATAGCTTCAAGTATATTCCTTAAAAGCAGTCATTCTATCCTTTCCTTAGTTTCCTTTCTTTATTTTCTCTATAGCCTAGTACTTTCAAACCACTGTCCACAACAAAACATCAACTTGGTCTTTGAGAAATGGGAAAACATGGATGGATTCCCTCCGATGGAGAAAGAATGCTTCTCCTCCCCCCCCCCCCCCTTTAAATTTATGTCTCTCTGCTACTTTTGATCACTAATAACTGTGCATTCATTGTCCTTTATTGCTGTATGCTATGGTCAGTGATAACATTAATTGCTTCCTTCATCGATATTTTAACGTGACTCCATCAATCATTCAAGCTATAATAAATTCAATAGCTATAGTTTAATTTTCTTACAGATTCAAACTGTATAAATTCTCTCTTGTTAGCTAAATCCTAATCGTGCTAGCCTCACTTCATACTGCTGTGATTTTAGGATCATAGTCTCCTTAGTCTTTATCCTCTGGTAATGCAGAGAGAGAAAGAGGCATCTTTGGAGGATAAGTCCACCTTTCTTGAGGTTTTGAACAATCTCTTGGGAATACCTCTGTTGGCTATATAACAAGCCTGACCTATCTGCATCTGAGAACCTCAGGTGCTTAAGGCTGGGCTAGTCTAGGCACCTGCGCCACTTCTTCCCTCAGCCTTTGTGAGAGTGCTTCCTGTGGTACCTCATACTTCTGGTTTTGCTGCAGTCAGTAGGCACTGATTCTTACTGGGTGTCTTATGCAGCTCTTAGTCACTGACTTTTCATTAATGTGGGTTGATCAGAGACTTTATCCTGGTAGCTGCAGTATTTTGAAGCAGACTTCCATATTTTAAGTCTGATAAATACCAGGCTAAAATAAGCCTGCTGTGCAGCTTGCTTATTCCCCAGATTATTCCGCACTGGTGTTGTCTTTTTGGGAAAGAGATGGTGAAGGGCCCCATGCCAGTTCCTACAGAAAAAAGCCACATTTCAATGTGATAGTGTTACTGTACATGCAGTAAGCCTAAACTTATACCATTTTCCATTCTTTTGTGTTTTTTGTTTTGTTATAGTGAGACTACATCTGAGAATAAGGATGTTGTTTCAGTCTCTGTTTTCTGCTAAGACTTTCTTTCCACAAGCGTAACAGTGCTGTGTATGATGGTCTCCTGTTCCACAGGGGATGGGCTATTGAAGATGTTCTAAATTGTGTTTCAGATGGGCTATTGAAGTGTTCTAAATTGAAACTGAAACACTGAATTTAAGAGATTCCACTTAAACAGGTCCAAATCCATTCTTTTGCATTCCAGACTTCCCATTTGAAGGTTAGACTCTTTTGATAAAAGGATTTCAGTGTTCTTTTAATAACATTTTTGTTTGATCTGATGTAAACTTGTAGCTGGATAGAATCATAGAATAGTTAGGGTTGGAAAGGACCTTCAGATCATTAAGTTCCAACCCCCTTGCCATGGGCAGGGACACCTCACACTAAACCATGTCACCCAAGGCTTCGTCCAACCTAGCCTTGAATACTGCCAGGGATGGAGCATTCACAACCTCCCTGGGCAACCCATTCCAGTGCCTCACCACCCTAACAGGAAAGAACTTCCTCCTTATATCTAATCTAAACTTCCCCTGTTTAAGTTTTAACCCGTTACCCCTTCTCCTGTCGCTACAGTCCCTAATGAAGAGTCCCTCCCCAGCATCCCTATAGGCCCCCTTCGATACTGGAAGGTTGCTATGAAGTCTCCATGCAGCCTTCTCTTCTCCAGGCTGAGCAGCCTCAACTGTTATACTATAAATAACTGTTATTCTGTAAGATAAATTCTATGAATGCCAGCAGGGCCTTGTTTTGATTAAAAAAAAAAAAAAACAGAAAAATTTGATTCCTTGGCTATTTTTCTGACATCATTTCTCATTCAAAATCCTTCATCCACGGTAGCATCTGATCTCTTAAGAAGTTGACAGAAGTTTTCAGTGCAGGAAAATTCCAACCTTTGACATCACAAGGGGGATTATTTGTTGTTAGCAGCACTCTTAGCGCTGCTGAAAGATGTCAAAGTGTCTGCACTGCAGAAGGAAGGTCTCCGTCAGCTTCTCAGGTAGTGTACATGCAATAGTGCTTTCAGATATTTGGAATGGCATTGTGTTTTTGTTGTGAATCACCATCAGTATTGACAGACTTGATCTGCAGGGTTAGATACTGAGGTAGTAGGTGGGAGAATGAGTGTCACACAGCTGACTTAAAACAGTGCACCTGCATATATTACTTCCATGGATGTTGCAAAGAGCATCAAGCGTGTAGACACATAGGTATGCTTGGGTTCTCTAACAACCCTAAAATGATCTTGTAGTGGTATATACTGTGCCTGATTTCCAACCTGAGTTATAGAATGAGGTTAACCAAAATGTCTTATGAATGTCCTCAGCTGTAATGTTTCCAGAATGACAACAGAGCAGGACACTGGAATGAAGAAGTGAACCAGCCACTCTGAAATGCATCCTTGGTCCATTTTGCTAACTTGTCTGCTGATTATTGAAGTTCCATCTTTTACCAGAGATCTATTTAATTTTGTAAGAAATACCTGTTGTTAAACAGCGCTTTTATGTACATTTCTGCTCTCCTTTCACTAAATTCCTTAAAAAATAATCTGTGCAGTAGAGATTTTAGTTTTATTTGAAAGAACTTAGCATTACAATAGGAAAGCAGGCTTACCCCCTTTGTTGGCAATGTGATTTTTTGTTTAAAAGTGATGTTTGGGTAGTATTCAAGGTCTTGATCAGTAATGTGGATGCTGTCAGATTCAGACAGTGCAGGTTTAACCAAATTAGCATTTCTCTGATTAATTTTGAAAACGTGATTCTTTTCTGGGCTTGTGGCATATCATGTCCTAAAGGTCCTGCTTCTGAGAAGACAATTGTTAAGGTAAACAGTGTGAAATGAAGATGTAATCTGATTATTTGTTCATCAGAATGGCTGGTCTTTAGAAAATTATAACAGGGGTGATGCTATAAGCTGACTGTCATTTATCTTTTCTGAAACTAAGGATCAAGAGGGGAAATAAGGTGCTAAATACTCAAAGTGAAACACAGATTCAAAATAGAAATGCTTCCTTTGACACCTGTAATGGCTGATTATTCAGCTTTGGGATTCTTTGTTAGTGATGGATCACTGCTTGGGAGCCACCCAGGAGGCTGAATGGGTTAGACTCAGATGGGCAGGCAATAATTCACTTGACCTCTTCTTACGGCTTTGCAGCTGCTCTGGGTTCACTCTCCCCAGGCTGTGTAACAGGTAGCCCTGCGTAGCCAAGTTCTTTGGAAGGGCTGTGTTATTCTGACCCTGCTGCGATGCTGCATGTCCTAAGCACCTGGAAGCATCCTGCAGGCCTACTGAGGCTGGGGATTTGCTCTCAGGGAGTATCTACATGTCATTATTTGAGCTCTTTATAAACGACAGACACTGAAAAAGACTTTTCACATCTGCCTATGCTTGTTTGGGGATTTGTTTCTTTCTTGGGTGAGGGAAGACTAATTATGGGATGGCAGGCTTGGAATGTCTGCAGTCCAGCATATCTTTTCCCACTTTGGAAAGCATATGGATGGTTTCCTGCCGTGTTCTCAATAGCAAATCCTCTTGTACCTAAGCTGCAGTGCCTATGCTATCAGCCTGCTTCTGACTGCTGCTTGTAAGATCCCTCATGCATTATGCATTTTGTTTGTTTGTTTGTTTCAAGTCTTTTAGCAACCTTAATTACTTTTCCAAAAGAAAGCAAACTAGTTTCCTTCTTACCTGCTGTACTGAGCCTTTTCTTCCTCTGTCAGCCTCAGGTCCTGGAACGAATTCCCCATGTTGTCTAGAGCCTTGAAGACTTTCTGATCACTTTTTTTCCTCTGCCTCATAAAACATATTATTGATTACAGGAGGCTGTGACACACAGGAATAGCTCGGAGAAGCTTAAATGCTGGGTTTGGAAGCAAATCTAAAGCCTAAGGTGGAACACGGAGAGTCAGCAGGGTTTTCCAGATTTGCAAAGTATAGGATTACCAGAAGGAAAAGAAATCAGCTCTCTATATGAAGGCAATTTTCAGAGATGTTGCCAAGCATACAAGAAGTTTTCAGTTACTTTAAAGGAATCAGGACTACATAAAATGGGTATATTCTTACAGGAAGAGATATGCACCAGGTGACTGGAGCCGCATTACTATTGCATTTGAAGAATCACTCCTTGGATATATTGTAATGGTTAACTTGGTGAAATCATCATTCTCCAAGAGTGCCAGATCACCTCTTACATTTTGTATAGGAAATGCATTAATTTTTAAATGATGCTTTAGACTCTTAATAACTGTAGCATTTAGTTGTAAACGTGCCACATATAGTTACTAAGATGCCACTTGCTCTTTAGCGCTGGTGCTATGCATATGCAACTGCTACAATTACAAAAGGGGCATAATTCTTTGTCAGCTTTAGTATCAGTTCTTCACAAGACCAATTATATATTCAAATGCAGAACTTGTAGTCTTGCATCCCTGTGAATACACTGACATAGCTCCCAAAACCTAGCGTGCAGGAATTATTTATGCAACGGTATGTATTTATGCAGCGGTCTGATTTTAATAAAGTGGGATAGAATTTTAGCATTGTAAAAATAAATGAGTCACAGACTGAAGAATATCAGGGGTACTTGATGCGAGTAGTGTTTGCATACCAATTTCCTATATCTTTCATAAATCCTCTTCTGCTTATTTCAAAGATCTTGGTAGTCAATGTCAGTATTTTCTGCAGCTAATACGTAAGAGAACTCTACTACATGTCTATTACCATAGCAAAAAGGTGATCTTTCATGCTGGACATCCTGTGTCTAGTTTCCAGGGCAATATCTGTTGTGTTTATGATGCTCTAAGGACAATATCATAGATGAGCTGTGAACGTAGATTTGATCTCTTTTAAATATATAACAGGATTAAGCTGTTTTGGAAACAACGTACAAGCTACCAGGTGTACAAGCTGCTCATCAAATAGCAGAAGGTAATAGCAAACTTCAAACCGAATACATGTTGAAAACAATCTTTATGACTTCAACCAGGTGGGCAGTGAGATTGATGGAGAGTAGTATCTTCTGCCTGTAAAGTACAAAGTTGTTGGGAAAGGAGAAAAAGCTGTTACCTCTATGGGAAGAATAGAGCTATGATTTTAAATGCCCAGTATAGTTATGATTTATCACTCAGGAATGAAAGATCAGAAATTGAAGTGATTGATTGTGTTCCCTTAGCGGTGAGTAGAGTGTGTGTATGTTGTCTGTATGACTTTATTCTGCTTCGAAATGCATGTTCAGATTAATCTGAAGACACTGGAAGGGCATCCGGGACAGCGGGTGATGTATCATGCTCCCAGAAACACAGAGCTAAGATGCTGATGGTTCTGTTGTAGGGAGACTTTATTGTGTCAGTAGTGGACATATGGCAAGTTTTACACTTGCTCGGGCTTGTCTTAGATTCATTTAATGTTTTTAGTTCTCCTTTCATGGCAGACTGCATTTTCTCATGTAGTAGGGATAGGGAGGCATCTGAGGACTAGGAGCACATATTTCAAGGAAACATATGTTGCAATTAGTTGGTGATTTTCCTTTATAGGCACTAGCACTGAATAACATGAAGCAAACACAGGGATGGGACCAGAGGCTTTTGCTGATGTTCCCACAGTTCTTGGGTGCTTCTTCCAAAATATGACTTAATTCCTTACATGAGTGCCCTGCTGTGTAAACCTCATCTTGGTTCCAGAGAGGGTATAGTCTTCTCAGAGCAAAAAGAAGTCCGTGGGCTTAGTTTTGTATAAAAGACCTTTTTGGGGGGGATGTTTCAGAGGTTTACTGTATTTTACAGGAATAGATGTGCTTACCTTTGGGGGTTTTGCTGTTTTAGTGTATATAGTTGCTTCTAAGCAACTGCTTTTGCGGTTGATCATGCTCCCTGAGAAATTGATGGTGAAAGGAGAGTATTCTAAATTTGTTCAATCAGAAGATGAGTTCCCAAATTTGTGGGAGAAATCAGTATTAGAAGGCAGGTTTTTTGTGAAGGTAATCAGAATGTCACCTGAGTGTCTTAGGTTTACTACCATAAAGATGCAAAACTTGTTCTCCAAAGCAGACGATGAAAAGGTTGCTATGTTTTGGGACTTGGTGCTCATTGCTGTGTTTTACCATATCCAGTTCCATTTTTTGTTATAGCATGTGCCACAGAAAAGAGGGATTGAAACATCCCTCTCTAGGGGATAGGATGCAGTAACTCTGTGATCAACTGATTTACTTTCTTTCTAAGAACACGTCTATGTACTGGTTTGCATTCAGATTGTGACTGACAGTGATGGTGGATGACAGTTAGAGATTAGCAAATATTATGAGCTGTTATTAGTTTCTCTTACTTTCTTAATCTTGTGCTGATGGCAGAACTTTCTGACAAAAGAGCGAGTACTTAACATGATGATAGCATTTAGCATAATAGCTCGAAAGCACGTATCAGCTTGTTCCTACACAGCTGAAAAAGCTCACATAAAATGTAGCTCAAAAATATCTCAAAAAACATGTTTGAAAATCTCCAAATTACTTTTTTCCTCCCACCTGTCTTAAAATACATCTTGTTATATCCATTAAAGGTAGTCATTTAATGAAGAATAGTTACTGGAACAAGCAGACAATCAGAACATAACATTCAGTTCCATTCATCTTCAGTTACAGGCTGCAAGAAAAATAAATGCAAATAGGGAAGAGAATGTATGTAGGCAGAGATAAAGCCAAGTATAATCACACGTAATGCTAAAAAAGCCCTGACTTATTCACAAAATTCCACCTGTGAAAAACAGTCTCTGCTTGAGTTTCTGGCTCCTCTGGCATTTGATTAAAGCTGGAATTAAGAACTCTCATTAGAACTTCAGGAGAATGAATTATACTTAATAAATGTATAGCGTGTGTACCCGATATGAATGCCAGCACTGTACACCCTATTATTAACATCTAATTATGTTGATGAATAGCAACTTAAACTATAATTTCTTAGAGCTATAAATTTTTAGTTTCAGTGTGCTGCCACTTGTATGTTTACTGTGGCTGAAAACCAAGGCAGTAATGTGACAATAGCAGCTTCATACCAAATCTCTAACATACCACAAAGGCAGCAGTGACTACGGGATTTACTAAGAACAGAAAAAATGGTGGAAGGAAATAGGAAACAAAAAAGCATCAAACAACTTGGTTTAGAGACTTTCTGTGGATTAAGTGCTCTGATTAAAGCTGTTTGTGTTGTGGCAAGCACTCAGGATGGATCAGTTCTGGCAAAACAATTGTACAGCTGGAAATACTTGGCACAGAGATGTTTTTGTATGTTTGCCAGCGAGCATTGACTTAGATTTCATCTTTATAATACATTTTTATGTGGGATTTCAAATTAAAATCGGGAGGAAAATAACATTATATTGGCTTTGATTGACTGCTGTCATTTCCTGAATGCTCATCTCTATCTTGAATGATATAACAGACTCTCACAAAATATTAAGTGCTATTCACAATCCTTTCGGGTTTCTGTAGGATCATCGTGGTTTTATCAGTAGCATACCATACCTATTTAGCAAACGGTTTCAGGTCTGTTGACAAGAGGAGAGGGCCTTCCAACTGAAGCTGTCACTGTGGACTGGTGCAGTGCTGTGGTTTTGACTCTCAGCCTGGAAACAGCACTGGTAACACCGATGGTTTTAGTTGCTGCTCAGTAATGTTTACTCTGACCAAGGACTTTGTGAGTCTCATGCTCTGCCAGGGAGGAGGGGAAGCCAGGAGGAAGCAGAGACAGGACACCTGACCCAAACTGACCAAAGAGGTATTCCATACCACAGCATGTCATGCCCAGGATGTAGAACTGGGGGCAGTTACCCGGAAGGGTTAGATCACTGCTTGGTCAGGCTGGGTATCAGTCGGTGGCTGGTGAGCGGTTGTATTCTCTCCCCTTGTTATTTCCCTTATCATCGTTATTATTATTGGTGGTAGCAGCAGTGATTTGTGTTATACCTTAGTTACTGGACTGCTCTTAACCATGGGAGTTACATTCTTTCAATTCTCCTCCCCATCCCTCTGGGAGCAGGCGGAGAGGAAAGGGGGGAGTGAGAGCGGCTGCATGGTTCTGAGTTACAGCTGGGCTTCAACCACGACACTGATTCATTTTGTTTTTCATATTCCTTCCTTTTCAAAATATGGATGGTGAATATAGCTTGAAATTTAACAGGTTGAGAAGTGAATGGTACAATGCAATGAAAAGCAGCTGGCTGCTCCCAGAATGAAGGGACAACGCTTGCATTTCTTTGGACTGCACTATCAGTAGCTTGAGCAAACGGGAATCTTTGGCTGATGGATTTTTTCTGCTGGAAATAAAATCGGGACTATAGAGAACACGATGATGAGCAAGATCCCTGTTTTGCAAATTTCATTTAAGTCCTGTGCTTTGAGGGTTGTTTTTTTTTAACTGAATAAAAGATATTTCCTGGTCATGTGAATAAATGTATGCTAACAGTTAAATTACTCAGTAACAAATGTTGCTCTGTCCTATGCGTGGTGCTTATTGGAAGCTTGCAGGTTGTGTATTGACTGGAATGTAATTTGGCTGCATATCACATTCTCCTATAGACTCATAACCAGGACTTAGCTTGTAGAAAATCTGAGGGCAGGTGAGAAGGAAAGGTGTTTTCCCTTGGTACACTGTAAATCAATGTTACCACTTGCTTTAATAGAGGGATCACAATTAAGCCTAGTAACCCATCGATTCAGAGATAAAAATAAACATCTGTGGAAAGACAGCCTAATAAAATTAGTGTAATTTTTTAAGACTCGCTATAGAAAGGGAGTGTTTTCCGATGAGTTCAGACATTTTTTGTTGTTCAGGGATTGGGGTTTTTCCATAACAGAAGGCAAATTATTTTGATGTAGGTTACTAATATTACTCTTATTTCCTTTAACAGTGTTCTGTAAAGCATTCTGAGTAAATGAGACTATTTTTGAGTTGCAAATGAATCCCTTTTGATAATTTCAGCTCTAGAGGTAGAATGTCTCATGGGATACTTTAGAATTGAGTTCGTATGAGCTAATAATGTTCTTCTCACTAAACTAGGAAGAACAGCCCTGCTGTCTTAACACTAACTCCTTGCTTTCTGTCTAGAAATGTAATAAAGTCTACTTCATGCTGCCTTTCCAGGCGTTTGTTTAATCTTAATGGGTTTCGTCTTTAGAGATATATGCCCAAAAGGTATTGCAATGTATCTTGGCTTTGCACTCTAAAGGAAATAGTTACAGTACTTATATGCAGCAACATATTGAGGAGAAAGGTAAGTTTTAGTGTTTTGTGAAGCCCAAAATATGTGTCCTGTGAATCACAGGACAATGCTATAATCAGGCCTCAGATTATATCAGTAACTGTGATTCCAAGTACTCTGGGTCCTGTTGGATGTTATGAAATCCTGTTGGGTTTCAAAAGCTGCCTGAGTTAAGTTTTGCAATAAGTGCTGCCAGAGACTCACTGACAGGCTTTATTAGGAATCTGAGAATTGGCTATATCTGCATCAGGGGGTCAGGTCTCATTTACAAACAAGGTTCTAGATCTGGTGCCTGCAGACACAGCTTAGAGATGCCAAACCTGAACCTATGAGTAAAAGAAATCAAGCATCTAAATAGGAACTAAATGTATTTCTTTTATTTTCCTGAGGGCAATTTTTGGGGACCACTCACTGCTATTGTGAAGGTTTTTAGTAACTCCAGAGTAATTCTCAGTTTCAGCTGCTCATTTCTTTCTGATTACAGATCACAAACAAATAAAATCGGAGAGCTTTAACATCTTGAGTCAATCCCTGTTGGCAACCCTCTTAAAAAGTGTTAGAACAAAGCATCAGATGGAGCTGTGTGGGATTAAATGACAATTGGGAAACAATTGTGATTCCACAATTCCCAGTAATTTGGAGAATGGTCTTGTTTTATTGCATTTTGACAATGTAAGAATTAGCTTTTTCATTACTCTCCTCTCTCAGAAGCAGCCCCTCCTTTACCCCATTTAGTTCTGTGCTGTAGCAGTTGGTGAGGACAGTGTAAGTCCCCGTGTGTGATGCTCTAACTGGTCTTGAGGGTATTTTGGGCTTTCTCCACTGAAGAGACTGAGATCCCCCAACCATAACTTGAAGCTTTGAAGTGTGTGCTTGTCCATGGCATTTCAAAATGCAGTGGAAGTTCTTAACACTGTTATTCATTTGAAGGCTGTTATATAACATAATGACATGGAGATCTGGGGAAGGAATGAAGAGACATTGCTCTAGAATACCAGGAATTTTATTTACATGTTTACTGCTGCTGCTGGGGACTGAAATGCTCCTCTTTAACATCAAAACTGGAGTGTGGTACGTGTGTCCTTCCTTGTAACTTTCAGTAACTTCCCCTTATGCTTGCACTGCTTGTGCAAAAGAAATGCAAAGCTCGTTGTTATAGATAGAATTTGTTATTCACAGCTGCTCGTTCTTTCTTTGTATGAGAATTGTGTTTTCTCTCCTTAAGTGGCACAATGGTTTTGGATGCCATTGGAGGTGGAGCTGTGTGGAATGTTTTAGATGTGCAACTAGTAAAAGCCACTTTTAATTTAGTACCCAATCTAGTGGAACACCCAGATGATTTTGAATGAGGAATGAAGATGTCAGAAAGAGGAGATAAAAGGGAGATACCATTGCAGGGCAACCAAGAAACAAAGAAGTGATGGTGACTTGTCTGTTGAAGGATTGAAAGTGAGGAAGGGAAAACTGCAGCACGGCTGTCTTGGGTTTCAAAGCTCTTGCCTAGTTAAGACCTCTCTGGAGAACTGCCCTCTTCTTGCAGTTTGATGATGTTTTCTGCAATCTGTATTTGGAAATGCTTTCCCGGGAGGTTAGCAAGACTAGTCAGAACTTCTTCCTCTTTTGCCTCCCAGGGGTGAGGTGTTAGAGGTACATGGCAATTTTAGACTTTTAATTTGAGGTCTTGTACTCTATCCATGAGAAGACCTTTGTCATAAATTAAGCTTTCTACAAGAGCATAGCAAAGGGTGTAATTATATTCCCATCATTGTACAAGAGAGTAATTTATGGATATTTTGTGGTTTAAGTGATCTGCTATGCTTGCCCCTTTTAAAAGTTACTTTACAGTACGGCTGTAAGTGTTTTTTTTTGGTTTTAAAACAGCAGACTTCTGTTTCTGTAATTATGCCTGTGAACAGTTGCAACTAATGTCACGGTCTTAGGCTGAAAGATCTGTGACCTTTTGTCTGATCAAATCAACAATGTGTTTATGGTTATCAGCACGATTCTCCAATTAGTTTTTAATTAAATGTGGCATTGCTCCTTCACTTTCCAGTGTGTGAGGCAGCACTGAGGTCTGTTTCTGTTCTTGAAAATCCATCTGTTGTCCTTGGAGACTGCTCACTGTATCTCAGGCTCTTCTCTGGAAGCCAGTATTTTCAGTGTGCCGTTAAGCGACCGCTTTACCTTGTCTAGATGTTCTAGATCAACTGACTTCCTTTGCTCAATGTTTACCACAGTCAACGGAATGAAACAGAAGCTGAAAGCCCTTGGTTAAAGGTTGTCAACTAGTCTTGCTAACCTGATTTGAAATACAGCTGACCTTTTATTATAATACTAAGCTATAGGAACCTGTTTTCACTGGTGGAAGTGCATTGTGTCTAAATATCTTCCCACATACATGAACAACAACATGGTCCTAAACTGCCAGCAATGGGTCCTGAATTCATAGAAAAATAGTTGTCCTGATTTCACACTGTATTACTTGGACTGAGTACTGGATCGTCAGTCGCAATGTGTTAAAACACACAGAAACAAAGCTGTGCACGTCAGGCTTGCTAGCTGTCATGGTGCAGGCAGCAGAGGATTACTCTGTGGTTAAAAGACTGGTGGTAAGGAACAGTAATGGAAGTGAAATACACATTTCATAGTAAGTACTTCATAGCAAAAGAAGCAAGGAAACCATGTATTTCTGTTCATAAGAGTCTTGACTTCTTGTTTCAAGAGAAACAATATGAGTGAAGTATTATGGCAGCTTCTCTGTCACTGGCTGTTTTGATTCTCAAAATGGCATAGCTATTTAGAGGAGAAGTGTTGAGGAAAAGCAACTGCATACCCTAAGGCAAAGGGTTTAGATGCTTGAGTTTAGTTTTTATGTCTACTTGGGAAAAATGCAGCCATGTAGATGGCATCAGGGTACAGTACAGGGTGTGACAACTTACTGTTCAGTTCAAACAGCATGTAAAACTGGTTGAAGCTGGTAGCCAAAACATTTTCTTACAATAATATGTCGCCTTAAAGCTTTTGATTTGTCTGTTCTGATGAGAAAGATGACACATAGGGTTTTCTGTGTAAATGGGAACTTCACAGGGATTACTTTGTCACCTCTGCTACTTAGATAATGTAAAATATGATAGTGGCTTTTGCAAAGAGGATCTGCAAGGGTTACTTGTCTCTGTGCTTACTGGAAGAAGAGTTTGCATACGTAAAAGCTTGTCAGCGTTTCTGGTATAGGCTTTCCTCTCCCTACCGATATTTTGGCTTTGTTCAACAAAAGCCATTGTCTCTGCATTTTGCCTCTTTCAACTCGGGCTGCAACATGCCTGACAATGTTCCTGCTCTGAAGAAAGAATTGTACTTTACCACTGCTCGGGTCGGGCTGGGTATCGGTTGGTGGGTGGTGAGCGGTTGTATTCTCTTCCCTTGTTATTTCCCTTACCATCATTATTATTATTGGTGGTAGCAGCAGTGATTTGTGTTATACCTTAGCTACTGGACTGCTCTTATCTCAACCCATGGGAGTTGCATTCTTTTGATTCTCCTCCCTATCTCTCGGGGTGGGGAGAGACTGCATGGCTGTGTTGCTGACTGGGCTTAAACCATGAGAAAGGGGTATAGTGTTTTGGGGTTTGGTTGGTTTTGGGTTGTTTTTAAACCCCTTTGTGTAGAACTTCATATCCACATGGTTTATATCCATACCGTATTCAGATGCCAGATTACTCAGTTTGGAACTGATGTGTGCTACTCAGAGAAGACAGCACAGCCACAGGTGTAGCTCATCTGTTAGCTCCCAAATTCCATGAGCTGTAATAGGTGGGGTGTAGAAAGCAGCTCTCCAGCCTGCGTTCAGACTTCAGTGTTTCTGCTGGGACTGACAACTGAGAAATGTTAGATGCTTTAAGAAGTGAGCTGAGGCCACCATATGTTACTGAGCTTCTGCCAGAAGTTAATGACTTTTAGTTAGTACTGATCTGAGCTTGTTTTATGATGAGCAAGTAGTGGCAAGCTACCTATCTCATCAATCCTATGAAGAGCCTTTTTTAGTTCTCAGAATTATTTTGTGCCTTCAGCAGAAGCATTTTACTGTTTCCAAGAAGGCTGAAGGATGTTTGATAAGCAGACTCCTGTTCAGTGTGTGTTGGCTTTAACTTTATACTATACAACATAGCCCCAAGAGAGGAAACACTATCTTTGGTCAGTGATTTGGATGAGTAATTATACGTATTTTCTTACTTTTAGAAAGGAAGATACTATGATTTTCAATTAAAATTAAAAAGGTACATAGAAGTAGTTCCCAACCTTTAGGTATGATCCTGAGAAGTAAATCCTTAAGGAAGTCTATTTCTTTATTCCTACCTGATCACTCAGCTGCAAGGGCACCATGACCTGAGCTCATTTTTGCTTGCCCAATGCAAAATAGCAGATGCATCTGTTTAGCGGTCCGATCTTTCGTCAATGAATAGTGGGATTCCAGGCATCATATGGGATGGATAGATAGCAGAAAGGTGTATTTGCAGGTCACAGATATGCTTCAAAAGTTATCAAACTTACAAACCTGCAATCCATAGGTAGAAATATATTTAACAGGGTACAGAAACTCAACCATATTGAAGCCAAAAACTCAAATTCTTACAAGGGCTAGAGCTAGTTTCCAACTGTGGTTCTAGAGTCACTCGGTTTCACAACTTGTTTTCACTTTTGGAAAGTGATTTCCCTCCCATGTAGGAAACACTGATCCGAGGTACTTGTCTACACTCAGGAGCAGCCCCAAAACTCCATTTCCACCTGTGGCTGTGGGGTGGCAGTGGGAGAGGGACAAGGGCACTATACCCTTTGTCATCAGTTGATCCATGCTGATGGGCCAGCGCTCCACATGTATTCCTCATCTGCCATAGAGTCTAGCATGAGTCTGGCCTCAAATACAAAACAAATGATTAGCAGGAACATTTCAGGACCACAGTTTTAGTCTGTATGAATCTGTGGTGTCATTTAATCAACATGGGCTCGCAAGTTTTGCTCTGCAAAGGAAGCAAAGGAACCCATAGCCTATATCAATTACAGACTTTCCCTCCTTGCCCTTCCTGGGTGCTACCAATCCTTTCTTTTCTAATTGCTTTCTCATCCAACTGATTGATACTGCTCTTAAACATGGTGTTAGCAGCTGAAGTTCAGTGCTCCCAGAGCACAGCTTGTGTTTGACTTCTGCAATAAGTGGGTCAAACCACGGTTCACTGGAGACAAGTGAGTTTCCTACGTCTGTTATTAATAGCTGACATTACTGCACATTTTAGACTACCTTTCTTTCTCCTGCATGCTCTCATGTGAACTTGCTCGCACTTGCCCTCACTGTTGCTCTTATTATCACTCTTACACTCATGCATGCTCTCACAGTTGTGCTCTTTCCCACTTGCTCTTGCTTGGTTTTTCTTACTGCTCTGTCTCATGTTTTCTCACTCGCCCTCGCCCTCTCATGCCCTCTTGCATGCTGTTCATGTGTGCATGTTCTCTTTCTTTCTGTTTTCCTGTTACACTGTCAAAACGAGATTCCTGAGTCCCAGCTGCCTGGAAAACCCTTTGAAATATCTTTCCAGTTCACAAGCTTATAAGCTTTTAGAAATGCATAATCATACTTTGTAGGCCTATCTCTCATAGGTTCAAGTATTATGTACATACTGTTACTGCAAAATGTATTTTGGAATAGTGAAAAACATTTAACTGGATTGTAGGCTCACATTTTAAATTACAAATGCCTATATCTTGTTGTTCAATTACCGTCCTGGAACACTTTTTATTCCTTGTGACTTCTGTGAACATGAAAGCTCAGTGTGGACTGTGCATGTCATTATGAGCTTTAAGTAGCATCACTCAGTTTTTCATCAGTTTTCAGTTGTCTGGCATACATAAACTTACAGATCTCCCTTTTTTTTGTGGGTTTTTAAGTTCTGACATTTATTTTTGGCATTCCTTGTAAAAAGAACAAATTTCTCTGGTTATTCACACTTTCTTCCCCACCTTTATTTTTGTTTTTTCCCCCAGTAATCAAAACAAAAATAGATGAAAGGCTGGGGATTTCTCCTTCGTTTTGTCAGAAAACTCTCCCCTTCAAAATCAAGCCATTTTGGGTTTTGAAACAGATGAACAGCTCAAATTCATTCGTGTAGGTTTGTGATTTGCACAATTCATAAAAGAGGGAGCATTAGTTTAATGAGGTCAGTAGACATGAAACTCTTTTGTATTCTCAGAGACATGATACAAGTGACTTCTTACACGCCTCTGTTGTTGAGGGAATACTCAGGATGCACACAGATTCCACCCAGTAAAACACATGACCTTGAAATATTACATGCTTTTATTAATATATAGCTGTGATTATTTTTCCTGCCTGTGGCAGCTTATTTAGTGTGTGCAGATTTCCAGTGCAAGGGGCATAAGAAGAAATGGTGGGGTTAAATAAGTACTTGTAGCTTATAAAGAGAAAACTTACTCACTGAGGTGACCAGAGTACTCAGCCTTATGTCATTAAATTAACCTTAAAGGTTCATTTATAAATGTCAATATTATAAGTTTCCATTTGAAAATCACAAATGAAGGTTGTGTCTTTCACAGTCAACGTCGGAAAGTATTTTTTATGTGATGGGCGCACTAATAGAAACTTGCAAACAAACTAAGCTTATTCTGTTCATTTCAGAAAACAAATAGGCTAAATTGATTTTGTATGTTGCAAGTGAGGGCGTAACACTTGCTTTAAGACTAGCACAAAGACAGAATTCCCCACTGTTCTGTTTTGCTTACTGGATTCCTGAGCACATGCATTTTGCTGCAGGAGCACAGACTACATGCTTCAGCAGGACACACTGTCTCACAGTGAGAAACAGATAGGATGAGGCATTCTGAATGCGACTGACACAAGACTGGTTGGTGTTGGTTTCAAATCCATATATGCCATAGCATACAAGGTCAAATCACTTTCTTCCCATTCATGCAAACATTGTCTTCAGAATAGGTCTACCGAGATTCCAGTTAGCCAAAACATGTTTGATAAAACGATTTTGACCAGCCTCACTGATTAAATGCGGCTATTAGCATAAAAGCAATTCAATAATTACATACTGTAGCACTTTATATGCAATTACCTTCCAGTGACACTTGTCTTTTAGCTCAGAAATGCATGACAGATGTCGGCAGAGTTGCTTTTAAGGGCTTTTTTAAGAATTTGAAAGAAATCACGTAATTGCTTTCCTGGTACCTGTGCACAGGTTTGGAAGAAGCATCTGAAAATACGATGTGTATTTTGGGGAAGATACAGGTAATATCATCACTGGCCCTTGTGTTAATTTCTTTTATAGTGGTTTGTTCGTTGGGTTTTGTTAATTCTGAGTTTTAAAAGTCGTGTACTGATAACACTGTTATCCCTGTGCTCTCTGCTAACCAGTACTGTAACACTCTTTGCAGTGAATCATTACATGGTATTACTTTACTGAACTTCTGGTTCTAAAAAGGACTTGAAGCTACCTCTTTTTCTTTTTTAACCTGACTATTGCAGTCCTTTGCTAATGCCGTAAACACAAATGGGTACCTTAAAACCCTTACGAACATGAAAGCTAAATTGTCTTGACATCAGATGTTCCAGTGTAGATGTCTGAGTATAATGGAGTGTAGACTATTTTGCCAGCCCTAAAGGGATAATTTAATGACTGCATTAGTTTCTGGTATAGTTTCTTCATTATTGCAAGCAAGTAAATTTTTTTCTTTAATTACTTGATTGAAGGCAAGGTAAATTTTCCCAACCACTAAACGAGGCTAACATGCATTTTGTTCCTTCTTGAAAGTGATGAAATCCTGTATTTTCTCATGTGAGCAACTAAAATTTAAACAAAACAAACTGAAAAAAAAAAGGATAAAAAAAACCCCCAAACACAAGACTTGCACAAAACAAAAAAAATCCCAAAGGAAAAAAAAAATTTACTACAGGAACAGGGATTTCCTACTGCCATCTGTGGGAAAGACAAATAATCTTTGAGATTATTGAGAACAGTTTTCAGTGTCATTCTGGTGTAGCTGTCAGTCCTTCTGGTTTTTGCCTTTTTTGCCTGTCCTGGGTTCAGCAGTAGCAGTCATTTTCCTCCTTCTTAGTAGCTGGTGCAGTGCTGTGGTTTTGACTTTCGGCCTGGGAACAGCACTGATAACACCAACGGTTTTAGTTGTTGCTCAGTAATGTTTACTCCGACCAAGGACTTTGTGAGCCTCATGCTCTGCCAGGGAGGAGGGGAAGCCGGGAGGAAGCAGAGACAGGACACCTGACCCAAACTGACCAAAGAGGTATTCCATACCACAGCACGAAAATCGCAACTGATGAGATTTCTTGCAGGCTTTAACAACTGCCTGGTTTTCATGCCCAGCTGATTTTGCTCTTCCTGAAGCAACTCTACAGTACACCGCAATAGTCTAGCACAGTAATGAGTCTGCTTCCTAAGCAAGGTAGCCCTGTGGATATTTGTTTGGCTTTTATATTCAGTGTAATCTTTAAGCAAATGTAGAGTTCACCTGTAATAATGCAGTGTTCATTTAAGGTACTACAAATATCAGTGAACAACCTTTAATAGGACATAACAATTCTCAGGGTGTGTTGGTAAAGGTTTCCCAGAAGACACTATATTTCAGCTAGAAAAGGGCAAACCTGCCAACTTATTTTGAGATTAGAAGCACAATCAGTGGGAATGTTCCACCAACTGCACAAAAAGATATTGAAGATAATACTTCATCTTCAGATGAATCATTGCCCTTTCGCCAAAGTAATATCTAATTATTAATGCTTGCCCAAGTATAGCTGTGCTGTTTTCATGCTTCTCACCTTTTTAATACCTGCATCTTTAGACTTGGACTTTAGGATCAGGAACGTCTAGCATAACCTTTAGAGTTTAATTTTTTGTATAAATTAAGCGAAGAAAAATGATTAACCATTAACAATAAAACTAACAGGTCATTGTTGGCAGTGACTAATAATCTTGGTGCTCTTCATGGCCAGGTTGGACAGAGCCTTGGGTGGCATGGTTTAGTGTGAGGTGTCCCTGCTGTTGGAACTCGATGATCTTAAGGTCCTTTCCAGCCCTAACTATTCTATGATTCTGTGAAAAGATAATTCCATGATGAAAATGCAAACGTTGAGACACCAAACCCAAAGCTATCAGCCTGCATCATACCACAGTAAAAATAGAATGAGCAAGCCTTTGTTCAGGGGAAAAGGATGCAGGAAATTAGGGGAGATACATTCACAAAGTTTGCCTTTCTCACTGAAGATGGGGGGTATGGATGAAATGATAAGGTGTGTCAAGGGAAAGAGTGGACACATGAAGGCATCATAAAAGAGCTGTAGGAGAGGTTTGTCTTCACTTGGTACCGATACTTTCTTTTAGTAACCTTAGCTGCGCAATTGGACTTGGATAGGCAAAGCACTAAAATTTACTGCTGCTATACAAAATGAGAGAAGCACACAGTCAACTAATTTCTATGTTCCTGCAGAACTATGTGCTTTAGCGATGATGAAAAGCTGGTGCTTTCAAACATATGAAGATGTACCTCTTTCTCTGTAAGCCCAGCATTCAGACCTGAGTTCTGGGAGGTTGTGTCCCCATTTTTTCCTTATGGGAAATCTCTTTACTCCTGCTCGTAAAAAGGTGTAGTAGAGTTAGTTTTCTCTTAGCAGAATTGTCATGAGATGTCATTAGATTGGATATAAGGAGGAAATTCTTTCCTGTTAGGGTGGTGAGGCACTGGAATGGGTTGCCCAGGGAGGTTGTGAATGCTCCATCCCTGGCGGTGTTCAAGACCAGGTTGGATGAAGCCTTGGGTGATACGGTTTAGTGTGAGGTATCCCTGCCCATGGCAGGGGGTTGGAATTGGATGATCTTAAGGTCCTTTCCAATCCTAACTATTCTATGATTCTATGTTCAGGCCTTTATAAGGATTAAATAGGTGCCACATTTCCAACAATTAAAAGTTGTCAAACCTTGAAAATCAATAAATGGCTGAACCCAACCTAAAACATATGTTTGAGTTCAGTGTCTCCGCCGTATCTTCACTAGAACTGAAAATCTTACCTTTTTCTGCTTAACATTGTATAAACGTATGCATTGAAAGTTATTTAATGAAAATGTCCTGCTTCTGAGTTGTTTAATCTACAGATGTGCAAGACTCCAGATGTTAGCTTAAGGCTCAGATTTGCTGTGTTTTTGAACAGGAGCCCTCTGTTTTGTGTAGCAGAAGGAAAAAGAGGCTTTTTTCTTTTCCTATTAAAGGTCATGTTGTTTGTCAGAAAATGTGCTCTGTATTTTTCCCTTAGTCGCATTAACATATTAGCCTTTCAGGGGAGAAACACAATGAGCTTCCTTCAGTTGTGTAATGGCTCTTGATCCTTTTTCAGTGTTTTATGTCATCTGCTACAGAACTGAGGAGCAGGATTGACAAGATTACGGTATCCAGTTATCTTATTTTTAGGCACAGCCAATGCCTAACTCTTCATGTAACAGGCTGTAAGGATTAATAACATGATTTAATAGAACCTGATTTTTTCTGGAGCCTGTGATCTCTAAAAGCTGCCAATAGCAGACAAGCTGTTGAAGTATGCATTAGTTAAGTGGACATGGAGAATGACTGAAAAGTATCTGAACAATCTGTTGTAGTCAGCTCTGCTTGAGCTCAGGGTTTTGGACCAGGTAACCACCAGAGATGCTTTTATACATAACCTGTGATTCTGTAATTTTGGTCTTGTCCATGAGTCCCTGGTACAGTGCTAAATGGACACCATTACAGTCTTTTCAGAGAGCATGAGGCCAGTGGTTATTTGACCTGAAATAAAGACATTTGACAAGACTGATCCAGGCAAATGTGAACAGAACTGCAGTTTTATTGGGCCAGACCCATTTTCTAGCTGCTTCCACAATATTGACTCCCGAGTTGAGATAGAAATTAAGTTTCAAGTGCTGAACATATCCAATTAAAAGAGATTGCTGAGTAACTCTTTTGCAAGGCTCCTAATCTGCAAACACTTTCCTAATCAATAGCTGCTTCTGTTCAATATAGCCCCAAGGTGACTCTATTCTGTCAGCTGAGAGTGAGAGATGGAGCTCTTGAAAACCTGGAAAGAATCATGTCTTTGGGAAAAACATTGATTTTTGTCATTGCAATCTCTAGTAGCATGAAATGCAACACTCCTCATTTTACCCACTTTTTTGGTATACTCATCTCTTAGCTGCACAAGTTTCATGAAATACTCTTTTTCTTCTGTTCATGTAGTAGTTTTGGCCTGCATTTCATGCAAAGGAAAGCTTCCTTGAACTTATCTGCACTGTGTAATGGTCTGATCCATGAATATTCATACAGAGAAAATGTCACGCTGTGATGGACATCACAACAGCAATTGGTTTCAGGATTGATGGATGTTTACGGTGCAGTCTGCCCCAGACAGTGCATGCTGGAAGCAGCGACATCCCGTTTCCCTTGTCAGGGCTCAAAATGAGTGGAAACAGTTTAATTTTTCTTTGTGCAAATTGAGTATCTAAGTGACAGCTGTTAATTTCTCGCCGCTTTTCTGCCAAGTCCCTCTCTAGGTGGCACAGAAAGCTGTTGTGTGAGGTGAATTTCCTACTTAACACTGTTGTCTAGGGACAAGAGTCACTGGTTCAGATGATGCCCCTGACTAGCATGGAATTGCTTTTATTTGGCTTCAGACCTGCATCAGAAGCAGCTGTTTCTCCTTTATGACCCTGACCAGAGAGACGGGTCATGACGGCCAGCCGGGACAGTAAAGGTTTGGTTAGCAATAGTGCTCCAAAAGGAGCTGTAGTCACATCAGGCCTCCTGAAATCTCTGTGCCCGTTAGATGCAGGCAGAGAATCAAGCAGAGGAAGAGCTATCAAGGAAGCAGCCAAATCTACAGATGTTTGGGAAAGGGAAAGGATAAATGTCAGTCTTCCAAATGGTTCTTCTATTCTTTTACATCTTTCATTTATTGAAGTGAGATATCTGTTCAAATGGTATTGTACAGAAAGGAACAAACATTCCGGTAACAACATTTTGCAACCTGCAAGATGAGGATATCTGTTACAGGAATGCAGTGGGATTTTACCTTGCAATGCATGATAACTTTGTAAATTCCAAAACTGTATTGCTGCCTATTAAACGTGTTTATTTGCAGTGTGTTTATCCCCAGATGCTTCAGTACTACAACAGCACATACCAAAAACCAAATGGAACGAGGCTGTTATGGATTTTATATCATTTCAGTTTTGGATATAAAGCAGGAACGATTGCCCTGTTAAGTAAAATTACCAATTAATATCGAAGCACTTACACATGGTGACCATTGGGAAAAGGCAACCACTTTATTTTTCTGCAGGATTCCACAGAGAAAATGTAATACACAGAAAAAAACTGCTCACCCATCTACATAGCTGTGGAAACTTGAAATCTCCAAAAGAAGGATGATAGACTGCCTCACTCTGTCCATCGGTCAGCATGCAGCAGGATCACGTTCAAAACTAATTTGATTCCATTGATCAGATGAAGGTTGAGAGATCAATGGATTTTTTTTTTGATCACTACAGCAGCAGTCCTTTTTAGCTGATGCTTACCAAATGGTGTGCCCTGTGCCTTGTGAGAGCATCATTTTGTCAGTCCTTGCAGGGCAGCAAAGCTGTATTACAAGGTGCTGTTTCTAACAGGACAGAAGCAGCAGAAACCCTCAGCGAAAGCGCATTGTGCAACTTTAGCTGAAACACAACAAGAATCAGTTTACTTCTCCGGAGTCTGTGACTGAAATGCTTTTGTGCAGCTTGGGGATGTCAAGATTTAGTTATTGCTTGTGAACGGTACCGTGAACCTTTGACAGAATGCATTGCTTAGGAGCAGACCATACTCCTGTTTTCTGTGTGTATGCGTGTCTAGGTCTCCAGGCCTTTTTCCTTTTCATGGCTACTGAGGTTTATGCAGTTGGCAGACATTTCAAGTTGTAATTGTTAAGTAGCTGGATGTTAACCCAAACACTTGTTCCCTTTGCAGGCATGAAATAAGCAAGGGGGGGGGGGGAACAAAAGGGCAAACCCAGCTTGCTTGGTTATATAAACAACTTGTGACTGCTGCTGCCCATCAAGTTTTCCACTGCAATAGGGACTCCCATCTCCTGGTGAGCTGCTGGTGCCAAGACTATTACGTGTTGTCCCGACCATCAAATCAGCTTGCTATACTAATTAAAGCTGTTGAAGTGCTCTGTTGGCATCTCTTGTAGGTTGGCTGTAGCTTTGGGCATGGGCATACATACGTGATTGTGTCAGTGTAAATTCTCAGTAGTGTTTATTTTGATACCTGGAATGTGGAAGAATGAGGCTTAATATTTTCAGCTGCTTTAGTTAAAATCAATAACTGTCACTGTGATAATGGATGGTCTTCCCAGCCAAGACATATTGGCCTGTTCAGAGGGAATAGAGACTGAAAGGAGAGGAGTTGCAAGATCATGAGTTGTCTTACCTGCGGGATATGATGCCAGGCTCTTTAAAAAACTTAACTTCTTTCTGCATTTGCTATTGAGATAAAAGGTGAAAGGACAGATGGGAGTAGATAGGATTTAAAAATACTGAACTGTTTGATCAGATGTTGTCTGCTTTTCTATAGTCTCAGAGCTGAATGGAGCGATCCTGTTCTGAGCACTGACCCTGACTTCTGCTGATGACATTTCCAACCTGAAGGGATTTTCAGACTAAATGGAGATCACATAGATAACTCTGTTACTCCTTAAGCTTCGTTCTTACAAGCAGTCATCGTTTTGGAAGCTGCACACCAAACCTCTTGTCTATATTTAAAAGTGAACTTAGGTTTAAGAATGTGTGTTTAAACTAATGGTCTCACTTGCTTGGGAATAAATAGAATGAATACATAAGGTATCATTTGTACTGTTTGTGCTACACCCAGCAAATGCAGTCTTGCTGCTTATGGAATTGATGTGCAGAAGACACCACTGATACAATATATGTAAGAAATAAATATACCAAATGTATCCTATAAATAAAGCAAGCTATTCTATTAGGCAGTGCCTTTCAGAAAGATAAAATACAGTTTGGCATTGTCAGAAACTATTTCAGTTTTCTTCTCTTATATTATTCCTTCTTAGTAAGCCAGTCTTTATCCTGTTTTATTTTTCCTTAAACTCAGCTCATCAGAGTAACTTTTATGGCCAGTTTCTTTAAGGCAGAAGATGTTTCATCAGTGAAGATTACTTGCTTTATTATTTGGGGCTAAGTTACGGGGAAATGGACTAAAATCATAAAGTGTTAAGTGGGTCTCAGAAGTGTACTAGTTTGTACTCATGGAAGAATAGAACACCGAAATTCCCCATAAAGCTGCCACAAAGCAGCACAGGGTTTTTAAATAAGGATCTATAGGCAGAGAGCGTAATTTAGATACCAAATAAGAAAATATAATTAACTTTGTCTGAAGTTGATTTCAGTTTTATTTTAGCCACAGAAAGGTGGTTGTTGATTAAAAAGCGAGT
Organism: Pezoporus wallicus; assembly: GCF_028554395.1. Taxonomy (NCBI): domain Eukaryota; kingdom Metazoa; phylum Chordata; class Aves; order Psittaciformes; family Psittacidae; genus Pezoporus; species Pezoporus wallicus. The sequence continues at coordinate 836,568 of NW_026637726.1, forward strand.
TGCTATCAAGCAGCTCTTGAGTTAGAGGCTTGATTTCTCTCTTTTGCTTTCTGGTCACAGTCTGTCTTCTGTGTATTCCGTGCAATTGGTTTTCTGTTCCTGCTAAGCGAGTTGGAGCACTCAGAGTAAAGGATTCTGATTCAGTGTGTATGCATACAGCCAGGTATAAAAATTGAGGGCAGGTTGCTGTACCCAAACGGCTGGCTTATGGTAGTTGTTTCTGCTTGGACTCTCTTCTGTACTACCTGAAATGAAACTGCATGTGTTACCTTTTGTTGCTAAGACAGCAGTGCTTATGTTAGCGATTCTTACTGGGCACGATGCAGGTGGATGAGATGAACAATTCAACCTTATCTCCGAAACAATGAGAGTGTGTAAAGAAACTTGAGTCAAATATGACAAAATACTAGAGCTGCTCATGGATCTACTTACAAATAGCAATGGAGTTTGTAACCAAGTGTTACAGCAGGTGGCATTTCATTTGGTAGGACAAAGACTAGTGAGATCTTAGAGAAATAGTAAGGTGCTCAGGGATAACATGAAGCATGCTAGAACTGAAAACGCAGAGAGAAGATCTTGCAAGACAAGAAGATGCACTGGTATTTCATTAGATTTACCATAGTGTCCCTTGGAATTAATTGTTGCCTCAGAAAGGAGGTAAAGGAAGTGACTTCTTGCTAGTGACCATCTTCTTAAACAATGGATGTAAGAGGTGAGCAAAAAGAGTGGGATTCATTTAGTTATTGCTTAAAAACGTGCAACTGCATTTTAGAAATAAACCATAGTTTTGGAAAAAAAAAACCCACAAAGAAACCTTGTTTTAACTGATCTAGCACAAAACAGTTCAGTGAAATTATGTATCACTTGATATATGTGATCATTACAGGTGAAAGGGCTTAGGAAATGCACTTTGACATTACATTTTGGATCTCAATCCTTTTGTTCATTCTGAACTCCTGTCACTGTGATTTTAGTTAGGTTCTGCTTACAAGTTAGGCGCCTTTCTGACTTGTGTTTTGTGTGATTTTATGATTGAGGTCCTGAGGCTGATTTAAACTGGGATCTTAGCTTAGAGCTGCAGGGTATGCTTGAGCCCCAACTCTCTGACCGCTCATGCAGCAGAATTCGTTGTCTTTCTCCAGTCTGAATTTATCCAGCTGTCTCCTCTTGTCCTATAGAAACTGAGAACTTGAACTTTTATAGTTGCCTCCAGCCCAAGCATCTGAGAGCTCTCTACATAGTTTTTGCAATGTATTTGTGAGGTCCATGCAAAAAACGGTGAGGGGAAGCTGGAATTACTCAGGTTTTTGCTATTAGAAAATGGAGAGACTGAAGAGAGGCCTGGAACTTTCCTGCCTCATCTAACACTTAAAAGTCTGTTGTTATGTTATACCTACATTGCTCTTCAAGTGCTGTTTTAAGAAGTGACCCACAAACTGGTGAGGAGTGGGATGGGGATAATCACTGGATATTATTAGTGCTGCAGGCCATGTTAAAGTATTTTCTGACTGTTGTTTTATCTCTCCAATATGCTAGTTATCTATAAATGAACTGTATTCTTGCTAGCAGAATGTGAAGAACAATGGAGATGATTTTATGCATCAGAGTATCCATGATCACAATGAAGTCCCAGGAGAAGGAAGAAATTTGGGGAGGGAGTATGGGAAGTCTGGAGCAGAGCCTGGTGTGTTACTTTATGAAGAGGAACACAAAAAACCCCGAACCAAACAAAAGCCCTCTATCAAACCAGCATCTGAACACCAAAGAGTGAAATATCCCTTTGGCTATATGGAAGGATGGAATTGTGTTCCTCCTTTTCACTGAGCCTGTCTGCTTGTTGACCTGGCCAAATAAATGTAGAACGTAATCTTTTAAATCATTACAAAGTAATGTGTTTTATTTTTTCACATATTCTTTTTTGCTTGGATACCATTCTGTCTCCTCTGAAGGAAATCCTAGGCAAACACTGAGTTATTGCAGCCATATGAATGTAACAGCTGATGTTTCTTAGCTGGTCTAAAAGGGAGGCTATGAGAACTGCTTGACAGATTAAGCAATGGGTGGTTTTATTTCTCAGTCTCTCGATCTGCATTGTTACACAACATTCTCTTATAATGCAATGAATAACAGCATTCACTGATTCTATTAGAAATGCATAAAAAAAGCATGAAGAATGCAACATAGCCCGAAGAACGCCACAAAACCCCTGTTTTGGGCCATTGGCTGTCCTGGATGCTGATATTTTTCATGGGTTATATAGACCTTCCCTGTCTGTGTCCATTCCGACCTTTTCTATTTAGTGCCCCTGTAAAGGATGGCACAAGTTTTATGGTGACAAGGGATGGACCCAATATCCACCTCACCTGGAAATGAAATGCCAGATAGATTTAGAGTTGTTTTTTGAGCTGTTTTGAGTTTGTTTGTTTGTTGTTTGTTGGGTGGGGGGGTTGTAAGCTCCCCTTGAATTGGATTAGAGTAACGGATGTTATAATTAAGCAAGGTCTTATTTTGTTGGCCCTTATACCAGCATGTTGCATATCTCATAAAAAGCAGCAAAAGAGCCCTTAAGACTCAGTATTTCTTAAACTCCTATTTCTAGCTGAAAATGTTTACCCTAGAACTAGTAGTTCTTAAGGGACTTTGTCAAATCGGGAGTAACTATAGAGCTTCTGCAGGATGTTTATGAGTGCTTCTAGTTATGGAGGTTCAACAGAGACTTTTTGGATGCAGCGATTTCTGAAGCATTGTGACTCCACCTTTTGAATGAATAGCTCTGATGTGTTATACCTGTCTTTCCCAGTCACTAGCCTTCAATACTTACCAGGTTCCAGAAGACAATTAAACAAGCCTTTTTTATTTTCACCTTATCTCTCATTCCATCTGAACCTGTTTCTTTTTCATATTAATTTCAATGGACACCTGGTTTGGTTTGGTTTGGAGCTTTAGGGCTGCGTAGTGTCTGCAGCTGGGTGCATTACTGGTGCCCTGCAATCTGAGGCAGACAAGTTATATATCAGTAATTTAATAAGACATACATAAACCAAACCAGCATGGATTTATTTTGTTTTAAAATTGAATAGGGTCAGCTGTGTGAGCAATGTATCTGCCAGCTACTGTCATTGTCCTGTCTGGGCAAGCTCATTTATCTTGGTTAGTAAACAACTTAAAAGGCAAAGGGAGGTAGGTGGCTTAAAGGAGTGTTATTAGGACACAGAGTCTTTGATGTCTAAATCCAGGCCAAATCACTTATAAGCAATGTACAACCAGTAGGTGGTTCGGGGATGCAGCTAAATATACGACTGTTATTAGAGAGGTGACAGGGGAACAGGCGCTTGTCACAGCTGGGAGGTCTGCACAGTTAAATCAATCAAATTCAACTGTCTGCAGAGAAAACAACAGAGGTGCAAGCCTGTAAATTCTGGTAATCATTCACATTTTGAGGTACATATATTCAGTTGTAGAGTCTTAAGGGCCAGTGACTGGAAACCTTAGGCATAGCTGATGATTCTGAAACTCTTTTTCTCCCCTTTTAATCTGTAATTCTTTGAAATGCTTATACTCTCTGGTGTGAAACTATATGAGTTCTTCATGCGCAAAACAGGTCAAATAAGCTACAAAGGTAAAAACTAAATGAGCAGGTTTTTAGTTTCTCAATCATTTCTTTTCTTGTGCCGTCAGTTCAGCAGTCCTGTAACAACAAAGCCCACAGCAAGTTGAAAATGAAGTAGTTTAAGCATGGAGAGACAAACATGCCGGATGATGGGGAAGGGCGTTCTCTTTTGAAGAACCACAGTAAAATCACTGTAATTAAAACCATACAATCTGCCTGTATAAAAGCCAGCAGGAGCTTGCAAAGCATTTGTGGTGGTGTTAAAAATGGCCATATTTCCTAAGAGCATCCTTGTGGACACCAAGGACCTCAAGTTACATTTGAGTATCACAAGGGTAGCTGATTCTGCTCTGTCTGAAAGGAACATTGCTTTGTTCTTGTATTGAAGGGAGCATGTACTTCAAAGGATGTGTTTAAAGGAGAAAAGAATAAAAATGGCATAGGATATGCCAGTTGGTGTGTCAACCCCTGCAAAAGCACTTGTCACATTGGCTGTAGATCTCGGATGGTTGTATTGTGAAGAAGGTTGAAACATTTGAATCGTGTGAATTGATAAGGGATAACTCCTGTTAAGGTCATATATACTATTTGGTATTCAGACTGCAATAAGTCTCTCTACTCCTGTTTTCCTTGTTTTTCATTAGTAGTATATTTCCAATGTATTCTCTGTTTTCCTCCAAATGCACTACATTTTGCTGTTAATTTCTGGAAGTATTTATTTACTTGCATAAATAAGCAGACAGATCAAGTTTGGTGCTTTTATTTTGCTTCTGTGAAATGGGAGATGATGGGAATCTGTATTTCTTAGATGAAAGGCACCGAATCAGGCCTCAACTCTGTCCTGTAGGAATGTTCTTCAGCTTTGCAAGTAAAAGATGCAGGGAGCGATAACGCTTCAGCTTTCTTGCCATTCATTTGCAGTGTGGAACAAAATGTACAGTAAAAATGCATGAAATGGAGGTCAGCAAAGGAGTCTAGCAAAGCAGTTAGCTGTTTTCTTGGGAAGCTGTTAAGGCAAGGAGTACCAAGTGTAGTATGGGCCGATGATACCTGCTAGCTGTCGTACTAAAGCCGCATGTTTCTCCTGAGTGGCAAATAGTTTGTGTGTGTAAGGTGTCAGAGCGTGAGAGTCTTGGTTGAAAAGTAATGGTGCGAGGATGTGAATGTGTGAAGGCTGCTGTTAGAAAACAGTAGGAAACAGCTGGAGATGCAATAATCTGGTATTTGGAAATGCAGAAGCAGTTGAGTAGCTGGCTTGGCTCTGTGAAGTTGAAAACAGAGAGTTGCTTAGACCTCTTCTTCAGCTTTCAAAGGCTTCCTCTCTCACAGGATTTAGGAACACGTAAGAAACAGCACTGAGCTGAGGTCAGCTTCATGTTTCAGTTCACATGACTGACGGCATCACTTGTTTTTGAAAGGGAACTGTGGTGACCACCTTCAGAACTGGGCTGTTACTTGGCATGCCAAAACAGCAGAGCAATGCCGCCGAGCCTCCGCATGAAGAGACTGGATACAATGAATGTCAAAATGACTTATTTGTGGGGTTGATATTATACAAGACTAAAAAATTAGGTAAAAATAATTTGGCAAGGGGCTTCCCCTGCTAGAGAATATAAAGACGAGCAGACTTTGTACAAGCAGAAGAGAAAGAAAAATAAGAAATACAGGTTGAAACTTCTTTTCCATGTGTTTCATGTTGTCTAACATGACATTTTCCTTAATTACTTAAGCATAATGGATTTGTTGGGTGGAAATTTTATGTTCACTGTCTCTGGTGTTTTCCCACCAGACAGCTTCCAGGCAGATGTGGAAAGGTAAAACTCTGCAGCATCTTGAGAGGAAACCATCCAGTTTTGCTGAGCTGCTGTTCCCTCCTCTCTGTTTTTCCTCTCAGGTGTTTTATTTTGTCACATTGCTGCCTTTTTCTGAATCTTTGAACTTGCTCCTTGCTTGAAAACTATTTCAAATGCTTTATCTTGCCCCTTTTATTTCTGTGTACTTTCTTTACTGTTACTTTTTTCTTTTCCATGCCTTGGTAGCTTATGATCACTCTTGCCTTCAGCCCAAGGTGAGAGCGTAGCTTGGATTTATCATTAAGCTATTTCATTAAAACTTGCCCCAGTCACACATTTCCCCTGCATTCCATTGCGTACTTAAGAAAGAAGGCATTAGAAATACTGTTGAGTCTCATTATGGATACACAAACAGTGCTTGAAAGTAAATGAAATGTTCTGATTTCCTAAATTATGTTTTACAGCTGTGGTATCAATAGACTTCTGATTATAATTTTTACATCATGACTGACAATTCAGTTAAAGATTAGCTCTAATAGGCTGTGTAGAGCTAATACATTGCTTTCTCTTCTTGCCTTTAGACCAAATTAACTTCTTATTTCAGAGCTCTCTGGATGCAACAACTTTGGCTCATTTAGCAAATGAAGTTTGTCAATGCCCTGACAAAAGTGGTCATTCTATTCTCTGCGTATGGTGTTGCTGTGTCATGGAAGTATAGACATGGTAGATTTCAGTTGTGAAATGCATTGAGTCAATATTTCTAAATTTGATCTTTCTTGGGTAGTTTTTTGTTTTGTTTTTGTTTGTTTGTTTTCTTTTGGATTTTTTTGGGGGGGTTGGTTTTGGTTTTTTGGGTTTGCGTTCGGTTTTTATGTCTTAAATTATGTGAATATCAAAGAAAGAATTTAAGAGATTGTCAGGAAAAAAAGAAACAACTTCCCCTCATGATTAGTGTTGTTTTGCCAAAACCTAATCCTTATAATTTGAGGAATAAAAAAATCCTAAAACTTTTGCTAATGTGACATCTTTGTGTATGACTTTTTATTGCCTGTGTTTTCATTTGAAAAAGCACAATGTCGTTGCATGGATCTTAGAACCCGGAGCTCAGTTTAAAGAAGGGACATTTAATTTCAGTGCTGTCTTTTCAAGCTATAAATTTCACAGATTATGAGAGGGAGTAGCTGGAAGCAATGTTCTCTTTTCCTGGTTTTAAATTCCACTGTTCTTTTCATGGTGGTGTTCTTGTGCTTCTGGAAGATAAAAAAAGGGAAGACTGGATGTCACAGAAAAACTGTAATGCGTCACAAAGGAAACCTACTTACTTCTCTCATTCTTAGGATAAATACTTTCAGGGCTTAAACCCATTTTCGGCATGCTGTTTTCTTCTATTTACCCTTCTATGAGTACCTTTGTGGTTGTCTTCCTTAAAATGTGATTTTTCTGATGGTAGCATTAAAATCTTGTTAAAACACAGCACAATCAATTTGACTACTGGTTATCTGTTGTCTAATGTTCACAGGATGAGGAGCACGGTATGTACCACCTTGCTCGGTAGTGTGGTGGGAGGAAGTTTATTTTCCCTGAATGTTGTGCACAAGGAAACAGGAAAATTTCGGTGTTAATTCCAGCAAGTTTTTGGAACTGTTTTATCCTTCAGTCTCCACCTGAATACCATTTAAGAGCATCCCCAAAAGTACCCTACTTTAAAAAAAGGATGCTTTTATATTTGTCCATCATGCTCATCCTCTTCCTCAGTCTGAAAGCCTCATAAGTCTTAATGCTAAGGAGAGCATCTTGACAGCATGGTGGCTTTTTGCAGGGTGTTAATGAAAAGGAAGAGCTTCTTTCATCTTGTGTTAAACACGCAAAAAGAATGTGATTCATCAGAAATCTTCCCCAGATCGCTCTTTCCTTTGCTGGTCATCCATATCCAAAATAGCTGTTATGAAGACCTAGTCTTACAGGCACACTGTTACTCACCTTTGTCGGCTCTGAGTTCTCTCTTCCCTTAACTTCTCCCCTCCAGCCCACTCTAATGTTTGTCATCTACGATCCCCCACATGCAAGTGTTTAAGTATCCAAGGTTGTTAAAACATGCTGGTTTGACTGCTCAGCAAGTCTGAAAAAAACCCCACGATGCTGTGACCAGAACAAATTGTGTTTCTCTGTGCTGCATCATAAAACGTCTATCAGTTTCTGTGGTAAAGCTTTAATATTCTTAATAAATGAATCTGAAATTCATTATGAGAAGCAGATGCTGTGGGCTTTATATATTCAGAAATATCTGTGTTGTGGTGCTTTGTCTTCATTTGCTATTTCATCCCCTTTTTTTTTGCTTCAGAGCACGTATATGAATAAATACTTCTCTAATCTAAAAGTCCCTATGCTTGAGTTTCTCAGCTTGCTTCTTATTTTCTGCCTGTAGAAAGACGTATCTTTGTGAACCACTGGCTTTCTGCTAGGTGATGTTTAAACCTAATGCCTTTCCTAGTCGTCTTTTGCTTTTGATGTGTGTTGGAAGGGGACTCTCTTTATTTTTAAGACCATGTTCCTTTCATCCAGTTTTCCAGGGAAGAATTTATCTTTTTTATATCTTTGTATTTTTAATATCATTATTTTTCTCCTCAGCATCTCTGTTTTAAGTATTTCTTTCATGGCAGCTCTTTACCCAAGTTTTTCTCAAAATAAAAGAACATTTCTTTTTAAATTCTCTTCAAATGGCTATTCAGAACCTGCAAATTGCAGTATATCTCCCTTTTTATAATTTCCTGACTGGTATTTTCCTCATTTTATTCTCTACTAGGTAAAAGTTGTGTTGGTTTCTAAGTCTGAAGAGTGCATTTTCCTGACCTTTTTGCTTAGACCTTGGGCAGACTGAATTGCTACCTTTGCAAGTAACAAAGCCTTGGTTCAGTTGAAGTCAGATCTTTGCCTTTTGAACCATACCAGCCTAGCTACCAGCAGGTGCAGGCTTACAGAAGAAATGTAGCACATATGCAGCTCAGGATGGAGTTTGTACTAGATATGTAGGCATTGGTGCTGTTCAGCTTGAAAGTGTTAGCTTAAGGTGCCAGACCAGGTGGGAATCTGGAGACAGCACAGTATGGGTTCCTCCAGAAAACAGTTCTGCCAGAAAGTGGTAGGACTGATTCCTGTTTTCCTGGTAATAAAAGAAACCCAGTGGAATTCACCTTATATTTTTTATTAAGAGAATGTTCCTCATTTTGTCTCCATTTCCTTCTCTTTCCCCTTCCCCATCAGTACATGCTTAATTCATAATATGTCAAATTTGTGGATCATACATAGTGGCTTGTTAATTCAAGCGTACGTGGAGGGTTTTAGTGGTTATTTTGGGGCAATCTGGAGCATGAACTTTAATCTTCACAGGCCGTATTCTAAAAGGGCCGATGGGATCATTTTCCCAAGTTTAATTTGACAGATGAGTGGTTTAATCTTTTGTATCAATTAAAGCGGAGCCTGTTTGTTATCAGTCAACAATACTGTTTGTGCTAAGCACTAGAACTGTTAAATGCATGACAGTGTGGGCCATATGGTGGCTATTCTGTCATTCTCTCTCCAAATACACATTTTTTAATTGGAGAACCTATTGCTTCTGCTAATCAGGAGTATAGGTTTGAAGTGTAACCACTGAATTCTGATGAATGTGGCAGTTTAATTGAAGAGAAAACGAGGATTACACTATCGAACCAGAAGTGCTAAAAACTTCTCTGTTTTGAATATGATTAAAAAGGAGGAGTTCTTCCTGCTATTATAAAGCCATAAAAACTTTGTAACCAGTACATGGTCACCTATTATGGCAAATCCACGGCTTTCCAGAGAGCAAACGCACTATGCTCCTCGGAATAATAATGTGCAAAAGATTTCTGCAGGCTAATCTTTAGTATCTACGCAGTAGGGGGAGCACTGTTTTTAAGGTATATTTACATTTTGGTAGCTGGAAACCTTTCACAAACATATTGTGAAGGTTTATTTTGGTGTCAGCCCTACAGAATTGCTGACATATGGACTTGAACTGAGCTTCCCAGCATTACAAAATGAGTAAAAAGTAGTCTCGGGAACATTAACACATCCTTTTCACATTCTTCTGGCTTTTTTCCTAAGCTTAACAATAACTATTGATGATAGCAACTATGAAGGCTCCATAGGTTAGCCAACATATGCATTTTGTAATCGACTTTTGTCTTAAAATCAAATGCATGTTTTATCTTAAAGAATTCTTAGTTCAGAACCCTGGCTTCTCTACAAAACTCCAAAAGACAAAGGATTTGCAGACCATATTTTCATGATGTCTATTTTCTCCTTTGCATCCATTTGTTGCCTCTGTATCATTTTTCCCAAGCACATGCTTATTGTTCTGTTCTCTTTCATATTATTTTCTTATCTCACCCCCTAAAGTCTTAAGTTTTGTCCTCGCTTCCCTTTTTCTCTCTTCAGTACTTCTACACAAATGGGTGAATTTTATGGTTGTAACCATTTCATCATTTTATTCTAAGTTGCTTTTTCGCATTGCTGAAAAGCAAACATGAGCTCTATGGACACGTGTATGTGAAAAGGAAACATATTATTAAGATTTTGCTATATACTTTCTACTGTGGTATCAGCACTTGTTCTGTACTGGCTGTTCCTAAATATCATGAGATACTCAGCCAAGAGTGGCTAAGCCTTGGCCCCTGAAGCCAAGTACAAAGTTCTAGCTTACTGTACTGGTCTGCCCATTTCTGCCTGTGAGGTTGGTGCTGGGAGAGATATATCAAAAGGGAGAAAGTTGTAATTGTATCAATCCCCCATGTTTCTTAAAAGATAATGGGGTTTAATAGGTCTTAGGAGCTGGGAAGCATGATTCAGCTCCGTCTGCATTCAGGAAAACATATAAATCGGATGAAAAATAGGGCCTTGCAATGAGATACGGGAAAGGTGGTGGTTCTCAGGAATACCTCATTCTTTCAATTTAGCTCCTATTTTTTCCTAAAGGTGATCAGCAGTAAAGTTCCACCAGGCTTCAGTGTGGCCAAGCACCGTGTAACCACAGCATCTCACAAAAAATTGCTCTTTATTTGTACTTTAAAGATCTGAATGTTGGAAGGAGCAAATTACTGCAAATGAAAATAAAATGGTAATTGTGATGTTAACTTGACAGCAATTTCTGAGCATTTTCTTGTTCAGGACCAAGCAATTTGAGAAAATGAAGGCTCCTGCAACAGACTGACGCTTGTATCAGGCTATGTTCCTGAATCTCCATCTGGAAACTTATTTTCAGTCAGTCTTCCTGGCCTTGACTCTCAAAGTTGTTCAGGCAATGAGGTACAAAGGTGTACAGCTCCTGTAGGCATGGGGAGCTGATACCCCTGTCTGAGGTCAGATGTGCTATAAATGGGCAAACTTCTCCAGAGAGCTCTGCTGGTCTGCCTTATGCATGGGCTCTCCACTGCCCTTGGCGGTCTTTCAGGGACAAATATACTGGATTTTGCATATGCCAGGCCACTTGCACCATCTGCAGCCCTGAATTTTGTTGAGTGGAGGGAGGATGGGCACTTGGATAACTGATGCTAGTCTTTCATTTGGAGCAGGAATAGTTACTGAAGCAGAAAACTCTGCAAATTAGGATCTTGGCATTTATGTAAACAGAAACAGTCACAACTGATGCTGTGTCTTGAACCTTAGCACCTCTTCTTTAAATGCATGTACAAGGTGTGGAGTTTATAGACAATTCCTATAGAGCAGTGATCGCATCTGTTTAGGCACTGCACGTATCAGCGCAAGGAGACCCACCACACTGAGACAAGAAACAAATATACGAACTAATGTGCTGTATTGTCTCATCTCAGCTGCTTGGTGTTGGAATGAGGGAGTCACCTTTGCATCTTTGCAGACTGAAGGAGGGAATTTATATACACTTCTATAAAACTTAATCTTGCAACTATTCCATTTTAAGGTGTTCATTTCTGAACCTTGCCAAATTCAGTCCCTAGTGAAATGAATGACTGCAATGCAAATCGTTATGTCACAACAAGCAGTTCAGCTTGGCAGCCATGATTTTCATCAGTAAGAAGAGGTCCAGACATAATGGTTTCATGGCAGTTGTATCTGTGTAGCCTGACTTTAAACACTAAACCTCTAGCTCATAATGTAAAGCGTTGCTTCACAAATCCAGATGTGGTCCAGACAGTAAAAGGAAGCCTCAGCCAACTAGTCATATTGCTCAAGATAGCTTAGTGTTAGCACAGAAGGTCTGAATGGACACTACAGATTCATTTAAGGCCAAAAATTCTAGTCTTGCTCCCAGTAACAAGCACCAGTGCTATACAGTGCTAGTACATAGCTCATTTTACAGTACGCCCAGTGCTGTAAAATCTGACAGTTTGCCATGTACCATGTACTTCATGGATTAGGTCAAACTGTAAACTGAATTAAGGCATGACCCACCCAAGTTATACCATGTTGTACTCACTGAACGCTGATGCACACTGTGAAGGCGTTGTGTTATCGGTGGGTTTTGTATTAGTTCTAAGGTGTTTACAGAAAGTTGCTGGAAGTCATCTTTCAGTGGCTGATTTTACTTTTGGGGTTTGGGGGTGTTCTTTATATTGTCCAAAAGCTTTAGAAATACCTAACAGTGTCTGAACACTCCAATTACTATTCTACTCCGTGCTGTCTGGAGAGCACAATTACCACTTTTTGAAGGTATAAAAAAGCACTGTGGTCTCTGAAGCACCCAGACTCATATTTCCTTTTCTTTTTGTAGGTCCTTTCAGAGATGAGCAAAACAACACCAATTGCATAACATCTGCCACAGTCCAGCAAGCCACTTACCTACGGGTTGAGCAGGCAGGTCCAGAGCCCAGGCTGACAGCATGAAGGTGAGCTCTCTGGGGTTGGCCATGCATCACACAGAGGTGTAAGTGGAAGGTCCATCAGCATGAGTAGGAACAGGTTCCAGCTGTGATGGTGGTATCCTAGCAACAGAAAGTAAAATGGATGTAATTGTGCAGTGCCTTGACTTACCAACTCCTTCAGTTTGCACTCCTCCAGAATTTAAGGCAAAAGAGCAAAGATATCTATGCACAGATGCAATTGAAAATTCATCTACACACATATATATATTTATCATTCATTTATACATCCGTATGAACACACATATATATACGCACCAGAATGAACAGATCTCTTATAATCAGAATAGACTAATTCAAGTTTCCATCCATGCTGTTACAGAGGAAAGAAATAGAATTAAACTCAAAATCAAGTAAAATATCCTTGTTCAAATTACAGATCCTGATATGATGGCAATTTGCTTCATCATAGTGCTAGTTTAAGAGCCTCTGTAAAATATCATTTTATAGAACAACAGAGGATGACATTAGTGGTTTAAAATATCCTTTAATGAATTCTGATTCTTTCTATACTGCAACCCAAGTGAATTTACAGATGGTTCTACCATATACCATTCTATCCTGCAGAAATGAAAAAGCTGAAATTCAGCTGGCTGGCTTCTCCCTAGTTTGCTAATCTGTCTATAATTTTGAGCATTTAATTTATTGGAGAGATTGGATAATGAAAGCCTATTCCATTAGCTGAAACACATAAGCATTGCTACTACCACAGCTGCATGCCAGGCAAAAGGGGGGGTTATATTTTAATTTGGGGGGGAGCTCCTGCTTTTCATACAATCCCAGACTGCTTTGGGTTGAAAGGCACCTTAAAGGTCATCCAGTTCCAACCTCACTGCCACGGGCAGGGGCACATTCCACTAGACCAGATTGCTCAAAGCCCCATCCAACCTGGCCTTGAATAGTGCCAGGGATGAGGCATCCACAAGTTCTCTAGGCAGCCTGTTCTGGTGTCTCATCACCCTCTTAGTAAAGAATTTCTTCCTTATATCTAATCTAAATCTACCCTTTTTCAGCTTAAAGCCATTCCCCCTTTAGTGCAGAGGAGGATTTCAGAAGCAACAGCAGCAGAAGGATGTGAATGTTTGAACATGCCCATAAATTGCTATTTACGCATTGCAACGTCTTTCTCAAGTATCCCATCACTTTGCCATGTTTTAAGTGGCGCTCGCTTTCTGTCACATATGACTTTTCAAGGGTCCCTATGTCAGGAGATTAGGGCTTGAGAAAATGAGAGGGGGCACTCTGCCTTTGTGTTTATAGCACTAAGAATTTACTTCTTTCTCGTTATTCTAATCACTGCTGAAAAGCTGTCTTGTATGATTTTTAGCATGCAGACTTCAGTAGTTCCTTCACCAGGTGTTTCTCAAAAGACAAAGTTGGAAATCCTGCCCCTATTATCTTCTGATATCAAACAGTCTTTGGCCCCAACTAGAGCCAGTAATGGGCTATATGCTTTGCTACCATCCTGCAGGATTGCATAAGGTCTGATTAGCAAGCTATCTAGTCACATGGAAGAAGGTGAAAGAAATTTGTTCTGGAACATTTCTCATTCCAGAGCATAAGAATGCTTACCCTCCTGTCTGGTTAACACCTTGTGAAAGTGTTAGCCAAGTAGGGCTAACTGATCTGAGAAAGTGCAAGATGTTTGAACTGCCTTGGCACTTTTTTCCCACCAAGCTATTACAATGTTATTCCTGCTTTGTTTAGCTATATGATTTTAGTTGGGGAGAGGAGTTTCTTTTCTCCTTTATGTCCTACTCTGTCTCCTCCTGACCTCCTGCAGTGCCTTAAATGTTTCTAGACTGTAAATGGCAGTAATATTCTTTCAGTACAGTCATGTAAGGATTTTCTTAAAAGCATATAGCTTAGCAGCCAGTTTGCTCATATGACCTCTTAATGATCATTGGGCACCTCATCAACGGAGGTAAGTGGGAGCACATGTGGTATCAGAAAGCTTCTCTATCCAATGCAGAAGGAAAACAGGGTATTTAAAAAGGTTACTAATGGGAGATGGAAGCTATAGCAGGAGACTTAGCAGTTTGGTGGCTGGGTTACTCACCTAGGATGTGGGGAATAAATTGTGGCCAGGCACTGGGGCTTACCACATCCCAGGTGAGTACCCTGATGCCGAGTCTTGAGGGTCTTCCCACATTTCAGGTATTCCAAATCTAAGCAATTTTCCCAAGAAAACTTTCCTCTGGAAAGCAGTTGTGTTTGCATATACATTTAAGTGTGAAAGAATGTTATTAAAAATAAAACCTTTTCCTCCCCCTAATTTTTATTTAAAAAAGAAAATAAGGGCTGGATATTTCCACCCATCTCAGCATACCAAATGCTTGGAGTACTGCACGGTTTGGAGAAGTTTGAGGTCAGTCCTCAAGAGAACTAAGATCAAGCTGTTAGGTTAGCTTAGGCCAGTGGGTAGCACTGGAATCATTGCCCTGCACAAGGTAGGAGGAAGAAGCAACATAGCCAGTTCATCATGTTGTCATACTTGGACTACTTGGTACAGCTCAGTACCCTCCAGGCTAATGGCACCTGTCTTGTGGCCTCTGACACTGTCTGCTCCCTCATTGGGCATCTCTAACATCTATCTCACCATATAGCTCATTAAGGAGAGACCCATAATTGTTACCTGTGTTAGTGAAAGTACACGTGCCTGGACGTTACTTGAGCACCAGGGAAGAACTTAGAAGAACATGCTGAGTGTTTACACACCTCCTACAGTTCTCCTAAATCCTTCCCTGGATTCAAATTACTTATTCCACTCTTTTGCAGTATTCAAAGCAGGTAAAAGTATTTATAGCACCACAGGGTTGTTGCTAACGCTTCTATGCCCTGTCTCAAAATTTAAGGTAATGTATTTTCCTAACTGCAGCAATTTGCCACCAACTTTTATGAGGAAGTTGAGCACAAAGCACATATTAAAAAGGGGGGAATAAATCAATCTCTGATGATTACAAAGTGTTATATAAAAGTATATGCTCATATGTGACACTTAAGTTAGAAATGTGTAGCAAATTATGCAGGGAGGAGCAATGTCTGAATTCAAATGGCAGTGCAGAACAGAGGAGCTGCCTCCCTTCAGACGCTTGATTTCAAAAAGGCTTTGTATTTCTGGGGGTAGTTGCTATTTACTAGCACGTAGTAACCACAGTTACCCTCAGTATTTGCCAAGAGAGAAATACTGAGGCAAACTCCTACCGGGGTTGTTGAGGCAAGGCATTACTTTGCATTTTCCCTTATGGAGAGCTACAGTGGGGTCATTTCTGGTGGCTGCCCATGCTACCTTCCCAAGCTTAGCCCAGTCTCTCTCAGTTTACCCCAGTAGCTGGCAAGGAAGAAGCATACCAGCTTGTTCCTACACGAATGCATGTGTTTAGCTCAGTGCTGCTCTGAACATACATTTGCCACCTCTGAACCAGTGGCTGAACTTTAAGGGACAGCCTGAGCTCATGCTGCTGCAGCAGATGGATGCGCTTCCATCTGTCACTTACTGTGGCTGTGACTATTTGCTATTTGCCCAGTGGCTTGGAGGAATCACTGGGAGTATCATCAATCTCTGTGGCCTTTTTTGCTTGCCTGTGCCTGTCAATGGCACTCTGACATGTTTTTTTTCCTTTACTGTAAGCCATGAGGATGCTTTGGTGTTGTACCTACTTTGAATAGTGCTAGGGAGATTTCTGGTGCATGGTGCCCTGGTCATTTGCACCTCTTACAGGGGGTTTAATTCTCATGAAAAGGAGTCAAAGAAAATGCCATGTACAAAATGCGCTATAAAGTACCGACAAGAAGTGTAGTTAGAATATATAGCTAATGGCAGTAAATCGAATAAACTTAAATATCATCTTCCTGATGCTACGAGGTGAATGTTTTCCTCCCTTCTTCACAAAGTTTCTTTACTAGAGATGCATTGTGATTTGACATTTAAAAACATGGTTTATTATACTTTTGGCATGGAGGGGTTGGTCAGGCTGTATGTGTCGTACTTGCCAAAAATGCAATGAGGCTTAGGAAAGGTGGGGTAAGAGTGCCTATGGGCACATATACACCCAAAGGGATTCCAGTTCTGTTGCTACCTGAAAATACAACGTTCTCATCTGTGTTTGTCATCCTCTGCTGTAAACTAAAACATGAGTGGCTCAGAAATAGAGGTCCTCAACTACTGTAGATAATGTAATGGTGAGCACTGCTTGGTCTGGGAAGTTTGGGGGCTTTATGAAAATATCTGGATTTTTGATATGTCTGTCCTTAGTCAAAGATGGTTTAGAAAGGTATTTGGTTTAAGTTTGTAGGCTTTACTATGGGATTGGTGAGCCAACATCTGATTTGGATTTGTTTGAAGCAGATGTTAAGCATAGATAGGAGACTAACGTCTGTAGTGGCTCCATACCTGTCTGAATTATTGTTAAAAGTCCAGCATTGGCACGTCTCTAATTTAATACACATTTCAGCAGTGACCAAGGTAATAAAATCTGAAATGCCTTGTTCTCCTTTCATTAAAGTCAGAAGGGAAAAAAAAGGAGATCTGTATCAACGTGAACGCAGAGTTGTTTCTGACCAACATGAAAGTATCCTTTTATCTAACAAAAAAAAAACCCCAAACCTAATCTTGTTGTTTTAACAAGCTAGCTAGTGCAGGCTCAGTTCTTTTTAATCAAATGCAATGCTATGTCATAATTCTTCATGCGCTTGAATGATTAACCACAAAGTTGTCTTTCCAAAGGGCTGCGTCTCATTTGTAAACTGCACATCTAAACTCAGAGAGACAATAGATGAAAACGGGATCTGAAATGTAGGAAATACATTCAGTTTTAAATAAAAAACTGAATAAATAAAAACAGTTTTAAAAGCATGAGTTCCAGGCTGTGAAACCTTATCTGGGTTTCCAAGACATACAGGGCTACCCTGCACTTCAGTGAGCCAGGATAGGTGTCCTGGCTGTTTGGGGCAGGCAGCTTGGGACTGGAGTGGGTAGACAGAATGAGGACATGATGCGTGGGAAAGCTGCCCATCATGAACTCTACCAATTCCTCTGAATGCCTTGACTGCTGCTATTGGGTTGCCTTTCCCAAGGCTGCATTGCAGGAATAAGAAGGGCTAATGTTACCTCACAGCACTGCCCTTTTTTACTGGGTGTCTCAGCCTGTTTCAGCTGCTTGAGAGACAAGCTTTTTCATTTAGCATACAGGTACCTCCTGAAGCAAGGCGTTTGGTTTGTGTTGAGCTGACATTAACAGAAGACAGGCTTGAAATCAGAGAGTTAGGGGTTCTTTGTAAGTCTGCAGAAGCTAAAAGCATCTTCTGAGCTGTACTGGGCCAAGTTAGTTTTCTTCCTAGTAACCAGTATTATACTGCTATGCTTGTAGTGGGACGGTTCAGTAAGGTGTTGGTTATCTGCTTGACATTGCAGCTCATCACCAGGAATGCCTCTAATTAATCCTGCTGTGCTGTGAAGGGGCATCAGTTCTATCAACGTTTTTGGGCAGTCTTGCACTTGCTTCAGCAATTATGCGCTACTAAGGGTTGATAAAACAGTAGGGCTGGAAACAAATGGTTTTCTTCAGGGCATGTATATTTGTGAATTTGTTACTTTGGGGCCTAGTTTTAGGATTGGCCTGGCTTCAGATGATTCTGCAGCATGTGAAGTCAGGATTCTGCCTAGCCCTAATTACACACATAGAGTAATGAGGATACAGTTATCCATTTATAGATGCCCTAATTGATCACTTGACACGTAATAATGCTTAGATTTAATGCTTGATGGGGTATGGGAAAACTCCCTCCTTAGATATAGGTGTATATGCCTCAAGAGGGTTAATTACTTTGGGAAAGAAAATGTAAAATTGGGGGTAATTAAATTGTCATCGACAGTGGCAAATTATTTTAGTTACTCTATAGAGAATGCAAATACAGTTGATCTGCTTCTCATTATGAAGTGGCATTGAATAAGCGCAGTAGAATCTTCTAATGAGGCTTTTTTCCATTAGCAATAAAAATAACCCATTTGAAACTTGTTATGTTTAAAATTATTTGCCATAGTAGGAGCATGTGAGCGAGCCAGAATTACAAATAAGCACAGCTACCCCAGCAAAGAACGACAGCATAGCTAGAGAGGCCAAAACTAAAACCCTAGTAAAACTACCTGCTGGGACTTCGTGCAGGTCTGCTCCTTCTGTGGCTAAAGGGTTTTGTTAGGGTTTTTTTTCCACCACCCATGGAAATAATGGGTATAGAATAAATCTGCAATATTGGAAATCCTTGACTCTCCTGGGGTCATGGTATTCCAGCAGAAAAGTCTGCAGGGCCCGCTGGTTACTGTAGGAAGGGGTTCTCCCTGTGTTCTTGATGTTGGAATGATGCCTAAATAGTTTTGAGGGGTTTTAGGGGAAAGGAGGCTAACTTCTTTAAAAGCTTTTCATCCTGTAGCCTACTATGTGTTGTACTAAAGCTGTCAAAAGTTTAACCGCGTGTGGGCTTTGCCTTTTTCTATACACGGAATGGTGGCTTGTCACAGGAGTCTGGCTTTCTCATGTTTTCAGGTTTAAAAAGCAAATCTGGCCAAACATATGGTGGGACAGAAATAATAAAAATCCTGCAAAGACAACACAGGTTTTGTCATGGTAGAAAAGCAAAATTTTAGTGTAACGTAGTAACGTTTGTTTTGTGATAATATTTTTATGTGCAGGTTGCGAGATTAAGTTCATTACCTTTGTAGAGTGGAGCCGAACTGTGAGCGCAGGAGTTGTCAATGACATTTGACTTGAATCTAAAAAAGCTTCTGTGTTAGAGTCACGTTTCTGTAGAAATGTCTGTGTTCTACCCCTTGCTTTAATACCTGAGAATATTTCAACACTAATTAATCTGTCTTCATAATAGCCTTCTGAGGTAGTAAAATAGCATCGTTTTGACGGAAGAATAGCAACTTGCAAACAGAAGGCAAGTGGCAAGGAAGATTGAAGTTTTTGATTTAAGGGCCTCCTCAAGATTAATGCGGCTCTTGCCTGTGAGGGACAGCTGGTCCAGATACAAGTATTTATTAGACTGAGGAAAACTCTGTCCTTGACAGATCCTCTCCTTTGATGAATCTTTCCACAAGGGCCTACCCATGGAGATGAAGTGCTGGTATGGGATTGGAAGGAGCTGGGGACAGCCGTGCATTAGCTATGTATAGTGTCAGGTGAGGTAGTTGTCACTGGGAAATAATTCAGCCTTATTAGCCATTTTGTAAATTGTTTGCCATAAGAACGTGTTAATGCATCAAAGTCGTGTGTGACCTGGGGCTTGGTGTCACAGCCATGGCAAAAATGCCGTTATCTCTTTGTTGGTACATAGACTAAGTTAAGGGATTTGCCTAGCAGCTTCCTTTCTGGCTTGTTTGCTGGCTATGTGCAAGTCACATGTCAGGAAAATGGGGTATCCCCCACTTGAATTTTCAAGGTAATGCCCATATAGAGATGGTAGGCAACAAGTACTCTCAGAGATGATGTCTGGTGTATAGCATGACCTCCTTTAGGGCTATGCTCATCTTAAACCTTGACTTCTGATTTAGTGGCTTTCCTTCACCAACTCCTTTTCCCATAAAGATGAAGCAGCAAGGACCTTTTTATAGCATATCCCTTCAGTTCTTCTTCTGGGAAGAGAGAAAAAACAAAGTGGCAAAGCACACGTGAGAGGTGGTATTTTGGTGTGTTGCTGATAGGCAGTAAAAGTCTCCAAAAGAATAGGATTTTTTCCCAAAGATTCCCCAAACTGGCACAATTCTGTTAGTCTTGATGATAAAGCACTGTTGATTCCCTTGCCCTCCACCTCATCCCTTAAAGTATCTCCTTTTAAATGACAAGCTCCCTTTTTTTGTCCAGCATTAAAAGCATTTTTACCTTCAAGCTACGTGTCTTTGGCTTAGGATGTCTGTCTGGTTAGCTGTCAAAATTCAGGTGCAATGTTTCATCTGCAAGTAGCCCAGCAAATCCACTGGAGTAGTTAGAATTGAAGCAAGAATGAGGCCAGTACTTGTAAGGACAGGACTATGTTTTCCCTGTGTTTGATGCAGTGTCTAGCTTTGTGTTCACTCCTGGTTGATGCTGAGCAGTTAGAGACTCTCATTTTCTCCTTCCCTCCTGTGTCACAATGAAATGTGTTGGTTAGGAAGCCACAGTGAAGGGGCTGCCAACCTGACACAAAGATTCATAAATGTCCTCAAGCTAAATCAGGAGGAAGTCAAGAGTTTCAACGGTAAAGTTTGTTGTGAGAAATCAGAGGCAAGAGTCTAGTGGAAAAAGCATCACCTGAGACTGGGAAGATGAAGAGTTAAATCCTTGCTCTGCATTGCGTAGGGTCAGACCTGGATGGTGTTACTGTGGGGCCATTGGCTCTCTGCGGATGAGATGGACTTCCTCATTCTTTACTGCCTACGCTCTTGCTTTGTTCGAATGCCAAATCCCATCCAGAAACATCATAACCCTTTTTTTAGACTAAAGTTTCCTTTAAAAGATCCCAGTGAAGAGTTCATTTCTATTATTATTAACTTTCTGTAACAAGAATGTCCTTACAAGACCTTCCTCCCAGTCAAGCTGGTTTTATTTTCAGCTGGAAGGACTAAGATGCAATGTGTGTCTTTTTTCTTTTCCCTGGTTAGCTCGATGCACAGTTTTTTATGTGCCCATTATTTGATAGATCTTGAAGTGACTACAGAGCTATTTGCTCATATAGAAATGTCCATGGAGGCTGGCTAGTCTGACTGTTATCAGACACTGTAATATGTTATATCAGCAATAGAGACCTCAGAGTTTCTCTTCTACACTGAAAAATTAATTAATCAAGAGGATGAAGGCAGCCTAATCTTTTAATAATAGTCCTCTAAGGCTGTGTTACAGTCAAACTCTATTAAGTAAGAGATGCTTCTGATGAACATGAGGCCTAATCTGATAAGAGAACAAAGTACATTCTCTGTGCTAGTCCTTGGATGTCCCGTGACAAAGGAAGAAGTTTCATGTCTCCAGGATGTGGTCCCCTCCTGACAGTATTATGTTGAAACAGTGGCTGTGCTTCTGAATAGCATGTCTCCTTATGATTGCAGTCTGGCTACCTTTCTTTCTTCTTTTAATATGTTTCTCTTGCTTACTTCTTTCAGATCAGATCCCCAGCTCAACTGGACCAGCTGTAACTTCACTTAAATCAGAGTAGCTGTGTTAATAGATAATTCATAGGTATATTGTCTGGCATAGTAAAGTCAAATACCAACATCAAAATCTAAAATCAATTATTTGCAGTGCAAGGAGTTTATTTGGATTTGATTTGAGCTTCTAAGGAGCAAAATGTAAGGCAGAAATTAAATTTTTCGAAGTAAGAGAGTTCCTTGCTTTCCGTGCATGCTTTTATTTTCTGAGTTTTCTTCCCTTCGTTGTAGCCCAGGAAAATCATCTCCATATTCACTGTATGCCTGTAAGTGTTTGTACCTCTGCATGCTATGAGTTGCTGCTGAAAGCACACTTGTAAACGTCAGACTGCTATCTAGAAATGACATCCTGCTGTAAATCCTCGCCCACCTATCACCCTGGCGAGGACTTCTGACTCCAAGAGCAGGTAAAAGCAGGCCAAATATTCTAGCCCGTGCACTGGCAACACGAGCAGGAGCAGCAGAGGACACAGGCAAGCAGGCAGCTCAGTCCCGGAGAGAGGCAACGCAGACTGAGAAGCAGCAGGAGAACTGCCAGCAGCAGACTTGAAAGCAGAATACGGATGTGTTTGTACATGCTTTCCCTGCTTCTGTCTCCTGCGTTCCCTTTCCCCATCCATCCATGCTGAAATTAGCATAACCCACTTCCAGGGCAGCCCGATACTTTCTCCAACCGGCTGGTTGTTTCAGAAGAGCTTCTTTGTATGAATATAAAGTAAAAGTCATTAAGACTCTTCCTTATTCCCACTTCCCCCCTCCTGCTGCCTCCCAGCTCCTTTCCTAAAGCTTGGCATGCAGCTAAGCCCTAAAATTACACCACCTTTTCCCTAGCCATATCATGCTCCCATTCTTATGCCTCTCATTTTTACTATGGTGCTGCACTAAGCATGCAAATAAGTAGTTTTGCTGAGAGCTTTTGCTTTTAAAAAGCCTAAATTGTCTCCACCAGTTTATCAGGTCATGTCTTCAGTATCACTAGCCCTCATGATCACGGATCTTCAGTTCTATGAATCTAGAAGGAAAAATATTGAGAATACAGAGCAATTTGTGCTCTATATTGGTAATACAGAGCAAAATGCGGTTTTCAAGTATTTATTTAGGGCAAGCATTGCAAGACTTTGTGCACTCTGTGCCTCTATCTGCTTACGGATGCAAATCTCTTCTCTTGCTGCTTCCCTAGTTTGTTTGTATTTCATTAGCATCCAGAAACCTCAGGAATGGCCCAGGATCCTTTAGTTGTACATGCTCAGAACAAAAAGGTACCTCTCTAAGGAAATAAACACAAGCATAGTGGAACACTAAAAGCTTTACACTTGGTACCATTTTACTTCTCCAGATGCATATTAAGGGGGGATGAATGTTAGCCACTGGGTGTGTATGGGAATTTCTAATCTCACAAGGCTTCTAATCTGTTTTTATCAGTTAATCTTAAAGCTGATGGATCGTGCTTGTTTAGATGATTCAGACTAGATTTCTTGTTTTCCCTTGACTAGAAACATTCCTAATGTAGCAGCTGCTGTTGCACAGTTGTCTGCAGCAAAATACGTGAAGAAAGTTATGATATACTACCCATACTGTTTCAGTTGGAGCACTGCAGTACATGGGCTCTTTGCTGAAGACAGGTTATTCTTACAGTTTAAAAGAAACACGCATACACACATCTGTATGTATATACATTTGTGAACGTACTTATATTGGTACGCATAAAAGCAGTCTAAAATCACAGTCACTGAAATTCTATTTACAAAATTGAATGACTCCACATATAAACCAACTTGACCTTATAAGTGACATCTGAGCTAGTCCAGCACCTTGGTAAATTAAGAGCAAGAGTCCAGAAAGCGTAAGGAAATCAGACATAACTGCCCTGAGATAAAAGAAACCCTTCCTCTTTAGAGGACAAACATTGACCCTTAGGGCAGCATCACCAATTTTATAACATGCTCAGAAGCAGATATCTCAGCGGCACAGCATCACAAGTAGCTGTGCACAATATGTTTGCCCTCCAGTAGAATAAATCAATGAGAGAATAAATAGTGTGGCAGGAAAAAAACAGAGAGGCACATTTCCTCCTGTGATGCAAGCTCATCTCTTTCATAAAGAGTGGGTTAGGGTAGGAGAAATAAGTGGAACATCCTACTGCTGGACAAATACTTTAATTACTTGTTATAAACAATCCAAAAATGCTCACAGAAAAACTGATTCAGATGCAGGTATACATCTTTCTAGATGTATACCTAAGAGGGATCTTTATGAACGATACTGTTTTGTTGGGTTGTGAATTCTAATGTAAAGATGCTATATTGGGTTATCAACAGAGGACTGAGCTTTACCCTGAACACAAACCACACACACAAACAATCCGAAGCTCTCATAAAATGCAACATTAACTTGAGGACTTTATCTGTTATTTGCTAAAGGATAAGCTGAGGAAAGCATCAGGTACTCAGTGTTTAATCAAAACTTATGCCGAGGACGTTAAATTGGCACATCTGTTTTGAAATTAAACTAGACACACAATCATCTGTCTTTTTGTTTATCCTTTGTTGATTTCTAGACATCTCCATCTGAATTTCTAATCAGACTCATGTAGCTGATGAATATGTAAAAGTCAGTTGTCTTGTAGCTGTGATAACGGCCTGAAGATGTAACAGCATCCATTGCACACAAACAGCTAATATCTCTCATTAGACTATCTCAGGGGAAAAAAACCCGCACTGGTTTTTTGGTCTCATCAGATCAGCAGGAAAAGGACTGTAACTAAACCTAAAACCAGGTGAAAAGCACTGTGCTAAACCTATGTTTTGCTGGAAATTGTTGCCTATCAGATCATTGGCAAGGAGACCTGCTGGAGCCTAAAAGCATGCCAGCTGGTCCCATCAATGCACTCTCTCTCTCTGGCTCAACAAGTCTGTCTCCCTAGCTATAAATATTAAAAGGGCAAAGATATTTTCTCTGACATTTTATTAATAATCACATAGCACTTGTATATTGTCTTCAAGGTACTGGAGAAGCATGAATCCTCTCAGCTGTCAGCAGTGGCTGCATTTAAGGTGGGAAAATGCAGACAGAAGGGAAAAAATGTGCTACCACAGGCTCAATGAATTGAATATCATCGATTCTTGGTTCCAGTCTGTTCCTTGGTTTATTGCACATAGCCTGAGTCAGGAACAATGAAGACCAGCTTTCTAAACATAGTCACGTAGCCAGAAATACACTGATGCACAAAATATGGTTGGACTACATACTTGAACAGTGTAAAAGAGTTCACGTTACATCTATAGAATGACATCCTGGTCATCTTCCACTGCATGTATCAGTTTAGATGCTTAATAAAAGCAGTTCCCCACAAGTTTCATTTATACAGTTAGCATCCCTCAGACCAGTAATGATAAACCTAAATCAGAAGAAGAAAAGCAAAAATCTGGTATCTGCATTCAGCTAATTAAAACTCTTTTGCCCCTATTATTTCAAATTATTTAGTATATTCTTAATGACATGGGAATATATTAACATTTGTTTATTGTATCTTGTGTGTTTACTAGTTACTGATCTATCAGAAGGATTTCCATTGCTCTCAGCCTGTCGTCAAATGCTTTTAAAGCAAGCTGGTTTATATTTAAAAACGGTTCCTAGTTTCTTCAGAAAACAGAATTTCTTGTTTAACACAAGCTTGAGGTGTATATTATCCTAATTTTTACCCTAGGTCTTGATGATACTATGAAACCTCTGAATACTCCTTCTCTTCTGTTTGTCTCACAAGACTCAAATTACTTATTAATTATGTTAGTTTTAGTCTAGAAGCTTGTAGGAGTGTCTATTTATGGCCATTCACAGTATTGTTTATCTCCTCTGTGTTAAAACGGCTAACAGGTAGCAAACTGGAGGAGCTTGAAATGGTTTTTGAGGACTAGCTGAAACAGCGTTTCATACTGACCACTGTTATGCCCTGCAAATGCTTGGCTGAGAAAACAATAATGTTAAGGAAACAAAGGATTCCAAATCCCAGCTGGGGAATGAATTGAGTGGGGTTCAACCTCAGTAACCATTCACTTGTTCAGAGTAATAACAACATCAAACCGATCCTAGTCTATGGTGATATCTAAGCTGAATGTTGGGGTACCTTCCTGCAGACCATTGCCTTGTAATTGGCACTTTTGGTTAGCATTTTGTCTTGGCACCTGATTCTGTTGCAGTCAAAAGCATTGCAAGTTCATGAACATCTTTCAGTTATTTGGGCATCTGAATGCCCAAGGAGGAATGGCACCATATACTGCCGTGGACATCACAGTGCAATATTACTTTTGTCAGATAGGATATTCTACATGAATATAAGAAAGAAAACGATTCTACAGAGGAGTCAGCAACTAGTTTTTGGACCTATTCCAGTCATCTGAAACAGGTGACAACAAAGAAGCGAACAATCTCAGAAGCACACAAAGGCTCCATGGAGTCCATAGTCAGGTCACAATACAAATGTCATCTGGGTGTTCTGTAATTTGTAACTACCTGCTCCCCAAACATTTCATTAAACCTCAAGACAGGTTTTGACCATCTTCAAGTGATTTTTGTGTCTCTGGTTAATTGAAGTTTAACACAAATTGTGTGTTCTCAAGTCAAGTTGCGTGACCATTTTTTTCACTCTTTTGTCTTAAATGATACTGGATCAAAGCAGGGAGGTAACTGCACATCAGCAATCTTTCCTCTGTCATTTTTACTATCACGGTTAATGAACTAAGGAAGCGTTCAGGGTGGGGATGAGCAAGACGGTGCAAACATCTGTGCATTTGACAAAAGGATAAAAACCCTCTTAAAAATTGAATAGTCAGTTTCTTAAAACATACTGTGCATCTGTCTTCATATAAATATTTTCCATTACTAAGATGCATAAGCAAGCACTTCCCGCCTGCTATTAAAATCCAAAGCAAAATGGGAGGATTAAAAAAACCCAACCAAACAACAAAAAAACCCCAAAACCAAGACCCAATAAAAGCAAATAAACAAAAAAAAAAAAGGAAAAGAAATCCCTCACAAAACCAAAACACACAAAAATAAAACAAAAAACCCCCCTGCATCTCAATTGCCATGCCACTGGGTAGTTCTAACACCTTGGAGAGCAGTGCATCTTCTGTATATCAAGCTTTGGATTATAGAAGCACATCATCTTTTCACCAAATTTTCTTCAATTCCTCAAATACAGCTTTCTGCCAGCATCACTTCAAAACATGATCATCATCATCTATCCAAATCCTCTTCTTTCTCCCTCTAAGAAAACCCCCCAGCAGTCTATTCTTTATATTGGAAGTTTTCCTGACAAAAGGGAAGGTCAGTCATTAGGAATAGCACAAGTACTTTTCAGGGATTAAAAGAAGAAAAGCAAGCCTCTTAACTCTGGCCAGATATCTCACATTTTACATTGTGAAACAGGTTGAAAAGTTTGGATTACTGTAATAATTTAACATGCACCTATTTAAATGTCTTAAGCCTTCTGTTTTTACGGCTTCTGTTTGCACCACTTCTGTTTGCCTTTTGTTTCTTAATGATGATTTTATGTATCAGATAGCACTATTACTCCATCAGCTCTTAACATCCTGCCTCTTGCATTAATCTTTGCTTAATGCTTCAGACAAAAGTGAAGTCTGTGGTGCCTTTGAGAGGTTGAGGTGTACTCTGAAGGAACAGGGATTTGGCTCCTGTTGTCTGCAGGTCTCAGTCAGCTTCCTGAAACATCAGTTGTGATTGCTCTTGCCTTAGTAAGATTAATATGCAGCAAAGGTGCTGAGTGTAGTCAGGCATCTTGTAAATCCAGAACAAATTGGATGAAAGAGATGAAATGCAAACTGACCTTTAGGAGATGAAGGTGTATAATTCCTTTGTGTTTCAAACCCTGATGGAATAGAAGTTAGGGCTTGCAACTTTACAAACTTAGAGTTATTTCCTGTACTTTATATTATTTGGAAGCGCTCTCAAGTGCTGCAGATCTGTAATATATTTACAAATAATTGGATGCACATCCTTTGTTTTGTGAGGGATTTTCTAATAACCGAGTTTAACCTGTATTATGTTCAAACATTCACCAGCACAGGTAAGGAGGTTATATACCGAGGACTGTTAAGAGCATTTACTTTCTGAAATCACTAACCCTCAGACTCATAAATCACACGTATCTGTGTATCACACATGCATAGAGTTTTAGGGGTATTTGAATCTCAGAAGTTGCTGTAGGGTGATGTTCATAGGCACGGCATCATTACTTGGATTTATTTCTTTTCAAACAGTAGAATGTCATAAGCAACGTTAATTCTAAAATAATCTGGAAAAAGGCAACAGTGTTATAGCAAAATGCATGGTTAATGCAAACAATTGCTTTTGTTAGCTCTTGTTGCCCAGTGAAGGTAGTGAACTTTTTCATATATAAAGGGCTAAATAAGTTTTCTAAAAGCTTCATATAGTGCCTTTTATATTAGGGTACCCTAATAGCGTTAAGAAAGAAATGCTATCAGTATCTTTTTTGTACCTGCTCAAAAAATACACAAATCATTTCAACTCCAGGTGTGATTACCCAGTATGCTTTATAAAGAAAATGAAAGTTATATGAATTTACTTTATATGAAAACCGTTTCAATATGGCACTCTTATTTCAGATCAATGACAGGTCAGCAATAATGCTAATACTCTCCCCTGAAAACTAACACCTGCGTTTAGTATTGATTTTCATTGAATGTGCAGTTGGGTGGTGGACTAGCAATATGTTTTTGTGGAGACTTGTAATGCTGTAACAGATCAACAGCTACACAAACTCACAGTGATATCTGACCTCAGATAAAAATTTACTGTGTGTGTTTATAGCTAGCGCCAGAGTTAAATGGATTTCTAGATGGATTCGTGTAGTCATGCTAGCCTGCTTCTGAGGTTATCAGTGTAGGAGGTGAGCTTGTTTGCTTGTTATTATATGTGGGCAATAGTTATGAGCTCAAGTTAAACACAGAGCAAATCCAGTCCTTCTCATAAACCAGGATGTTGAGGCTCCGGCCATTCAGTAGCTCTCTTGGCCTCTTCCTCCCGTCATTAACATTGTTTTCTTTGTGTCAAGCTGGTTTGTTTCTAAAGACTCATACAGGAAAAGAAGGATCAGAAAATCAGAGCTTTTTTGTTACAGAACAGTTCCAGGGGACAGAATATCTTTTAAAGATTCAGCAAAGTTGCTGCTGCAGGTGTGGTGTCACACTCAAACAAAGTATTGCTTATATATTTTCTTCTTTATCTATGTAGGGATATATAGATATCTATATATCCCTATATAGATCTATACTGTGAGATCTATACTGTGGAAAACATTTAATTCTGTAATTAACTTTTACTCCCTCAAATTCAGATGCAGAGCTCAAGCCTGTCTTACCTGAGAGTGGAAAGACTGAAGGGTGCATTCTGCTTTCCTGTGTTTCCTGACAATTAACATCAGTCAGCCAATGAACTTATACTGGCACTCTGGTGCCCAATTCTGGTGTCATGTGGTCAGCTTCTACACTCAAAACACTTTGCTTTGTAGCTGCAGAGATCTCAGAAAGACAGAGTGTATCCCAGCATACAGACTGCAATCTAGAACTATCACGTAGGCTTTTATAATATCTGCAAGTTGTTTGATGTAATTGGTCTTAATGTAAGCTTTCTGCTAGTTAACTCCAGAGATGATGCTGTTTGACCAAAGCAAAAGGAGTATCATGCCAGTGTGCTTGTCCTGATTTTGCCTGTGGAATAATCGAGTTGTGGATTTCTTTCGTGATTCTTCCATTTAATTTGATGACTGTTTTGAGGGCTTTTTCTCCCATTTGTTTGATCAAAATCCACAAAACCTGCATCCATTGGTTATTTATTTTGAGCATGTACCACCATAGATTTCCATTGTGGAGTCTGCGATGCAAGCACACGCATAAAGCCAAAGAAACTTTGGGTGAGAACACAGAAGGAAAAACAATGTTGATGAGAGATGACTGCAGTGAAATGCTGATGCATGAGACATTGATATTACAAGCTCTGGCAAGTGCATTGTGCTTTGCAAACTGTGATATGCTGACCTAAGGGTCATGCAGACAAAGAGCTAAACTGCTCATTTCAATCAAAGTAATGGGAATGGGCACATTACAAATAAAAGGACGCCATCAAGCTGCCTTTCTAGCACAGTGTGCATGTCAATAGAATAAGTTTACCTTCTACAGAGTAGTGAGTGCAACCTTCAGAGCATCACTGATTTCCATTGATATGCATATTTTAGAAATGGCTCATCAGGTCGAGGGAGGTTGATTCTCCCCTTTACTCCGCTCTTGTGAGACCCTGCCTGGAGTACTGTTTCTGCTCTGGGGACCCCAACACAAGAGGGACATGAACCTCTTGGAGCTGACTCCAGAGGAGGGCAATGAAGATGATCAGAGGGCTGAAGCACCTCTGCTATGAAGATGGGCTGGGAGAGCTGGGGTTGTTCAGCCTGGACAAGAGGAGGCTCAGGGGAGACCTTATAGCAACTTAAAGCTGCTGATAGGAAATAGGGAGAGAGATTTTTTACAAGTGCATGTGGCGATAGGACAAGGGATAATGGCTTTAAACTGAAAGAGGGGAGATTTACATTAGACATTAGGAAGAAAATTATTCAGTGGTGAGGCACTGGAACAGGTTGCCCAAAGAAGTGGTAAATGCTTCATCCCTGGCAGTGTTCAAGGCCAGGTTGGAGGGAGCCTTGGGCAACACAGCGTAGTGGGAGGTGTCTCTTACCTATGTCAGAGAGGTTGAAACTAGATGATCTATAGAGTCCCTTCAAACCCAAACCCAAATGTTATGATACTGTGATCATAATATTAGGTGGTCAGAAGATGAGAATCAACATTATGTTTATGCATGTTGAGATTTCTTTACCTGGGTACCCTTTGTAATGGGATGCAGTAGGTAGCTTTTGATTTTTCTGGTTGGTTGATTGGGGTTTGGGGAGGGAAGGATCTAGGGGGTGGGTGGGGTGGTTGCTTTTGGTTTTGTTTGGGTTTTCCTTCAGTAAAGTGGAGTATAGCCAAGATTAGGGAATTGCTTCAAGGTTAAGACTCCCTCCTTGGAGATGTCCTGAGTTCTGAGCTAACGGCTGGGCTTAAACCATGACGGGAGGTATGAGATAAAGATTCAAAGTCTTGAATTACACAAGTACCTGGAGGTGTGAAAACTTGCTCAGCTGATTATCCTAACCATCGGATGTTCATTTGAACCCCTCTCTGTTTTCTTCCTCTCTGTCCCTCTGGATTTAGCTAAGGTCTCTGAAATAGTGGTAACAGTTTTACTGGAGCTGATAGGTCACCACTAAACATCTGTGAGAAGAGGCTTATTCTTTTCCTTTTTTGTCTGTAAAAAATCCTGGCCAAGTTTAAGTTACATGTGCATATGAAACCTAATCTTCATGCAGCACAGTGCTTGCACTAAGATTGTGTTCATTTATGTCACTAGATAGAAACAGAACAGCTTACACAAAAGTATAATACAATATGTTAAATCAACCACAGTGTAAATCGTGGCCATCATATTAAATGCTGACAGTCCGATATGCCTTGTTTTGTCTGGTGTCTTTCAGTAGATGTGGAAAATGTGAGAAAATAAAGGTGCAAAATCTTAATTCATTGCTTACAAAGCACACTGCTACGTGCTGATATAGAAATATTTTGTGCAGCTGATGTGCTGTTGGGCTTTGTTGTGCTATATGGTATTTAATGCAAACTGAAGTGTTTATACAGACAGTGTTCAATATCTTTATAGGAAAGTTGGGGGGTGTTAGTAATTGCAATGAAAATATGCTCTTTGTTAATGCCTTAGTGTAATATGAAGTAATTCATCCAAGAGAAGCAAAAATGGAAGTGTTTGATATAGCTACTTATTTAATGTTCTGTAACCACTTATGAGAATGCTATTGCAAAAGAGATTTTGTGTATCAAGTAACGCCTATTCGTGAAGTGTGGTAGGTGTATTTGGTTGCTTAGCCAGTGAATCGAGATACAGTTTAGTTGGCATACCTCTAGGAATGGCACCTCATTTTAAGTGCTGTAGTGTTCAACTATTTAACAGGTATTTTGGAAATGAGGACAATGCAATACATACGTACGATGTTGCCTGTCACGCTTCCCTTTGATACCTCCTTTTTGTGGCTTCCATATGTTAACTGTATGCACATCTCAGCAGAAGATAATAAATCCTTTATCTGTGCTGCGAATGAGGAATCTGCGTGGGAATCTGGTAACAGGCGCAATATAAGAAACCAAATCGTTGCCAAAATTAACAAAGCAGATACACGTATATGAGTCTGTTCTAAATAATACTAAGGGGAGGGTTTTCTGTGCTTTTCAGTAGGTCATTCTGTATATAAGGTTGTCCTTATCCTTCTAGCTGTCCTCCTTCCATTAATATTAGTAAATTGCAAATAGTTATGCAAGTATGGGAATGGTATCATGAAAGAGTATCAAATGATTGGTGTCAGCTTCCTCATCTCCCCGCATGCCCTAACTGGCATTTCTAGTTTAGGAGCCACAGTTATTCAATGTATTTCTGCTAAACTGTGAGACATTTAATGCATAAAGGCTTTTGGGCTCAAGACTTTCCTAAATGGGTCTGATTTGGCTGAATCAGCCCTACTTCTTGATCTGGACTGTGTGGCATAAAAGACTTCCAACTGTTATTAATTCAAACTCAGCAGTCCTCAGGATCAGGCACAGCATTTAATGTATGTTTTACAGCTGTACTTGTGTAAAGCTATTAATTGAAACTATTTGTATGATCTGTATAGAGTAAGATTTGGTAGTGATGAATAGCTTCATTGTGCTAGGTCATTATGGTCCTAAGTAATTTTGTTGGTTGGTACTTTTCATTTTATACCTGAAATCAAATAAAAATGATGAATTGCAGAGAAATGAGAAATAAAAAAAATGTATAATTGGCATAATAGGTTATTACATGCTGTGATTGGAGGTAATGAATTGTAGCAGGAATTAAAGACCAAGGTATACCATTTAAACCAAATTTAATATGCTTAAATAGTGACATAGATATTTCTGTCAGAGAGTAGTCTTCTCAGGTTATCCAAAGATAATACAGAATCCACATCCTACGTGTCCTTAAACCAGTAGTTTTCAAGCAGCTTAACCCACAGGTTTGATTCAGAATGAGTATTAGGTCATCATATGTGTGGGTAAGTGCAAAAATCAAACCACAACCAAAATCAGCCCTGCCCAAATCTGCTCCAGAGCCTTTGGGCTGTGCTTATAAATAGCCTATCTCCAAAGACTCATCAGGCAAAGCAAGTCCTATTCAGAGCACAGAAATGTCCTAAAGATCAATTCTCAGCATCACTTAGTACGCTCAAAGCATTGAAAATAGAAGTTAGTAAACCAGTAGATACTTTGTGTGGCCATTGCTCAGACCACACTGAATGTTGCAGTACAAGGAGCGTGTAACCTCTCTCTTTTGCCCCCTCTCTTTTTCAGTAAATACATTATGGGTTACGCCTACATTCTTTAAAATCCCCAATACGTATAGCAGGAACAGGACTAGGATCAGTTTGATATCTGATAACTTGGGAATTGTTGTATCATTCAGTGATACAACAGCACCTGAAGTGATTGTTTTGCATCTTTTCAGTGCTTTATCACATTCTTCTGAGCATGTATTTGTAAGAAAAGAAAATAGGGATTCTGCAAATAGATCAGGTAATCCAATTTTTAACAAAAAAAAAAATTAGTCATGAAAAGAATTGATTTTTATTTTGTGCCAAAGGAGGCAAATTGTGCTTCCTGCGTTAATAGTTGGTACTTGCTACATGGGAGATATCCATTCTTACAGATGCAGGATGCTTTATTCATACTGACCAGCGTATGTTCCCCTAGCAAATACGTTCATCTGCAATCTGACAAGGATTTAAGAATGGTCTTGCAGGTTGAACATTTTTGTCTTCTAACTCTCTATAAACAGGCTTCATAAATAACACCATGCAGGTCTTAGCAAGGAGCCTGTTAGATAGCTTTTGTTTAGATTGTGAGTCCTTTACTTTTCAATTTCTCTTATCCATTAGAAGTAATAAAACAAAGCAGCAACCCAGCACTTTGAATAGAATCATCCTAGGAGCTGTAAAAGTTTGAATTACCAGTACAAAAGGGAATGTTGCTCATGCAGGGATTGCTGAATGCTAATAAGTTTGGCACATCAACTTGCTGCAGCTCCTTCCATGCCCTGTTAATTCAAGAAGTTCACCTTGAAGTTTGTATGTAATTTTGCCATTCATTGTGCATTTACAAACCAGAAATGAGATGATCACATCTGAGCAGCAGCCTTGTCACCACATTAATTTCTGTTGGTAGTTTCTTTTAGGTCCTAGGTCATTCTTTCCTCCTAACTTCAGTTACCATGATATAATCTTATTTCATATTCTTTCTTCTGTAATTCCCACTTCTGTCAAAACATTTCTGGTTAAACACACTACTTACTGTGGTTTTTGTGTTTCAGCCTAGTTTTGGACTAATCTTCTTTCTTTTACAGCTCTTCTAGTGCTACAGATTTGTTATTTCATTGTCATCTCTTTCAATATGCAGACTGCATTTCTGCCTCAGCTTTGTCGCTAGACTTCTATGCGCCTTGTTTGCTTTTCAAATGCTTTCTCGTCCTAACCTTGTACTACTCCTGTTGACTACCCATTGCTCCCTCATCTCCTGTACTTGGATCCTGAATGCTTCAAATCAATTACTACGAAGCTGAAGGTTTATGCAGTCTTTTGGATTTTCTGTGTAGGTAGGGCCAGTAAAAAAAGGAATGGAAAATACACATCAAAGGGTTAAAAAAAAATCAGTAAAACATTTTTGTACATTTTATTTTTCGTTTGGGTAAGGAATACATTTATTATTTGGAAAATAAACTAGGAAATTTGGAAAATAAGAGTTTCTGTATAAATTCAAATTGAAATATTTTGGGTAATACTCGGAGCCCCAAACAAATAACCTTCACAGTTCTTTCTTCCCTTCCCATGCATTTTAATTGTGTGTGTGAAGAGGTATAAAGTACAAAACGCTGAGCAAACAAATAAGTAAAAAGCTTAGACAATGAAATATTAATTTAATCAGTATTTTAAAACACCTTGGGAGGCTAAGACATGAAAATCTTAGACTTGGAAATGAGTATGCAGATAAGGTGCAATGTCATGCACAAAATAAAACTTCAAGAGCGTTAAAAGGCTGGAAAGCCAATCCTTGTGGTCTAGTGCTTGTGGAAAGGTAAATGATATCTCTACAGTTTTGTGTTGCGTTGATATACTTAAAACCTTCCCTCCTCTCCCTGCTTGCCCCTGTCTGTTAGGCTGTCTTGCATGTAAATGGTAGAATTTTCACATTCACCTTCAATAATGGCCTTATATATTGAAAAATGTGTGTATCTCCCTGTAAGCGTAGCCTGGGATATAAGCATATAAAAAGAACTTGAAGCAAAATGAATTCACCTGACTAACTTCTGTCTGGAAAGCATTTCATCTCTATTTGCTCCTCTCCAGAGGACAGCTGGGTACAGGGAGGGAAGATAAACACCCCTGTCTTTACTTCTCAGCAAAACTATCTCAACCATGACTAAGAGGGATTGCCTATAGGCGTGAAAGATGTGGCACCAAATGCCTACTCAATCTTTGTCTCTTCTACGATCACTGCTTAGTGCAAATTTATAGTATGAAGCTTTTCATGAAGAAAACTTTTCAGGTGAGAACTGGGCAGAGACCAATTTACCTTACTCAGCCCACTGGACTGGCATCTGTCAGGAGGTAACAATACTTGGTGGCTGTTTTGAACTTGCAGCGGTGTTGAACTGCTACCGCCACTGCTATGAAGTTAAAAAACCTTAGCGTGTAAAAGCCATTTTGTGTTACAAATTACTCTCCTGTTACATCGGTTCATTTTTCTCAACAAGCACCAACCTAGGTGCTAGCAAAATCTCCTCATCCCCCACTAGATGCAGCAGTTCCTCAGTTTCACGTACTTCTGAGCATAGACCTCCTCCTCTCACCAGAACTCGGGTTTATAGTCTGATTGTAGCTATAGCACATACAGAAGACAGTTACAGTTAAGCTGTGGCCATGGAAAAGCTGCATGCATCTGGCAAAATACTTCCAAAAGACTTAGGTAGTCATTAATATGTTTCTGCCTTGCTATGGAGAAGACTACATTTGTGAGAGTCCTGGTCTTCTGCCATCATGGAAGATGACCCAAGAAAAACAGAAGAGAGGGAGATATGATTTGGGAGGAGTCTTTCTCTTTGTCAGGACACTGAAATTCCTGTACTTATATCATTTGCTGCAGGAGGAAGGTGAAGAAAAGGAATGAGAAGAATAAAACCAAAGAGCTAAGTGAAAGAGCTATGTACAAGAAACAGATTTTGTCAGTGCCTCTGAGTGCGTTTGAGCTGGATTCCAGAAGATGAGATAAACTTCAGGTATGCCTTTCAGTGGTAGTGAAGGACTTTACAAAGCAAATCTATGTAAAATAAAATTGTATATATTTAGACTAATAGAATCAACTAGGTTGGAAAATATCTTTAAGATCATCAAGTCCAACCATTACCCCAGGACTACTAAGACCACCACTAAACCATATCACTGAGGACCTTATCTACGTGGCTTTTTAAGGCTGTGTGATTATCCTCTCTGTGAAGAATTTTTTCCTAATATGAGCAAGATTGTAAGCAAACCCTTGTTTGCAATAGCAGGAGACCAGATTTACTAACCTGGAAATCTCATATATGTCATAGAATCATAGAATCAGTAGGGTTGGAAAGGCCCTTAAGGTCATCTAGTTCCTTAACCCCCTGCCTTGGGGTTAAGGAACCCCAAGGCTCTGTCCAACCTGGCCTTGAGCACTGCCAGGGATGGAGCATTTACCACGTCTTTGGGCAACCTGTTCCAGTGCCTCACTACCTTCACAGTAAAGAACTTTATATTTAATCTGAGCTTCCCTTGTTGAAGTCAATACCCCAAAAAGTTGAAGTTTAAAAAGTCCCATGTTTTTAAGCTACACACCGTTAATATAGTCATCAAAAATAAAAACTATATTTGGACAAAGAATGTAAGGTGTATTTACTTCTCTCAGAATCACTGGGAAGGTAAAACACTAGTTTGCTAGTCTGTCCAGAAACTCATACAGTAGAAAATTGTGCTTGATTATAGAGTATTATGTTACTCTAGATGGATGGCATTAATCAGGCAGAAGAGCAGCTCACTTGCTAAGGCAGCGTATCTGACATAGTTCAGATATGATCACCTTGATTGCCGCTGGAAGGAAAGCTTGTAAGAATGCAGATGTGCATCCTTGTCTGCAGAAGATAAAGGATAATGCACACGTGTTTAATGTAATAGGAACAGCAAACCGGTCTGAAATACTCTCAACAAGCCAGCGCTTCAGGAGCTTATTAAACAGGAGGTAAAATAAACAAATACCTTTTAACAATAGATGCATGTTGTTAGAGCAGAAGCTATTGGAAGGAAGCTCGTGGAAGAGAGAATGGTGCTATTCAGATGCCAGATGCGAGAGCTGGATCCCAGAAGAAAGAGCAAAGCTACTTAGCCTGTCTGCTGCAAGCTCAGAGCTCCTAAAGCCCAATTCCTAGG
Source organism: Pezoporus wallicus (assembly GCF_028554395.1). NCBI lineage: Eukaryota > Metazoa > Chordata > Aves > Psittaciformes > Psittacidae > Pezoporus > Pezoporus wallicus. The sequence goes on from NW_026637726.1 coordinate 873,712, forward strand.
CTAATACTTATTTTGGAAGAGCTGCTTTCAGTAGGTTCATGGGATGGGCAATAGATTTTTTTGACCTGTCCTCCACTTCTGATGTTCTGATGCTAAATACTGTTGGGCCACGTTACATTTCTGCTGACAACATCTGTAAGTTAACACCATCTTGCCTACCTAGGGATTTTAAGGAGAGCACCACACAGAAAAAGAAATATTCACAGTGCAATAGCAGCATTGGGTTCTTTTACTACCCCCATTAACACACCATAGAACATCAAAAAAGTGAGGTGATTGGGTTGTGCTTATAGCATGATTATGTTAAGGCAGTGATAAATAATCATGTTTTAGGTGGACGATCTGGGGAAAGAGCAATACAGAAATCAAGAAGGAGAAAGGGACTTGTGCTTCAATTGAAGGAAACACAAATACCCACTTGCTCTTTAGCTATATATACCATCTTATCATTTATTCTTTTTAAATAAGAAGAAGCAATTCAGTTGTCAACTCAGATGATGGAATTAAGTTTTTTATTCTCTGCCTAAATCTCCCATCTGGTAGCAATGTAAGTACATTGTGATAATAAATAGGTTCTTGCTAAAAGGTCTCTGACATCTCTCTACGGGAACGCTCTGTCAGATAAAGTTCAAATTTTGATAATTTAGCTAAGTAAACCTTTAGGGCAGAATAAAAAAGCGCAAGTTGTCATTCTTTCTTACATAAATACTACTTAGCAATTTCTGCAGTTATTTGGAGGCTTTAAGCTCTTCAAAATGCGTTTTGGATTGGTTAAGCTAAAGTTGGCAGGACCACTAGCACCTTGAAGTCAAGCTGGAGGCTGGTCACTTGGTATATTGCCGAGAGAGGCAATTCTTCCCCTCTGTGAGACTGCATGTAGAGTGCTGTGCTCAGACTGGGGCTCCCCAGTACCAGAGTAAGGTTGAGGTACTGGGCAGAGTCCATCAATGGGCTGCCATGCTGGTCAGGGCTGGAGCAGAGGGTGCATAAGGAGATGCGGCAAGAGCTGGTCTTGGTCAACCTGGAGAAGGGAAAGCTGGAGGCAGGGAGCTTTTATTTCTATCTGCTGGGAGGCTGTAGAGGAGAAAGAGCCAGGTTCTCTTCAGAGGGGCATGGGGACAGGATGAGGGAGCAGATAGATGCTACAGTGCAGGAAATTCCCATTTATAACTGGGGAAAATAAACCTTCATAAAGAATGGGAGCGGGTTGCTCAGGGAGGCTGAGGAATCTGTACCACTAGAAATACTTCAGGCTTGACTGGGTAAGGCCCTGAGCAGCCTGGTTTAGTTCAGAAGTTGGATCTGAGATCTTCAAAGCAGGTCCTGCTCCGAGTAGGGCAGTACTACAGTACAGAACAGACTAACCTCCAAAGGTCTTTTCCATTGCAAACTGTTCTACCTTCCTGTGAAACTTGTTCTTTCAGATAAGGAGATATTTTCTCATACTTGCAAATGGGTAAGCTGAGGCAGCAGTTAAACAGGCTGCCTATGGCGATATATCTGTTTAGTGGCATCAGATTTCAGTATTTGCTTCAAGCCTTTCTTGTTCCTTTGTTTGAAATGTGTCTTCATATATTCTCATAGAATCTGTGTTTGTCTTCACTTGGTGTGACAAGTGGTTTTTTAGCAGACTACTGATCTATGTGGTATTAAGTGATACTGAGTAGACAGCTACTTACTTTTATTGTTATTTCCTTTTTTAAAGCCAGGCTTTTGCGTGTTTTCATTTATCAGTGAGCCAGGTGACCATGTCAGGAAGGCCTGAGAGTTTCATTGGGTGTGCAAATGTACAAGACTAACCATTGTCTTTAAGCAGACAAAAGAACGATATGTAGGTATACATTCATTGACTCCAGCTGACATCTAGGTTTTGTAAGTTATTATTGCTCAAATGGGGAAGAAGGTAAATTGATCATACAGACATACATACACATGTATACGTATATACCCACCCCAGAGTGACTTGGTTAAAATGGCTCCAACATATAGGAAATGGAAAATTGTGGCTTTAGGGAGCTAATAGAGGAATTTCCATTTATTACACCTCAAGCTGGTCTGTGTGCCAACGCAGCGTTCCTTACATGTTGCTCACCTTCTGCGAGACAGGTGCCACATCCTGCTTTGTAGGTGCTGTTTTGTGCTTCCTACTGCCTTTCATGTGTATGGAGATCATTTACACCAGTTCAGTAAAGTAGTAGGATAGAGCCTTCACATTTGTATTTAAAGGTTTTCTAAAGCCCTTAGGGGCTGTAATTGATGGGCATGTTACCTGAATGCAAAGTGCCAATCGTATTTCTCTGAGCCTTGAAGCTTTTGCTTTACTCCATACCTAATGCAGCATTGGTAACTATTTCAGAAGTTAAAGCTGTAACAGTATATTTGCAACTCCTACACCCCCTGAAGTCTGCTGAACTCAGGGCCAGGGGCTTTACATATGAAGCCAGTCAGTATCTGTCTCCCCTCGCTTCTATTTCTAATTGAGAAATTGTGACTGGAAGCAAAGATGAAAGGTTGGAATTGTAGTCAATTTGCTCAAAAGAAGTTCATGCTATTCATGATATTTACATTTTTCTTTAAAATACAAGAAAAGGCTTCTTCTAAGCGCTTGTCTATAGCACAGCTGTAAAGCCTTGTTTATCTGCTGCGCTGCAGTTTGTGGGTCTGCGTTTCTCGCCTTGTTGTGGTGACTGAAGAACGTTTCTTTCTTTATTTCTGAGAGCTCTACAGTGCTGGCATTTATCAAGAGAAGACACACAGCACAGCCTTGCATAAATAATGGCAAAGGGCCAAGTACAGCTGAGGTGGTTGCCAGCACAGCTCTATTGAAGTCAAAGGAATTGCACCACGGGTGAGTGCGGCCATTGGCTGAGATTATGTAGGACCTTAGCATGGCAGTTTTCAGTAATGCATCTGCTGTTGAAGGTAGTCAAGTCTGGTTTTACTTTTTGATTCTATACTGTATTTAGGCTATTTCAAGTCAAGGAACTGAACTTTGGCTTAATAGAGTGAATGGGTTTTTTGTTAGTGGACTGCTTTTGCATTTTCTGTTCTCACTTAACCCGCCGTGAGTGCTAAGTAACCCTATTTCATGAAGTGGCATGACAATAGTAGTGGGGGCCAGTGGATTCCTTGGGAGAAGCACTGTCCTGAATATTTTGTGGGTTTTGTGATCTGCTTTTGTACTCAATATTTTTGCATTTTAAGTGATAAGATGGTGACTGTTGCCTGAACCCTTCTCTTTCGTCATTACAAATCTGCAAGCAGCACTGATTTTTACTGGTGCCTGTTTTGCTTCATCTTGTTGGCTGTCATATGGATCCACTTGTAGTAATCAGCCACCTAAATAAACTAAAATTGAGTCAAATATGTGAACATCCTATACTGTTCAAGGACAGAATAATCTGTGCTAAGCATTTAGTATTAGGGCAGGTTAGTATGTGCATAATAGGCTTAATTTACACCCTAAAAAGCTGTGGCTCTATCAGAGGAAGCCAAAGAGAATCTGTATATTAAGTTTGGGCATGTGAAAGAATGGCAACTGGATCCAGACCTCAGATTCATATTGCTAAGCACTGCTGAGTAAGTGTCTCAGTGTTAAATATAGGTGCCTGTCACTCGAAACACATTAGAATTCAGGCCTGTGTTTAATCAATCATTGCTAGCCAGTGATTGTATCACATGTTTTTTAATAGCAGGTTATTTTTCTTGAAGTCAGGTGTCAGGGTCACAACGTGAAGGGAGAAATTGTGGCATGTCTTTAAGCAAAGTGGCCACATAGATAAGTCTCAGGACTTGAATAAGTGCCCAGGAAAGACCAAAGAGCTTGTGAATAAATGTGGAGACTCACAGTGATGGTTTGTTTTGGGGTTTTTAAATATCAGATTTTATGCTGATATTTCCAAGGTTGATGGGAAGAGTGGAGATACCTTAAATCAGTTATACCATTGAGTAAAAACAAGTTATAGAAAACACTGTGAGGAGACAGTAAAATTAGAAAACAAGCCAATGCATGGCTTAAGCTTGTGCAACTTTGTATTGCATCTTATAATTAATAAAATATACTCCTAAAGGGGAGACTGTAGCTAGTTACTCTAGTCTAGCTGATAGTTTAGGGGTAGCTTTAAAGGAGATGTATCTATCTATTTTAGATTGGATATAAGGAAGAAGTTCTTTACTGTAAGGGTGGTGAGGCACTGGAATGGGTTGCCCAGGGAGGCTGTGAATGCTCCATCCCTGGCAGTGTTCAAGGCCAGGTTAGACAGAGCCTTGGGTGCCATGGTTTAGTGTGAGGTGTCCCTGCCCATGGCAGGGGGGTGGAACTGGATGATCTTAAGGTCCTTTCCAACCCTGACTATTCTATGATTCTATAATGATAGCATTGGAGAATTTGAGGGAAGCGTTTGAAGCAAAAGATTTACCTCTCTCGCGTAAACAATGAGAAACTATTTCCAGAACTACATTATTTAAAGAAAAAGGATACTATTAAGTAGGAAATACATGTGCTTTATTTATTGCTTTAATAGCATAATTTTCTCAAACTCATGCTATGAATATATTGGTTAGAGATCCCTCCCGTGTCTGCTCAATCTCATGAATCAAGTTGCCTTCGCACTGTGTATTTCCATGCTAAAAAAGGGTCCATGCAGCATCCCCATGTTACACTGTTGTACAGCCTGTGTATTGTATGGGCGTGAGCTCCTAGAGTCTCGTAGCAGTATATGGGTACATTCAGCTTTGTTGTAAGCTATAGCCTGGAGCGAATATTTGATCTCATGTACAATTTGTTCCATTAGCTACTGTTAGGCAAACAGATTGCTGAAGAAACCTAATGGGAACTGTAACTCTCTCTTCCTTAGAGGTATGTTTGACTGCAAAAAGTCAGTGTATAAAGCATTGCTTATACCTGGCTTCCAGATCTGCAGAGATAATGTGCTAGGGACAGCAGAGACACCTTTAACCACAGTGGTGGTTAAAAGCATAGCACTGACTCTCTCAGGGGTAAAAATCAATGCTAGAGAGGTGACTAAGCAGAAACGTACCACGTTTTGCAGTGGTATTTTTTACTGAGGTTTATCAAGGTTGTTGATTTCTGAATAACACAAATGTTTCGCTGCAAAACCAGCCCTGCCATTATTAATGGGCACATTACAGGAAAATAAACCCCATGAACTGTGTATAAACTGTCTGTGACAAACTAGCTAAGGCCTCCAAACAGGAGAAACACCCCCGAGAAAAACTAGGTGGTCCTTTCTTTGACTGAGGCTGCTGCTGCCAGTCTACTAATCTAAACACACATTTCACAGCTTGTTGCTTCTTGAATACATTCAACTGAGTTAATTTTGTGTGCCAAGTACTTGTTCAGAATACACTGAGCATAACATCTAGTTTTTCCTGCCAAAATGGCCTCTGTCAAGCCTTCTCCTGCATTCAGCCAGCTACAAAAGCTGTTCCTTGCTAGTGAATTCCAGTGCCATCAGTGTTTTCCCTGAATTTTTATAGTAGAGGCACTTCTTTCATTGCTTTGTGTTGTGAGTGTTCAGTTCCCCAGTTTTCCACAGGGGACAACGATGCCATTGCTGCCTTGGCAAACAGAAGACTCGGAGAAGATGCTCAGGCTAATACTTTGCTTGCCTTCTGCTGTCTCTCTTCCTTAATATACTCAGGGTCATGTCAAGCCAGTCATTGAAGCATGCCCTTAAAATCTTTCCAGGGAAGAGGGGAGATTCATTCTGTTCGTGTTACGTGTGCTGCCTTGGAGCAGCTTTCCTCTCAGGCTAGCCTGCACCTGCCTGGTGTCATCTCCCTGGACAGTCTGGAATTATACTTGCAAATACAATTGTCAACTTTTATAGGGATTTGAACACGGTGACATGCATGCTAATTCTCTTGTTGCTTCTCAGCCTCAGGCTAAATAACATTAGATTTCCTTGCATCGTTTCGGAGGAACATTCTGTACAGGGTAGGAAATTGGATTTGGTCACTCAGGGTTAAAGCACTCAACACCTTTATTAATACCTTGACAGCGTGAGGTTACAGCGTGCCGCAGGAAACACACTTCAGGGGTTCTAGTATAAAGGAGAAAATTATGTAGCTCAGATAAGCATGATAAAACAAAGCCTCAGACTAGACCAGGGCCCTCCAATCCTATTAACTGTTTCATTGCAAATGCAAGTGAAGTGTACATATTGGCAGCACAATCTGAAATCATATACCCATCCTTGCCATAGCTGTATGTCTAAGGTCTCTTCTTATTTAGGTGCCTAGCTACAAAACCAAAACAGCAAAGCACTGCCCTTCAAGTCATAAGCAGTTCTCATTACTCAATTAAAAAGAATAGTAATCATTATCTTGGCCTGCATTCCAAATGCATGCAATGTGGCAGTTCATTGCAAGAAGATATTTTACAGTTTCTAATCCATCATCTCTGTTCATTTCAGTTTCATTTTTCAGATGAATTGTAGAACTTGGGGATTAGCTTTTCTCTAGCACTTACGTCATGTGGGAAGAAGGAGACCTACCTTCCTGTGAGGCACAGTGATGCAGTTCCATTACTGAAATAGCAGAGGTTTCGCTCCGCAATACAGCATTGCCACCTTGAAGGCAAAACCAGCTATGCTGGACATAGAGTTGTGCTTGGGTGGATGGCTGTGTGCACCCATATCGGCTCTGGCGAGCCCAAGAGGAATGTGATGGTGCACTTTACAGTGCTGCTGAGCTCAAGGGGCTCTTCTGAAGAAACAAACTCATTCCAATCTCCAACAGACACTCCTGTTTCTCCCCTTGTGCTGCCACCAGTGGTGGCTGGGAAGATAGTTCAAGGAGTTGAAGCAGCAGAAAATGAACCCTACTGAAAAGAAATTAGGTAGTCGTCTGCTTAGTATGTGTGTAAGTCTGCATGAAAAGTAAAGACATCTCATCTCAAGGAAAGGTTGCTGTTAAATCTCCTGAGCTGTGTGGTAAAAACTGGTTATTAGGTAGTGTGAGATACACTTACAGAGGTTGCAGCTTCTCTGAGCATCAGAGCTGTTTACCACAATGGAATAGAAGAGAAGTTAATCGGGTTTTTTTTTAACATACATTCCAAGAGTATTTTTCATCTCCTTCAGAAAAAGCCCAGTGAGTTACTTAGAGAACACCAAGAATGAAAACAGCACGAGAAGCTCACTGCTGTTCTCCTGCAACAGTGAAATCAGTTGAGCCACTAAAAATCTAATTGGAGAGTTACAAAGGTCTTAAGGCTTTTCCCACCCTGGGAATACAGCTGTACTAGCTCAGCCTAGAGCAGAGCAATGCTGTAGCTGGCTCAGCTCCACTGTCTGCCCCAACCACCGTGTACAGAGGTTTTGTCCGAGCTGTTTTACATATTGAAATCTTGAAACACTTATGTTGGTCTCAGCCGTGGACACACAGGCCTTGTGTCACACAAGTGGTATGTATAGCATACCAGTTTCCTTATCTGTAACTTCTTTCATCTCCTCTGGATTTTACTCCGTTATCTTGTGGGTTGCAAGAAGCTCAAGCTTTTACTAGTGCATGATATCAGCTGTCTGGAGGAGGGTTTTCCCTACCCCAATTTTATGTGAATTTGGGTTATTCACATATTAATGCACCCATGCATCTATATACACGTGCACACAGAAAGACACATGCCAAAGGTATTAGCGAGTATGAAAGCTGGGACTCTTTTATTTTGATATATAAACAGTAATTTACACTGGAAATCAAATCACTGTAGTATTCATTGCCAGAGCACCAGACGTGAGGTTTTGGTTGGGTGTGGAAACGATTACCCCACACTATTTTTCTTTTTAGATTGCTTTTCCACCTCCCACAGTTAACTGGTTGCAAGAAACTGGTTGCCATCCTCTTCTGCAATGCAACATTTTATGATAGCAGGCATTATGCATCTACTCATCAGTGCTGTCAGCTGCTTCCTTTGGATTTCAGAGCTTACTACTAGCTGATCAAAAAGCGTGTACATTAATGCAGATATGCTCATGTTACCATGTCTTGTCTCTTCTGTCTGGTTTATTTCTTCAGGTATTTCCTTCTGCCCCTGTTGCCCTTTCCCTTTGAGAGTACAAAGGCAGTTGTGTGTCAAAGGAGAAAGGAGCACATAATGAGTCATGTTCTATCACAGAGGACGCTGTTCTTGCATGTCTCGTATGCTTTTTCTTTGACAAGTTATCAGATTTGCTTGATGGCATGACTTGTTCCTTACAATGGAGATGTCTACTGGCTGCTTAATGGGATTTTGAATGACAGTCAACATGTCTCCATTCAAAAGCAACGGATGTGTGTATTTACAGTATTTGAATCAATATTAAGTAGATCAGGAAGGAGCTTAGGGTGCAGGAAAGTATTCTCTCTCCTTCACATGGTATATCTCATTTCATCTGGAGAACTAGAATTATGTTTATGCTTAGATCTTCATATTCTTTCTTGCAAAGAACTTATTTCACCAGTCTTAAGAATAAGTAACAGAAGCTGGCTTGTTGTGACTTGCCTGTGTGAGTCAACCAGTGATGACCTTTGCACATGGAAAATGTCATGGTGGATTTTACTCTGAAAGCTAGTCGCAGGTAATGGAAACACTTGGACATTTTGCTGTTCACTAGAGCAAGAGTAAGCTTGTGACAAAATGAAGTATTTCATTTCTTTCCCTCCTTTCCCTTTCTTCTGCGTCTTTCCCTTATCACCCAGTGAATTTGTCCATGACAAGAAACAGTAACCTGAACTGCAAATTTCACATCAGTTACTGAATATAGGCCAGTGTTGGTGTCATAGAATCATAGAATGGTTTGGGCTGGAAAGGACCTTAAGATGATCCAGTTCTGATCCCCCTGCCATGGGCAGGGATGCCTCACCCTAGACCATGCTGCCCAAGGCTCTGTCCAGCTTGGCTTTGAACACTGCCAGGGATGGCGCATTTGCCACTCTTTTGGGCAACCTGTTCCAGTGCCTCACCACCCTCACATTGAAGAACTTCCTTATATCTAACCTGAACTTCCACTGTTAAAGTTTAAACCCATTACCCCCTGTCCTATTGCTGCCGTCCCTGATGAATAGTCCCTCTGCAGCATCCTTGTAGGCCCCTTTCAGATACTGGAAGGCTGCTATGATGTCATGCTTTGTGTCTTGCTGAAGACAAAGCTCTGCAGGCTGAAAACAGGTTTCTTTTAACCATATTAGCTCTGTCACCCACCAGCAGCAGCAGCAATAAATAGGAGCATAGAAGAAACTCAGCAATGCTCTTTTCACACACTGATTCCCAGTTCAGGCAGTCAGGTACTGGAAGCTTCACTGAAAGAAAAACATTTTATCAAGTTTGTCTGTCCTTTAGCCACTAATATACCTTCTTCATTGTTAGAGGGGAGGGAACTAATAAGATTGTTGGTCTTTGACCGATTCCCTTATTTCTAACCCGAGAAAATAGGTTTGCCAGAGTGCTTGTACCTGTGCTCTAGGCTGGAACAGAGAAAGGTCAACCAGGTTACTATTGTCTTGGGGTGAAAAGTGGTGTTTGCAGAAAGCTTGGGTAAATTGGGGATGAATAGTGTGGTGCTGGAAGGTTAAGATGTGTCTCCAGAGAAATTATTTCCCCAGGGCAGCCATAAATCAGCTGCTGTGTCATCACGTTGACCTGGTAACTGTTGTGCTCTCAGACTATTCAAATAGTTACGCTTATTTCAGCATTTAAGTTTCTTGCATTGTATGGAAGACAGAGATTTTGATTACAAGAAGATTGAACAGGAGCAAAAAGAACCTCCATCACTCAACCTTCTCCGAGCATGCGATTTTAAGTGTAAACAAGTTAAGTTTTAAATAGGCAAAGAACACCCTCTCAAAGCAGCAGCAGCTACCTTACAAAACAGATATACTATATATACTGTATTTATAGTGTGTATATATGTATATACACTATATATACTCTAGATATATTAGAGCCAGATGAGTGTGAGAACTACTTCATGCTCAAAGGCAGAGTATTTACCAATAGGACAGGATGCAGCATGGGCAGGTTATCCTTCTGAATAAAAACATTTTTTCCTGGGAATAGGGGCAAATGTGGAAAAGAAGGGAATAAACTGCTTGTGTCTCAGATAACTTCCCAGGATGAAACATCCCTCTGTGAACCTTTGCAAGTGCTTATGAAACAGTATTTTTCTTTGACAGGGTGCAAATGAACTCAGCAACTCAGCTGTTAATATGTCGGAGCTTTGTAATACGCTTTATGTGAGTCTCAATACAGCTGCATGTTTTGCATCTATATATATGCATGCATATGACATGAGAACCCTTGCAACACTTGGTAAATCCTGTGAAGGAAGAAGCGTCCCCAAATCACACATAATCAAAGGCAATTGAAAGAAACTCACTTTGTAAGGTTATCTTTTCCACATCCCACAGTGGGTCTTGATGTCTTTTCTGCTCTAATATCGTGTTACTGAAAGGACACATACAAGACAGAAGGTCAAAAAGGAAGAAATTCACCCCATAGGTCTGAAAAGAGCCCTTCAGCTACAATAGGGTCAGCACTTCAGAATACAAGATGAAACATTTTTATAACAACACTGAACAGGATTTATCAGGTTTATTTTCATAATTCAAACCAGAATAAACCCAAAACCAAAGGGGGGGGGGGGGGGCGGGAGGGCAAATATGAGGGGAAAATAAAGCATCAAATAAGCAACAGAGGACACAGAGGCAAAAAAGGGACTGTTGCACAGAAAAATATTCTTCTCTGGAGTAAATATACCTGAAATGCCTCAAAAAAAAACAGTCCAAAAAAGCTCACCTTTAATGAGAATGGCTGCAGCAGGGGAGCTGGGCATGAAAAAGACTTGAAAGGCTACTGCATATTCTTAAGCTTTTTATTGCTTTTCCTGATGGCAGAGTATTGTAAGAACTTTGATCTGAAATGGCTTGTTTTCCCCATTATTTATCCATTTCAGCTGGAGAGAGTTTTGTTTTATCATTTGTGAGAGGTTTTTTACTACTAGCCCGATCTCTTTATATTAGTAATGCCATTAACCTCAGCTTTTGGGGGACAACACGTGACTCTTTCAGAGGAACAGTGTAGTGGAGGCTGAAGGGAAGGTTATGTACTGAGCCATGCGCTACATGGAAATGAAGGAAATAGTCCTGTGTGCCTTATTCTCTCCCTGCAGGTCTACCAGAACCAGGCAGGCAAGCGGGAGGGATTCTTTGTCCTTTTCTGTGCCTCATTTTCTCTATCAGTTAAATATTCCCTTAAGGTTTAAGTTCTTTTTGAACCCTCAGGTAGTAAATGTAACGTTTTCGCATGCTAAACGTAATTGAAGGCCTCAGTCAGCACCATTATAAAATACCCCACACCCGCTGATGACCCTCTTTCTAAATGCATAGCCATTGCCACTAGATTCACCCCAGCATGGGGCTGTTAGTATTGTATTTTCCAGAAGTGGTCCAATCTGCTGATAAAAGCCTGGGATGCTGAGTGCTTCCTGCACGATCTTTCCTGCAGCCGCTTAATACTGATGTTAGAGGCAAGATGCATGGCAGATGGCTCACAGCAATGAAGCTAGAGGATTTGTCCTCCAAGAGAGAACATTTTATGCCTGTTCTTCTGCTGGCGACTTTTGTCATATTGAGCAAGACAGCAAAAGCTAGGGCAGAATGAAATATGAGGTCTTTCCCATGGACGTTTCCAAAGACGCTTGAGAAGCTTTTTGTTTGGAAAATGAATTGTTCAGTTTTGCAATGTAAAAGGGAGGGGGTTTGGGGTTTTTTTTCCATTTGGATTGGAAATGGGAAGCATTAAGTTTATTTTTTCCCTTTTCAGTGCTAGCTTTTTTAGTTACTTGAAAAAATGAATGGGTAAGTAGCTGTTGTCTTCTTAGAATCTACTGAATTAAGACATGTAGATATATATATGTGTGTATAAATACGTATGTATAAATTTATATGTAAATGTATCTGTGTGTATATATATATATAGGGGTGTGAATATATGTAGATATAAGAATTTGCTTGAAAACAGCTAAGACCATCCCCAAGTCCAGGCACTCTCTTCTGAGAGAATCTGAAGTGCTAGAGAGGGCTTGAATCTATCAGGTGTGATAACCTTGCCTTGCCATATAGAAGGTTTGTCTGTGTACCAGTGTCTCCTGTGACCTTTGATTAAGAATGTTACAGGAGTTCAGATGGGAAGCAAAGATGTGAGAAGTCAAGTGGATAAATTGGAGAGGGCTCCTGTACACCATGGCACATTAATACCCTCTCATCCAAATATCACAAGACAGTAACTGTAAAAGCAGAACTGTGCGAACAGCCTTTGTGGTGGCATGGTTCTAGTTCAGCTCACATTTTCAGGTAAGAGTAACAATTTTTCCTCCTGAGCTCTCTGGTGACAAAGAGCGATTGCTTGCTGTGGAGGCTGAACTTTCCACCTCACCTTAAAAGCTGTCTGGGCTTTAATAGATCATGCCAAAATGTCCTGTCATTCTGACAGACCTGGCATAGAGTCCAGAGCACAAATAACTTCTCTGCTATTTGCACTATGTTGTTGCTTGTTATTAAGGTTAAGAAAACAATTAAGTGCTCTCTCTGCTGCATGGCTTTCCATGCAAATGTCCAAGGGCTCCCTTCACTCTCCCTCCTGAATCTGCAGTCTCATGCTGTGGGTGTGATCATTCCTGTTTCATGGGCATATAGCTAGGGCACTATATGGAGTCACCAGTTGCCATTTATTTTAGGGTACCAGATTTGAGACACTTAGAAAAGGAGTTCTCTGAGTGTTTTACTGTTGTGTAGTACCATGCTGCAAAGAGTAGATTCACATTTAATGCCAACAGGACGTTGATGTCCTCAACAGTTCTAAATATCAAACCTGTGGTATATGGACAATGCCTCAAATTTAGTTAGTGTTGATGAAAAGCTGTGCTTTTAGGCAGCTCATCTGCCATCAAATAGAAGCTCACATTAGCAGAACTGTGGTGCTGCAACATAGCAGGGTAAGCCACGATGCTGGTCCTTCTGTTGTCTTGGAGCACACCCAAACTAACACACTATTCAGAGGAGATGCCCTACTCCCGGTGTAATGCTGCATGGAGCAATTTGAGACTGATTCACGTGTTCCTTGGCATCTGCATCTTCCTAATTCAGAAGGAGACAGAAACAAGTTTAGCTAACCAGGCAGTTCCATGTAGGTTTCTGAAATACAAAAGGCAAATGCTGCTTTAGGATGACTTATGAAGTTGTGATATATATGAAATAGAAAATCTGAGTGCAGCTTAAACCCTGAGACAAAACCACTAAGTTTAGGACTGAAAGTTGTAAACCGAGTAAAATCCACCTGGAATTAACGTGATTCTTTTCTAATAAAGCCCAAATGATCAAAACAAATGGGAATTTTGCCACTCAAAACAAGTGGGAATATGATCTCTGTGAGAAGCAAGACATCACAAACTGCCTAGCTTTTTAGCACAAATGGCACACGAATAAGAAGATCAAGAAGGGCTGTGTATGCTTTGCAGCTCACATGCACAGTAAGCACAGTAAAGGTAAATGCGTTAAGGGTTGCAACTACATTGGAGAAATGTGAAAAAAGGCATGCATTTCTCATAATGCTTTTATTTTTTAATTCATGGTGGCAGGTTGTTTCATTATCCCTTTGGTATTCCCTGTGAAATTCAGTCATTCTTAGGTCAAGAATGGAATCTCCAGGTTTCAAGGGAGGAACTTGACTTTACTGGAATATTTAGCGCTTGAGATCCTAGACAAAATATGTGCCACTTGAGAATGGAATTGTGCCTTTATAGTGAACAGCTAATTAAACCCCTGAAGATGACATGCAGAGGTCGCTGACAGCCAGCTGGCAAATGGACTGGTTTCATTGTGAGCGCCAGCGGACAGGTTGTGATCTCCTCTAGAGCCTAGGGAATCTGCCTGCTGCCAAAGCATGTGCAGTGGTGGGAAAGGTGGGTTTCTGCAGGTGCATGGTAGTACCTGGTGTACCCCCAGCAGGGTCTGTGGCCAAAGCTTGACAGCTCAGCACCAAAGAGCTGGTGTGAGGTGAGGAGCAGGGTTCTGCGCTTGGGTGACTGAGGCCAGTTCTGGTGATGGAGTGGTAGAAAGCAGCATGAGTGAGGAACAGTAGCACCTTAAAACAGCAATGCTGTTGCAGGGTGAGGGTAAAAACCTGCTCATGGTCTGGCCCATCAGCATCCAGAGAGTGAAAAGAAGGAAGAATACAAAAGGCCCAAGCCTTTTGTGTCTAAGATGCGTATAAATGTTGGGAAAAGTGTTTTAATAAGAAGTCAAAGTTTTTGAAAACTTTGGGAGAGTTTTTAATACATTGTTAATACTTTTTCTGTATTTTTTTTTTAATTTTAGGGTAGTCAGGTTATTAAACTTCAGATTTTTTAATTCCAAAGAAGAGAAATTCTCTAACTGATTATGGCAGTGCACCCCAGAAGCAGACTGTGAGCTTCTGTCTCCACTAAAAAGGCAATAATTTAAGATGCTAGGTTTATGTTCTCTTAGCACTTGGGAGCATTGAAACATGCAATAATTTGAGGGGTTATCAATACATACAATTCGTCTGTATTCAGTTTCATTGACCAATACTGCCCAAGTTTGAAAGCCTGTATGTACATTGTGTGTGATGTCACTTCATCCGAGTCTACCATGAGTTTTGAATACTGCATCAGGGCGATCCCAGGCATTAAAAGGAAGCTGGATTATTTGTAGGCTCCTAGTTTGTAGGCTTCCCTAGTTAGGGAAGAGGTTGTTAGTTTTTATAAGTGGTGAGCAGCTTAATAACTCTTAACATCTCAGAAAATGCCTGATCACCTGTAGATAAATCAGGAATTAGCAGGTCCTAAAATTAAGTGTCTTTTTATTTCTTTTTAATTTATGTTGGAGTTTTGCTTCACTACTTCTACTTGAGTAGTGAGGAGAGCTACAAAACTCTCCTCCACTACTTATTCCACAGCAGACTTTGAACTGTTTTCAGAGATCTGAAGGAAAGCATTCTGGTTTAACTAGCCACGTCTTTGTGTTCCCTTCACCAATGCGTTTCCCTGGGATACCAATCTGTCTTAAGACTTTTAAGCCATTAAGGGACATTATAATGAAGAGGAAAACAAACAGAAACCAAACTGCCTTTTAACTCTACACCCCATTACACTTCAGGCAATTACATGTCCATGGCCATTTTCCACTTGCTCCCATTTTTCTTCCCATGCAGGGTCACACGTGGCTGTAGGCTGTGATGTGCTATATTCCACAGCCAGTATAACTTTCACACTCTCGTGGTCTGTGGTTCTTCTGACTGCCCACAGATACTTCTGGGAGTTCTAACCAGTCTTTTCCAATGCAAATTAAAACCAGACTGACCTGTATGGAGTTGTAATTAAGCAGCGAGAAGGCCAGGACAAAAGGGGTGGAAAGATTAAGAAGGTCTGAAAATGAACTCATTAATGGGCCCAGGGGCCCATTAATCTCAGTGGAGTTGTGGTTCGAGGCAGGATTTCTTCCTTTTGGCTAGTTTAAAAATCATGTAAATAAGCTCATTTGAAAGCAGTGCTTTCTGTAAGCCTGGAGACTGAGGGCTGTGCTGGGGAGAGGGGAGTCAAGTAAGATGAGGTTTCTGGACACCTAATTGAGAGGAGGAGAGATAGTTTATATCAAGCACTGGGCAGTCCTAAAACATATTTATTTTGCAAATGAGTTTGTTAGTTTTAATAGGTATTCCTGAAAGGAAAAAAAAAAGGCAAGAGGACAAAGAGATGAAAGAAATAGCTGGCCAGATTGACTAACACAGGAAGGAGGAGCAGGGTATGAAGGTCAGCCAGCAGCAAGCGGTAGGGAGAGATTGGAAGGGATGGGGAGCAGCTCACCTGCAGGGCTAGCAGCACCTGGAGCTGCGCCATGCTGCCCAGCAAGTCCTGCCAGCTCTGCCAGGGAGGAGGGTATCGCTGTTGCACACTGTCACTGGGGGAGAAGATGAGCAACCTGCTTCTGCATCAGCAGTTGCTTCACCAGACAGCAAAGCCAAAGAAAACCATAGGTACTGCGACTCAGCCATACGCCTTGCTTGGGTCTTTCACTGTTCACAGAGCCATGGCTCTTAATTGATGTCTGATGTGTTAAAAACTGAGCTGATTAAGCAGGAGAAAGATCAGTGTGATTTTCACCTCTTTCTGAGTGAGGCTGGGCTGATGTTTTATAGCAAGCCCTTTTCACTCAAACCTTGTCCTTGACGCTGTAGTCAGTTCCTGGCAGAATATCTTCACTGATGTCCTAAGACTAGTTGGCAAGTTTATGTAGCAGTCTAACAAGAGTACTTAGAAGTTTAAGAGGTTGCAGTTGAAACATCTTACTGAGCCTTCAATAAAAGCCTCTGTAGACTTCCTGCAGTGACTTGCTGAGTGGATAAGGGTTTAAGCTGGTGTCATTTATGAGTCTGAGCTAGTTTTTAGATTTCTTCTGGCAATCACGTTTGTCCTTCTGGGTAAACTGAGGCACAAATCTGGGGAAACCTTTCACATAACAGGTCATTTTCACCCTGTTAGAAAAGATTAGTCAAGAATAGGTCGCGTTCTCCCAGCAGCTACTGTCAAAGGGCAATGTCTGCATCTTCACAGGTAGCAAAACCCGGTGTTGCACCACAGCTACATGAAAGCTTAGGCTAAGGAAGGGGAGGGTAGTCACAAAGCACCTTTTTAGGTGCTGCACTGGCACTTGCTGGAAGTCAAAAAGCCAGCCCTGTCCTGATAGGTGGATAGACTCCACAACTTGTTAAAGTTGTAAAATAGGTATGCTTTATTCAGCGCTGAGGCGCATGGGGGATCGTTCATCCAAAAGCATGCGCACCTCAGCGTTGTTTCCCTCTACATTTGTTCTTTAAAGTTATAGGTATGCATGAGGTTGCACAACACACCTGTACATATTCATGTTCTATCCCTGCTTCGTATGATAATGAGCTAAAAGGTCCTTTGCACTTGTGCAGTGCCTCCTGGCGGTCGTGGGCAAGGGTCTCAAGATGAAGTAAACGAGTCTTCCTCGAGCCTGAACTTAGGTTCAGCAAATGTCTTCCTCTGTCCTGGTGGTAGGTTTTACATCCACCCCCCAACCACCTGCTTCTGCCCTCACATGCTGAGAGCTCACTTTCTAAAGAAGCTTGGGTATCTGGCTTGAGGTATCTTTTAAAGTGGTGTGCAATTTAGGATGCTCTTGGAAAAGCAGACATTTTCAGCTTGGAAGCCCCATTTGACTGCAAGATGCCAGTACCACCTGGGGTGGAATTTTCTCCCCTCACTTTGTTTTAATCTCTGCTACTCAAATCTCTCTTGCACTTTTGCCTTGGTTCTCCATAGTTCAGTAAGCAGTAGTGCCACTTAAGTGGTGTATTGACTAGGCAGAAATGTCTTAGAAGTAGCCCAGAAATGGGCTGTGTTTGGGTGTATAATAACTTGGCTTGGGAATGGGCTCCTATTTCTTTGTTGCCCAAAATATATTACCAAATCTGAAGCACTGAGAATGATGCTTCACTTCAAAACTTAGAGCAACTTGAGTGCAAAAGTAACACTGCAAAGAAAGAAATAGGTAGGTAATAAACACAGTAAGCACTCACCCTCTCTGTCCACTTCAGTCAGTGCTGCTGTTGCCTCCACTTCCCTGGGGCATTTTCTGCCTACCTTTAATGCAAAACCTGCCTGGTCTGAAAATGTGACAACTGATGTGTTGAACATAGAGAACGTGTGGGGCTAAGACGACCTTGTTTTCCTGCTAAATCAACAACACGTACAGGTACCAAGTTCACAGCCATTTGTTTGCTAGCACAGAGTGGGTTTGGACATGTGCCTTCTGACACATCTCTAAAGCATTTATATCGTCCTTGGAATATCAGAGAAGAGAGGCTGTAGAGCAAACAGCAAGGTGAGTTTAATTAGCTTATGTAGCCCTACTACAGTGCTAATGTCTTTAGGTGTAGAGTTGGTGTTCTGATTTCAGCAGTAGCAAAAAATGTATTTTTGCTTGTTTCATTTATTTGATGCTCTTAATGTTTTCTTATGTGTATGGGTTTTACTTATTTTATTTCACACTGGGAAATACTGCAATTCTCGTAAGGCTGTACGGCTAATAAATAAACACAAAAATTAAGTGAAAAATATTGATCCCTTCTGCAGCTTTATTTTGTTTCTAGTAGTAATGTATGCTGAAGTGCAGTCATTAAGATACAACATACATATGTTGAATATAAACCAGGTGTACGGACTCAGGAAAACACTTGGCATTTGTCCACTTGTTTGCATTAATGTGAATGGCAAAGCTTTTGACTTCCATGGGAAGCAGAGTTTGGCTGCTGTTAGGTGCTTTTTTTAATCCTTTAAAAGAGAATGGAACCAGTTTCATGCTGGCTGTTCTCAAGTGCATCAAAATGGCTAGTCTTTAGGGCCTTTTCAGTCCCTGACCTCCTTACTGAGAGCACCAGTTTCTGCCAGGCATTTATGTCTCTGCCTGTCCCTTTGGAACTGCTTTGAAATCACCAATATATTAACAGACTTGAGAAAAATCTTCATTATTTTAGCTTACACTTAATAAGTGTCTGGCTTTACAGAAAAACAAGGTTCTTATTCTGAAGAGCCTAAGCAGATGCAATGGCAGCAAGTGGAGGTGACAAAGTAAAATGGCAAAGCTAAGTGACAAAGGAGTGGATAGCAGTGATTTAGTAAGGCTATTGGGGAAAATGTGTGCCTGTCAAATTAGTCTTCATATTTCATGAAAAACCTATATCAGTATACATAATTGACATCCTTCATGGCCTGCTTTTCAGGATATCAGTGGAGAAAAAGTCACAGCAGCAAGGAACAGCTGAGGAGGGAGGATGAGGAAGGGAAACGCAGGAGTATTTACAGGACAGGTAAGCTGAGCATCACCAGCAGCGGGGAGGAAAACCAGGGGCAGTGCATGGCAGCAAGAAAAGAGCAGTCCTACAGACCTCTGGGTTGAAAAGGCTGGTGCTGCAAAACGTGACACACTGAAAATGGCCAGACTAATTGTGACCCAGGTCATCTTTATACAACTTTCTCGAGTACAGTTTTCTTCTAGGACAGGGTTTGTTGTCTGGTTTTATGATTCTCCAAAGTGGCTGATGCTGTCACCAGACAGATACAGTCAAGGTCAAAAAACATTCCCAGGGAAGCTCTGCTTTTGCAGCAGCAGCAAATTAACACTTCCTAAAATCCCTTTTCTGGTATCCGGGTATTGATGTGACCCGATGATATCTGACTGCCCTCTGTGACTGTGTCACTGCTATCACTCGTGTGTTTTGACTAAATATTGCTTCCGGGAGGGGCTGTGGCTGAGAAGCCTTAAACTGTCTGAATGGGCACCTGTCAGCCACAAAATTCATTCCCTGAGCCTCAGAAAAGCATAAATGAGTGCATGGCTGATGGCTCCCTGCGTTGCCTGAATTGTAAGAGCTAGCTATTTTGACTGGTTTCAGATTTGCTTGCTCTTTGTTTTTCTGGCACCATCTTTTCTGCTAGAGTACCCGGACACTTCATCCTTTAACTTGCAGGCTTGGTACCGTTACACAGGTGGGAAATTAATGTACACAAACCCCCAGCAGTTTGTCAGATTGGCAAAGGTCTGTGACCAAGTATTACATTGCAAACACGTCGCTGTAAATGCAGTGTCCAGATGCGGAAGGCAGTTTAAAGAGGTCTATGTAAAATAACTTCTTGCAAGCTGTTCTGTTGGTTGCTACTGGATTCAGCACAGGTGCTTGTACAGCTGAATTGTTGGATTTGTGTAGGCCACAATTGTGTAAGTAATCGTATTGCACATTCAGATTAGCTTAGGCACTCCTGGTTTTTCAGTGCATAACACTGTACTGATAGATATGGGAAAAGAGTCCTAAAGCTTCCGTGTGTTCTGGTAGAGCACTTGAAACACTATTTGCCTAAAAATGTTGGGTTTTCAGCACAATTTACAGCTAGGTTCTCCAGTCTCCTACTAAAATCTGGCAGTTTAGGATCAGATAAATGGTTGAGAGGTCCGGGATCTAGAAAAGTTTCATTTTGGACGAAAATTTTGCCAAACTGAATTTTGAAGCAGGTAAAATTCACAGTTTCTGACTAATATTGTGGCAGCTATTTTTTTTTTTTTACCTTCTGCTCACTTATTCTTGTAGATTTTTGTCCTTTTTTTTTTTAGATCCCTACATTTTTCATAGATTTTCTCAAGAGCTTCATTTTGGGAAGAGGTGTTCTATTAAGTGCATAATTGGATTCGATGAGATATATTTGCACTTTGAGCAGGGTTTTTCTGTCTTCTCTGTAGTTCTGAACCGTATCTGTTGCAGTGTTCTAAATACTGATTGTGACTAAGTGGTTCAAGCCAATATTTAACAGGCAGGTATTCCTTGTCCCTGGCTGATGCAGGTGGGGAGATTCCCAGCTATAACACTGAAGCTGAATTATCTTTAGCCTTACAGCACTCTTCTTCAGAACAAAGGCTAATCTATTTTATTAAAGAAACACAGGCAGGTATAGAGACTCTTAGAGTGGATGTTTGACCAGGGATGAAGACAAACTTTAGAACGTTGAACTTATTCTTAACCAGACTGTGTGTTTGCGTGTATTTTGAAGGGAGAAAAGGATATTGTTGATCAACACAGTTACGTTTTAGTAAACTTTAATACTCTTCAGGTCCTTTCCCACCCTAACTATTCTATGATTCTAATTTCCACCACTTACACTTACTTTTATGCTGTCAATGTCTTAACCAAAAACTTAACCGAAAGTTTTTACTTTAGGAGATACATACTTTTAAGTAAACAAAAATGCATGGGCATTGGAAATATGGTCTGTTTACTATGAAAGTTTCTCCCTGATGAAGTCTATTTATCACAGACTTCCTGACCAGCTCTATTTCCCTTCCTTCTTCCTACTCTCGTTTAGCTAGCCCCAAACGCGTTTCTGAGGTAAGGGATTTTTCTGTCTGCTTCTTTTAATTTAATGGTGATGTCTTTCAGCAAAACAAACTCCAACAGAGGGGCAGAAACTGTAGAGTGAGATTGGAAATTACTTTGGTTGGACAGATGTGATAGCCCTGTCTCTCTCTGACTCAGGGGAGCATTTTGTAGAAGTGACTTCAATGTGCTAGTTTATTCTGAATTTCATAAAGCACGTAGCCAAGCATTAACACACTGTGCAAAAACAGTCCAAACGCTGCCAGACCAACCATCTTGAATGCAAAAGAAGACACTGAGACAGTAATATACAGCTGCCTATGTCCAAATTTAGCCGAGTGGTAGCTTCTCTACACCTGTCAGAGCATTATTAGCCCCAGGAAGAGCCATTCCTTTACTGAAAACATCACTGCCTAAGATCAGTCTGAAAAAAAAAAGTCCTTAGCAGAATAAAACCTGCTATTATAAATTAAATTTTAATAGGGCCCTTATTTCTTTCAAGCAATCCGTATCAAGCTTTTGCTTATTATAGCAGTAACTCGAATTACGAGAGCTGTAATTAAAGGCATTTCAGTGGCCCATGTGACTCATGTGGTAGATTACCCAGACCTTTTACTAATGGACTGGGAGCAAAATAACTTCCAAAGGTATTTCTCCCAACATGAACAAACTTTGCTCTCAATCAGAGCGATGCTTATGGTGTTTATTAAAGGTTTACCAAATACCTCACTTGCTGGAATGGCATCTTCAGATGAGAGGAAACAGCAAATGAGTTGTGACTATGTGACCCCTTGCCTTTCAAAGGGCTGCTACTGTTTCACCATTGACTGGATTGGACTTGGTGCAAAAGTCTGATGCAGTGAAAGCTGCTCAATAAGGTACATCTTATTCCAGAAACAGAGAACTCTGTAACAGCCTGCAGAGATGAGGCTGGATGTGCTTGGTGTTGTGCCTGGGAAAACCTAACAAAGAGTATAACATTATTTCATTGCTGGGAAATGAGTCGTGCATGATGAAGGAAAAGCTTCCATTTCCCATCTGAGGTTGCAATTATGGCTGATTACTGGTTATTTTTTTAATGAAAACCTTCACTTATTTCTTTGGATTCTCCTGTTCAATTTCTCAGTTAGCTTTGATTCAAAAGTTCATTCTAACAGACAAAGGGTTTTCCTACTATCCTCTCTTTCCTCAGATGTAGTCTCTCAGTCCTACCATATGACTGTTCAGTCCATCTCTTCAGGAAGACTAAATTCTGTTGTGTCATCTTAGGCTTTCTCGTCCAATTTTTCTCTAATCCAAAATCATACTGATGTCTCACATGCTCCCTTCTTGGCTTGTAATAAACTGTCATGCTTTCAAAGGGGAATCACCAGAAAAGAGTCTCAGCAAACAATGCTGCCAACTCAGTAGCTGATGTGCTTGACACAAATATTTCTGCAGTTATCAAAACTGACAAGAATAGTGCGAGTGCTAAAGCAGCAGGCAAAGAATTTCAGGCAAAGCTTGAGCAATTCTCTTTCATTGTTTAATGATTTGCTTTTGTCACGATTTAGAAGGTGGCTTTCTTTCCCCTGCTGTGATGGTAAAAGTGAGATCTTTGCCACAGAAAGGCCTCTCTTTTCTCAGCTCTTGGAGTACCCAACGCTAGAAGTGGAAGATGAAGAACTGCCTGCATAAAGATGCCTCACAGATTCCTGTGTTGTGTCTGTGTAGATGGTTTGTCAGGTTTCCTTAGCAGCCAATACTCTTCGAAGATTTATCTTTCACTAATTCAGAGCAATGCTTTAAAAAAAAATAAGAAGCATCTTGCAGCTATTTAGTAGGTTGCCTACAGTACAGTTAATGGGAAAAATATTTGGCACATTAAGAGCCTTCAAGAAACTCAAGAGAGAAATGGGTTTAATTCTTCCCAAGCCGTATTGATTCTTGCATCACTCTCAGTTTGGATTGATCTATTTGGAACGAAGGGTTGGCACTAAAGACAATTTAAAAATGTCAGAGAACCACTGAAAGAAAGAGTGAGAAAACGCACATAGAGAAAACTATCATCAGTCCTGTCTTTTCTATACTGACTAGGGTTGGTTTGGTTTATAAATCGGTTATCTTTATCTATGTGGAAAAGAATGTTGCATGAGCCCGCTAGAACTGCCCAGCGGCAGTGGGGAAAGATTCCCACCTACCACCACCAAGCAAGGATGTCATGGCAGCTGTGGAAAGATCACTTTAATCCAGATGCAGAGAAAACAATTGATTCCCTTTATCAGAGACATAAGCCCTCAGTGTGTTCTGCTCATGACCTACAGCGATCTGACAGGGCTGGCATAGTGCGCTCTGCTAGGGAGGGCTACAAGGAGTAGCGTTTTAAAGGTTGTCTCTTGGGTAACATTGGGTTTATCCTGCCAAGTTACTGGGATTTGCAGGCTGTGGTGGCTGCCTTGCTATTTCTCTGTGACTCTTCAGGACAAAGGGATTTGGTTTAGACCTTTGCAAAGGCTTTTCTTCTTCTCTCGTTTCCTTTCCCAGCCCACACGCACTCACTGCGTGTGATGTTTTTTTGCACGCCTACATAAATAGAGCTCATTGCCATTAACCTCCTGACATTTCCGAAATGATCATCAAACCTTCGCATGTGCTTGCAGGAGTGACTAACTGTGGCTTTGGCCTTTCTCCTGAGGGCACCTGCCATCTGAGTGCTTTGAATTAGGAGTGGGATACACACCACATAAGGATTAGAAGAGAAATTCCTTCATGCAGCAGTGCCTGATGAGCTGTGCAAGTGAAACAGGCAGCAAATGCAAACGGCCTGTGAAGAATGCAGACTACTGTGAGAATCGAGGGCAATTTCACCAGGGAATTATAGATGGGTGTAGAAGGACTTGTGCATTCTTTTTGCATAACTAAATGAAAAGCAAAACCAAGGGGTGGGGGAGAGAACAAAACCAGAACAACTCCCACCAAAACGGATAATACAAAAGAAAAGGACGTAGGAAGGAAGCCAGGAGCAGTTTGAGGCATGCAACAGTTGCTTCAGGTGCAGACAATCAGCAGGCAAACCAAAGGCACTACCCAGAGCATCTGCAGCTGGACAGAGGAAATGGAGAGGGCGGATGTGCAAATAGGCAGACTGGAGGAGCTGGTGTGCATCTTCTCCATCAGAGGGTCATTTTACACCACTGAGAGCTGCCATTAGCATCAGGCTTGGCTGATTTGTGTGCTAATTATGCACAGATCCCAGTTGATAAAGTAAGGCAAATGCCCAAGGTCTTTTTGTTTTAAACAAATCAATCACACGTTGGCATGCATCTCTGAAAAATTTGCATGGAGATGCACCACTGGTCTGCTTTGGAAAGGTGGGTACCAGTGAAGCAGACAGTAATTGTTTCATAGCACAGCCTCCTCTTTTCAGGGCTTTAGTCTGAGCTTGCAGCAGTCATTTCCAGAAGAGCTGCTGCTGCCCAACAGACCCTGGTGATGGCATTTAATGATTTGGCTATGTAACTGTTTATACCAGAATCTATCAGCAACACAGGATGAGGAAAATAAACTGATGATGAAAAGTGGGAGAAAAAAAACAAGCCCTCATTTCACACTCTGTCAAGATTCCCTGGTTCCTCTTCTTTGCTCAGACCATATGGTAACAAGATTATTTTATTATCCCAGTGCAACTGTTGAAAATGGGAAGGGCTGGAAAAACTACCATTGTGTTTCTGAAAAGGGAGATGGGATTTATTCATTAGCAAGCTCATCTTTTTATTAGTATTGTATTTTCCCCATCAGAACAATCTGCCTTCCTGCTAAAGCTGCGTTTCTTCAACGGAAAACCCTCCCCAGAAAAAATCGCAGTGGTGATTTTTATGTCTTTTCATGAGGATTTATTATTTTCATTTCGCTTTCTGCAGCTGAGGAGACTTGAGTATTTCGAGCCCGTCTCCTCGAGCAGATTGCAGCGATGGCAAGGGGAGGCAGCGGTGTGTGTGCTCCCTCTAGTGAGATCTCTCTGAGGGAATGCGGGCTTCGCTTGGCACTGCCCTTGGGCAGGTCTCGCTGCTTCCTCACCCAATGTACCTTCTTTCCAGAGGTAAAACTCACAGCCCTTCTGCTGTTCACTCTGGGGAGCACGCTCTCAGCAGCAGTGATACAGGCTGGAGTCGGGGGCTGCAAAGGCTGACCAGGGCAGGTCAGTTCTGCTCTGACTCGTCTATGTTCTTACACAGTGTTTCTGAAAATCCTCTTGAGTTTACTCTTTCACCCTTCTTTGAAGGCAAAGCGAGTTTAAAACGAGGAGGAGCAGAGCGCAGACTGGCTTCATGCCTCTGAAGTACCTTAAGACGCTCAGGTAGAAGGCAGTCTAGGTGGAAGAAACCAGTTAGTGATGGAGTGTGCTGCTGGGGCGGCGCAACTGTGGTCTGACAGCCAATAGCTCAGGTGTAACCTACAGCTCTACCTATTTGACTATACTAACTTCATAGTAATATCTGTTTATATATTAATATTTAAGGGAGAGGGAAAAGAGAATAGAATGCAAAATCTAGGTTTTCATGTGCATTTCTGCGTTTGAGCATGGAGATAAGCATAGGCTCTTAAGCAAAGCCTAGAAGATTTCAGTTCTGTTCCACGTAAGAATTCAAATGATAAGTAATATAACCTGCACGCAGTTTTTCACACGTGGTTCTTTCTTGTAGCCGGTAGGAATAGTACAAATGAGAAGAAGGGGGAATAAATGTTAGCTTTGTCCCAGTTTGTCCTCCAGCCCTAAAACCACGAAATGTAAAAACAGAGGATCAAATTATTCAAGAGCTGCATGTGATTATTCACAGCATAACAGCTTCTGTGTTTGCAATGCAAAGGTAAGGATTCTGCAGAAACTTTTTCATTGCCCAGACAGAAAGGTACTTTCTGGTTGTTCTCAGAACAAATGTCAGTCTTGGATAGGATAGCATGAGAAGTGCAGGCATAAGAGGAAAAGGAGTGAAGTGTTTGTTTGGAATGTCTTACAAGAGCCTCTGGGAGATCTGGATTTGGATAATCAAATTATGAGTTAAGTCAGGGAAACAGAACATGGCTTTTATTTAAAACATATCAATGGTGAAGCTGTTCCATAATGCACACAAATCCTTAAACCCCTTACGCGTCTTGAGCTGGAGGCAAACCAATAGATTGCACTGCCTTCCCTTTTGGCTTCTGAGAGGGGCAAAAATTATGTAGCCTGCAGGGGAAACAAGAGACTTGGCTGCTCTTCATCAACCTACTCAATGGCTGTTTCAGCTGTGGTGAATGGAAAAGATGCTGACCTCTGGGCACAAATTGTGCATTCACCATGACACAGTCGAAATACCCAAAGGTGTGCTAACATGCAATGTTTAGCTACTTAACCCCCCCTACCCCTTAATTTGCATGCATCTCTGTCTTTAACATAGAACTTTTGAACTGGTTTGTGATCTGTCTATAAATACATATATTCATATCCCTATTTAAAGCCTAAAGAGCACTTTTGTTAAGGGCATATATTTAAAATCTTGTTATTGGAGACCAGACAGAACCTTGAAGTGTTTTGGGATATTGGAGATGGAATCGTTGTGACCACTGGAATGATTTTATGTTAAGAGTACAGTACGTGTCAAGTTCTATTAGTAATCAACATCCATTGTTTTTGTACACAAGTTCTGCTGCCATGTGTGGTTTTAAGCCAAATCAACCTTTTAGTCAGCCTTGAAGCCTTCTGTGCTATCCTTGGTCAGAAATCATTTTCAGACAAGGAAAGCGTAAAAAGTAAGGAAAAAAAGACTTGCTAGGCTAACGTTTCCGGTAGGTTTCATTTATGTACTAGATAACTGGGCTCTGAGAGAAGTTGTTTTCTCCCCCCCCTCCCAGTTTCACTGGCATGAAGCTTCACAAAACACGGTTGAGACTCATTAAGTGCTCCTCTCTCAGAAAGTTTTAGTTCCGTTCATACTTATTGACTTTCAGTAGAGTTGGATTATAAAGACTTCAGGAAAGCACTGCTGTAGAAGAAACTAGGCTTATCCATGGCAACCAAACGTTCTGCAGAAGAACTCCCTCCTTCCCCACTCCCATTCAGCCGTACAAGGACTAATGGTGGCGTCAGCTGCCGCGGGAATGCGAGGCATGTGTCTGGTGTATCAAAAGAATAGCAACTGCTGTCAGCTGCATTCCTGTTCTCCAGCCACAATTGATGGCGCAGGGAGCAGTTTACACAGTCTCTGTCCTGCTAAAGAGGGAAGGGGGAACCTTTTTGTATTTTCTAAGAAATATTTATTTCAAATATACATGTATGTACATACATACGTACACATATACGTACATATATCTCTATACGTATGGCAAGTATACTTACTTTTGGGAAGAAATATAGTATTAGTGTTTGCCCACAGCTGGCTACATTCTCTAAGCATCCTAGAAACCACAGATATTTGGGGTTGCAAATGTGCTATTTTCTTTTTACTAAGGATAGCTAAAATGCCCTTCTGAGTAATGATGTGAAAGTTCTGGCCCACCAAATGGAAGATGACTGCTGTGTTTGGAGTAGGTGTATTTTCCCTGTTCCCTTAGCTGAAATGCTACTCTTTGAAGCATAGTAAGCTGTGCGTTAGTCCAGTATTTTATCTCAATTCTCATATCACAGCTTGCATTAACTTGTGAGAGAGTTGCATGTGTGGAGGGCAAATGAAATTGGGCCCTACAGCTTCAACCCAGCTGTGCAAACAAGGACAGTGCTATAAATTGACTTCTGGAGTTCAGGTGCTCTATTTAGAGCATCTAATAAATAGATAAGTAAGTTTGCCATTGTGAAAAATAGAGCTCCTGTTATCTATGCCTCTGTTTCACACAAGGTGTGCACGAATAGAAATGAGACGAAGTTAGTGGCTACTGTCAGGCATGAAGAAATGAATCCCTGCTATTCTACAAGGTTCATTTTGACATGCTGTGATTTAAAAATAAAATGAAATATGTAGTTTTTCTTTTCCAGGATGCTCACAAAGCTCAATTTCAGTGCCTTGTGCAGATAGCTCAACATAAAAGAGTGTTCTTGTTGCCTTTCCAGCAGGCCAAATCTGGTTCAGGAAGATGGGAAAAGCAACCAAAAAAGATAATTTTTATGAAGACGTGATATTAATTTTTAGGAAGATTTTTTAAAGTGCCAAGTCTTATTCAACTGTACTGTACAGGCTGTAGCTAAGACAACGGAGTGCAAATATAAATCCTCACAGTGTAGCTTGTAAGGGCATACCTGTTTATTTTTCTTTCCCCTTGACTGACTTAAATGACTGAGGATATCTGCTCCACAGGTAATTCAAGGGCCCCAGCAGTCCCCTCAGACAATTGAATTACTAAGGCTTTGCAGTAAAGAAATTGCATGTATGCAACATGTGATGGAGTTCATTCTCCACTGTAGTAAAGACTTCAGGAGCCCTGTCCTGCCTCTGTTAGAGCTTGCTTTGTGGAAGAAACTGTCCGAATTTCGCCTGTTTGAGGGAGAAAAATATCTGTGTGGTGATGGGGCAGTAAGTTTTGCATAAGCACATTTTGATACAACCAATACTGGTAAAGTATTATGGTCATGAACTGAAGTTTCTCTGCCAATTGTAAAATGGCAGCCCAGGAACTCAGCATCTCAGATTTCAAAAAGCCAACATTCAGTCACATAAGAATGGAATTAATGTTCAGCTAAAGCGGTACATGGGTTTTTTTATCCCACAACTTTGTCACTAGTCATTCGAAGTTCATAGTGGTATCAATCAGAACAGCGCTCTTTCTTTCTTAAGGCGGACCTGCTTTTTCGCAAGTTATCTGAGCTGAAGATGCACACAGAAGCACAAACACACACCCACCATATGCCATGTGAAGCCAGAGGTCTTGCATTGAAAAAAACAACAACGAAACAGAACATAAACAAACAAACCCCAACAAAACAAAGCATTCACCAAAACCATAGAGCCTTGTTCCATTGAAAATAGTCTGGAAGACTGTTGGTTAGATGGAAGGTGCAGGGCACATTCGTAGCTGTCAGGAAACAAAGCAGATAAATAAATACATTCTAGCTGTTAAGCTTTGCTTAGCTGTAGGCACCATCCTGGGGCTACTTAATGACATTTAAAGTAGTACCAGTTGATTTGTTTTATCACTTTAATGAGAAAAAGCATCAGGAATTGGAGAGTGTAGTAAAAATCTTGAAAAGAAATAATTAAATATAGAAATAAAATTAAGTACGCTTTAAGGACTGCTACGCTGTCTTGTATTCTATAGTTAGATATATTAGAATAATATATGTAATATATATATTACATATATATGTTAGAATAATATAGATTATATTCCCTAACCATTATGATTTTTAGCACAGGTTTTCGATTTCTGGAAAAGAGATACAGTCTTTATAACTTACCCATAACCTCAAATAGGATGTTTAGAAAAGGTTATTGAGACTAGACAGCATGTTATTTCTTTGTAAATTATCTTTTCTAAGGGATCTTCTTGAGGTCCTTTCCAACCCTAACTATTCTATGGTTCTATGTGGTAGGAATTATTTGATCCTGACATAGCTATATATAGAGAGATTTTCATTAGTCTCCAATTCAGACCAAGTTGCCTCAGAATGCAGCATGAGGGAAAACATTCTCAAGTCTTAATTTTCCCAGGTTTGTGTCAAAATACTGAGGTTTGAGTTCAAAAAATGGTCTTCATATTTTTTAAGTTTCTTGGTGTAGATAACAAAAGTGAAAATTGAATGCATAAATTGAAGTTAATTTAAAAAATGGATTTCCTCACCAAGGGCAGCAGTGAAACAATGCCTGAAATACTGTGTTGTCATGGTTTAAGCCCAGCCGTAAATCAGAACCACGCAGTCTCTGTCTCACTCCCCTCCTTCCCCACCCTGCTCCCAGGGAGATAGGGAGGAGACTAGAAAGACTGTAACTCCCACCGGTTGAGATAAGAACAGTAACTAAGGTATAACACAAATCACTGCTGCTACCACCAATAATAATAATGATAAGGAAAATAACAAGGGAAGAGAATACAACCCCTCACCACCCACAGACCGATACCCAGCCCGACCCGAGCAGTGATCTAACCCTTCCAGGTAACTGCCCCCAGTTCTACATCCTGGGCATGACGTGCTGTGGTATGGAATACCTCTTTGGTCAGTTTGGGTCAGGTGTCCTGTCTCTGCTTCCTCCAGGCTTCCCCTCCTCCCTGGCAGAGCATGAGACTCACAAAGTCCTTGGTCAGAGTAAACATTACTGAGCAGCAACTAAAACCATCGGTGTTATCAGCGCTGTTCCCAGGCTGAAAGTCAAAACCACAGCACTGCACCAGCTACTAATAAGGAGAAAAATGACTGCTACTGCTGAACCCAGGACATGTGTGTGGTTCTGGGCCAAGGAAGCTGAACTCTAATTGTCTCAATTTCCTTTTGAAAGAAGAATTAACAGTTTGCCTCATTCATCTGGCAAAATGATGGCTGCAAGAAGATATTGCCTAGAATACATGGAGCAGAGCAGAAGAGCCATTTAATCCAAAGGACAGTGTTGTTATGAGGATAAACTGGAATAAATTGGCCATGAATAAATTTCCGATAAATATTAAGCAAATTTCTAGCAAGTCTCAGAGCAGTGGGGTCACAAATCTTTGACCTTAACTTGATCAGTGCAGCAGGGAATTTTGATGAGGCTGCATGAAATGAGCAGAGTAGAGGACTCCTTTAGTCTTGTAAACAGGATGAAAACCATCTAGGGATTTATTCTGGATTCAAGGATACATGATTCAGTTCATTTTCACTACTTTAAATTGAGTTAAGGCTATTTGAATTCTGAAAGTGACTCCCTGTGCAGGAGGTTTAGTGCAGTGAAGTCAAGTCACCCCACTCAATGGTTTTGTCGTTGGTCATTCCTGGTTGTCTTGTGCCTGCAGAGACAGTGGTGTCTGCAGGAACTGGTCAGGAGCTATTTGCTGATCCAGGTTGTTGCCTAATAATTCAGCCATGCTGTCATCCTATAACTGCAGCTATTTCTTTGCTGAGAAGCCAAATCTCAAACTGGATTGCCCTGAATGCTAAATTGTAGTTTTGCAATAGTCTGAACGTGTGCTCTCTTCTAGGTTGTCTCTAGCAGGGCTTCTGGCTGCTTTAACTCAAGTAGGCAAATAGTTTCTTCTGTTGCTATGTGTTCCTCTATGCCCAGCATTGAGTTTCAGTTCTTGGTCAAGATGGCAAAGTCAGGTTAAGTATTTTCTGCCCTCTTCTATTTTAATACTTGGAAAAGCTTCTCCAGGTTTCTGTTTCTGTTCTGCCTGCTCTCTCCGCCCTCTTCCTTGCCAGAGAGGAGAAGACTGCAATGGAAGAGGTTTGTCTGTTGTGTATTTTACCCTGGTAACTTCAACAGTTTCACTGAGAGTGCAGGGTTTATTCCCTTAGCTCAGATGGAGGAGGATCCCGAGCTACAGCTTAGAGATATCCAAGATTGATGGAATAGGTGTGTGCATAAGTCTGTTACTTTTCCCTGGCATTAATAGCCCTTTAAGAGTGACCTAGGAGCTGAGACTGTTGGCAGGCAAGGCGTCTGTGAGAGTCCCTACAATGGTAGAGAAGTTAGCATGCACCTTGGACATATGGGAAGAGGAACATACGGGAGCATCAAGGTAAATTTCTGTGTGAGTACAACAGTCAGAACCTGAAAATTGTTTCTACTCCATACTTTTTAAAAGGATATTAAAAATTGAGGAAGAAAGCAATACTAATTACTCAGGGGGGAAGAGAAAAAGCTGTATAATGAGACACTTGCAGATCAAGTTGCTCTTTATTCTAGAGCAGACTGAGAAGTCACTTGATTAGTGCATAAATGCTCCATGGTAAGAACAAATGGATACAAAAGAACTCCTTAATTTAGCAGAGAAAAGCACAACAAGAGCTAATAGCAGAAAACTCAACAAGACAAGCTCAAAATAAGTATTAGGCAGGCATTGTTTTATTATTAGATTTATTTAGCTGTTTTTAACTACTGGGGAAGTGAACGGAAATCAACAAAGGCAAGGACGGGAGACCTTCAGATGAAGAGAGCTGCATTTTGAGGTGATGGTCTTTAGCCAGCTGTGAGCTAGTCTGCTTAATATGGGTGAAATACAAATACAGGCTGCACTCAACGTTTCTTTCTGTCTAAAAGTCTGTATTAAGAATTGTTTTATATTTAAAATAATGTAAGCAACAGGGAATTACTCTTTTACTTTTTGGCAATACCCCAAAACACGTTACCTGCACCTTTGCTTCAGGTCTGGTGTCCTCAGCATAAAAAGGACATGGAACTGTTGGAACAAGTCCAAGGAAGGGCCACGAGGATGATCAGGGCACTGGAGCACCTCCCGTTTGAAGACAGGCTGAGAAAGTTGGGGCTGTTCAGCCTGGAGAAGAGAAGGCTGCGTGGAGACCTCATAGCAGCTTCCAGTGTCTGAAGGGGGGCTATAGGGATGCTGGGGAGGGACTCTTCATCAGGGACTGTAGTGACAGAACAAGGGGTAACAGGTTCAAACTTAAACGGGGGAAGTTTAGATTGGATCTAAGGAGGAAATTCTTTACTGTGAGGGTGGCGAGGCACTGGAATGGGTTGCCCAGGGAGGTTGTAAATGCTCCATCCCTGGCAGCGTTCAAAGCCAGGTTGGACAAAGCCTTGGGTGAGATGGTTTAGTGTGAGGTGTCCCTGCCCATGGCAGGGGGGTTGGAACTGGATGATCTTAAGGTCCTTTCCAACCCTAACTATTCTATGATCTAGTCACAAAGTATTTTCATCCAAGTGTGGTATTTTTTGTTGGGTTGGTTTGTTTGTGGTGTTCTTCTTATTATGAACAGTAAATGTAGTGGTATCACGTTTTCTTATGATCACATGTAGTATGCTGACCAGTCTCTGAGCCAAATTCCTCCTACTTCCATAGTGCATGAAAGAGGGTCACACCTCCTTTTGTGGCAGTGGTTTACAAGGTACTGAAAGTAAATGTGGAAGATGCCAGAAAAAAAATAAATATGTTAGATTTTTTCTGTAACAAGTGACAAAAGAAATCAGGGAGATTCATTCCTCAGGATATGAGATGCGGAATTGCTGAGGACTCCAGAGCTGCATGAAAGCTGTTTCATCCCTCTGTTTCTAAAAGGTAGCATAAACATCAGTTCTTCTAGGTAAAACACTGCAGACTTTGCTGGGTTTGGCCGGGATAGACTTAAGCTGGTATGGGGCTGTGATTTGGGTTTGTGATGGAATCAGTGCTGATAACACAGGGATGTTTTAGTTGCTGCTGAGCAGTGCTTGCACAGAGCGAAGGCGTTTTCTGCCTCTCAGTGAGTGGCTGGGGGTACACAAGAGGTTGGGAGGGGGGCACAGCTGGGACAGCTGACCCCAACTGACCACAGGGATATTCCAGACCATATGGCATCATGCTCAGTGTGTAAAGCTGAGGAAAGAAATGTGTGTCTGTGTGTCTGTCATTCAGAGTGCTGTCATTTGTCTTCCCAAGTCACTGTTGCAAGTGCTGGAGCCCTGCTTTCCTGCAGGTGGCTGGATCCCCACCTGCTGATGGCGAGTGGGGAATTGATTCCTTGTTTTCTTTGCTTGTGTGCCCGGCTTTTGCTTTACCTGTTAAACTGTCTTGATCTCAACCCAGGAGTTTTCTCACATTTAGCCTCCCAGTTCTCTCCCCCATCCCACTGGGGAATGAGTGAGTGGCTGGTGAAGGGAGGGGGGTTGAGCTGCCTGCTGGGGCAATACATGAATTCTTTTTCTGTCTTTACATTAGCAAGCCCACTTTTCCATCATATCCATCATTTTGCTTGAACAGCCTCAGTTCTTTTTTCTTCCTCTGGTTCTAGCTACAGTTAAGCATCTGTTTTGACAGCTTTGGATCCCCAGTAGTTAAGCATCCTATGACCTGTCTTCAGCTGTCACATTTCAGGTCCTTCAAAAAGACTCATATCATGCACTACTTAAAGCTTTTGTTTAGCTTGTTAGTTATTTAAGTGTAGCTTAATGGTACGCCCGATGCTCTCCAGTCAGAGAACTGCTTTGCTTGCACTCCCCCATCTGTGTGTGACTCTCCTTTTAAATCTGCTTTCTGCAGCAGACTTCCTTAGACAGATCAAATTGCTTCGTGCCCCTGAAGAACTTGTGATTCAGCATCCACTTTTGTCCCGTTTATGCGGCTTTCCTGCCCCTTTGCACACTCCTCCTGGTCTAAGCCCAAAAAACCATTCTGCATGTTGAGTAACGTGGGGCGACAGAGCAGGTTGTTACATGGAGATCCTTGGAGGCTCTTAGGAGCTTTGGGGAAGATGGATGAAATACAACTGCAAAGCAGCCTCTTGCAAGGGAATCTTTTAGCTTTCAAGAGCACGGACAGTATCAGCTGTCAGAGATACTGATTTCCCTGAACATCTCTTTGCCCTTGGCATCACTGCCATCATGATACGCTAAATGTGCTATTTGCAAAGCATCCTTTTCCTTCATCCCTTAACCAATGTAGTAGCTCCCTCCATATGCTTTCCTAACCAGAGAGAAAAATCTTGTCTTCACAGATTGATCTACTTAAGGAAAAGCAGTGCTGCTTCTTGCTTATTAAGATTCAGATCTCTTCTAGACTGCTGGCTTAAGCTCATCTCTTCTGTGTAAATTTCTGGGGGAGTGAATGAGAAGAAGGACTAGGAGACAGAAAGGATATTTTAGGCAGCTGTTCAGCAACCTGTGAAATAATCTGAGGTCTTAACCCCACAGGTGTCCACGTCACATACTCCCTATCACCATTTATAACCTTTCTGGCTTTACAAGCAGAGAGGACAGGAATGTGCATGGAGATGAAGCCAGATATTATCCCATGCCTAGATGTGGTTCTCCAGTGGGTGGGTAGAGATACTGGGAAAGAATATTGTGAAATGTGTGCATAGGGAGCTGGTGCTCTCATGCCCTCACACTGCACCTGATTTTTGAAGGGAAGGTGGGCAAAGGGCTTTCGGCCTTCAGCTTGCTTACTGTACAGCCTTTAATGAGAACTGTAATCAGTTCTGAATATTCCTCTTTCCAAAAGCCTTCAGAGATTATTTTTTTTCTCATATACAACAATAAAATTAATGTAAAAAGAGTTCATGTATGGGATTGAGCACCAGATTTTAAAGCTAGAACAGTGCCCGGGTGTGTGTGAAATTCGTTTCACGAATTTTATTCAGGAGATGATTCAATCAGATACAGCTTTTCTATCTGCATCAGGTTCAGTGAACTGTAAACTGAAGTGGTAAATTGGTGTGGTAGTACCTTTTAATTTATGGAAAAATGGACATTAGCTGCAGTACTCAGTATAAGCCTGCTTACTGCGGGGAGATGAATAAAGCTGCCGTTTGCAACCAGGTAACTCTTTAAGGGGTTTATGTTGTTAACATGGAAATTTGATCAACATTTGCCAATGCGTTTAGCTGTTTAAAGGATGTATTACTGATGGAAAATATTATCATCATCTGTTTGACAAGAGTCAGAAGTATAGCTAGTACTTAGGATATGTAGTTTTTGATAGCTATTTTCTGTGTACTGCACCTTTGTCTGTACATGGGCTATCATTTAAAAACCCAGAGTCCATTGCCCACCCTGGGTGCTGTTCCTTGACTTCTTTGGCCTCTATTTCAAAAGAAGGATGCTATAGCTAAAAACAGAGTGGACACCCCATTTGCTCCAAAGTCAGAGAGTCTTAAAAAGGTGGAGGAGGTTGGTTCATCAAGGTGTAAATCTGGGGTATGCTCTTCCAGGGGGACCAATACAGGCTGAACTCTATGAGAAGGCCAGGTGAGACTTGTGTGCAGCTGCACCAAGTCACACGTAGCAGTCCCCATCCATGGCTGTGGTGTGTTACGAGCAAGAAGATAGCTCAGAGATGAAGGTGGAAATAAAAAGGCACTCATCTCTAATAAAATGGCTTCTAAGCCCTCCTCTCATTCCCTCCTTAGATGAAGGCATGTGCATAAAGGAGAATTAATAGTGAGTTTTGAATGATTCTGCATCAAATTTTATTTCCCTGTTTCTTGCAACTAGCTCCTACTTACTTTAATGCTCTGCAGAAGAGTGCACTATGGAAACCAGCCG
Source organism: Pezoporus wallicus (assembly GCF_028554395.1). Classification (NCBI taxonomy): domain Eukaryota; kingdom Metazoa; phylum Chordata; class Aves; order Psittaciformes; family Psittacidae; genus Pezoporus; species Pezoporus wallicus. The sequence goes on from NW_026637726.1 coordinate 909,796, forward strand.
TACTAGCTACATTAGGCAGTTTGTAAGACTTTGGCTTGAGCAAAACTGGTACTTGCAAAAAGATGTTCCTCTTCTAGGTAAGAAGGGGAACATCTTGCTTAATGGAAACAAAGTCCTTTGCTTTTTGTTCGCTTGAGTTGTCTAACTCTTGTTTGGAGAAGACTGACTGTCCCCTAGTAATGGAGACTGCCATTGAAATATTCCATGACAGCGATGCTCCTGCCTCTCTCCCAGGCTACAAGACCAAGCCTGCTGGGTGTTTTGCTGGGCTGGCTGGGTTCTGTGAAGCCTGGGAGGGGAAAGAGGTTGTGGATGAGAGGAGGGATGAGTCTGCTGACTTTCATAGAAGGTGGAAGCTGGGTAAGCTTCCTTCTTGTGCCCTTCAAGTATGGGACTTCCACACAGGTGGCAGTTCCCTTCAAGAGCTCAGCTGGCTGTCCTGAGCAGCAGCTGAGCTGTGCCAGCACAAATCCAGTGTGCTTTACTGGTAGGCACTTGATAGAGAGTCTGAAAGGAAAAGTGAGATCTCTGTGCATCTTGAGGACCCCCTCCTCCCTTTCCCTGTAAGATAACGCTCACAGGTTAGCAGAGTAGAAGCAAAGGTATGGCATGCAGGACAGATACTATTGTCACTGTCATTGCAGAATTCATGGTAAAGTAGCACATAGATGACTGTAAGTGCAGCATTATCACTGTTCTGCTGCACTGCCACTGTGTCTCTGTATATCGAAACACTGGGAACATCCACATTAGCATTGTGGTTCAGGAGATCTGAAGGAGATTCACTTTGAGGTGAATGCCTTCATCATCGCTGTCTACCAGGCTTTGCTTCCCCTTGCCAAGTGGTGTGACAGTACATGAGCTGAACTCCTGGCAGCTGAAACTTAACTATAAGATGCTCTCCCAGCAGCTAGTGTGTGGTTAGTCTGCGGGAGCAAACTAGAGCAAATTAAAATCTCACCAGAACATGTATGAGCTTGAGTCCTTAGCACCATTCATTTAATTCTTTATATCCTCTCCTATTGGCGTGCTCTACTTGTGGTCATCAGGAGAATACAGTAGAAACTAGCTGTGTTTGCCCGCTTTTCCTTAGGGAGCGGATTTATGACTCATTGACCAGCTCTCCATTGTTTCTAACTTGCTTTTTCACTTCTCTTTTCCTTCCACTTACTACTTTGGCTAAGGGAGTCTAGTCAGAATAGGAATTAAAAGATTCCTGGTCATTGTGTGGCTGTATGTAAGTGAAAGCCGAGTCATGTGAAAAGGCCAGTCAGTGAAAATAATCAATTGCTTCTCCACAGTTAATGTGATTTTCTCTGGCCTTGCAAAATCTGTGCTTACTTTCTGACTTGAAACACCTTGTGTTTTATGCATCAGTGTGCAATGATCATTTGGTCATAACGATTAAGCCAGGGATCATCTCCATCAGTTTTCACAATAATCTTCTATCTTATTTTAGCAAATGAGAAATAAAATGGCCTTACTCTTTATTAGCATCATGCAGATATCCTTTTAAAGTTCTAAATTGTACAACGCAGCATAATAACTATTAACTGCCTACAAACACGTGCTAAGGAATGAGGATGTAAAAGCAGAATGCACTTGTTTCAGCTGACAAGATTTTTGAAGCAGGAGGAAAAAAGCCCTTATGTGAAGGTGTGGAAAATCAGTTTGTCGAAGTCTTATAATCTTTCTATAGGTTTGGGAAGGATGACTTACATGAATCCACCATAGAGGCATATCTTAGTCTTTACCTTTTCTATTGTAGAATTTACCATAGGAGCTGAGAAATAGTTATAGCCCAGGCAACATAGATATAGCATGAACACAAAAAGATAAGCATCCTGTAAAGAGATAATAATGCTGTAGCCACATTACATTGTTCTCTAAATCCTGCCAAGCTGCCTCAGAAGTGAAATCAATAAAACATTCCTATCACAAGCAAAAGGCTCATTTGTATTACCCAATAAAATTAGCTCAAACTAAAATTGCACATTCTAATGGCATTGGTGTAGGTTCCTTATAAACTTCCTTATTGGATATTTCTTGGATCACTTGGGATATTCACTAGGGAATGACTAAAACATTTTACCCATGATGTTAAAAGATTTTCTTCTGCTACTATCAGGGAGAAATAAGAATTTCTAGGCTCTGAAACACTGAAGGTGTTGATGCTCCATGAGCTTGGAGATCCCATGGTCGGCAGTATGGTAATTATACCAGTGTCAAAACGTGTCTAATGCTGAAGTAATTGAAAAGCAGGAATTCTTTCTTCAGTAAAAGCACACGTTCCTAGGTAACAAATTCCCTTTTGAAAAGAAACACCTATCAGATTCAGGCAAGTTGTCCATTACTTTGTGATCTTCAAGAAAGTGATTGATATTTTCAACTTAACTTCCCATTGCAGTTTAATGAGCTCACTTGCACTTGGCTGCTCCTTGTGAAGTTCTGTAGGAGTGTGGCACCTGATTAGGTTCTTGCTTTACTTACATGGTTCTGAATATGTAGCCCAACCAAAGGCTGGATGGGCTCAACTTGGCCACTTGCTACTTTTCAGTTCTCACATTTCATTTAAAGAAGTCAGTGTGTTTTCCCCATGTCATGCAATGGGGATGATTAGAAGTGGGTAACATTGCTTTCTCATCCCACTGAACAAGGAACTTGGTTCTAATAGGGCCTGTAAAATTAATTCATAAACCTCTGGGCAGGTTTGAGGATCAAGGAGATTTTAGTTAGAATCAAAGATAAGGTAGAAGCTTCCTTCTTCCTAGTCCATTACATCTCTGAAGGAAGTTCCATGAAGATGATATTCAGGAGGGTTACTTTAAAAGAGAGAAAAAGAATGTACCAGGAAAAACTGGGTTTGATGCTCTGCGCCAGAGCTGTCAGGAAGATCTGTAGTGACAAACCTGGGTCGTTGGGTAGACACTGATGCGAGTCCCTAGCTGTTGTAAGGGCTTCCAGAGCAATCTGTGGGTGAGGGCCTGATGCCTCTTTGGTTTTAGTGGTGGCAGACAATGGGAAAATACACAGAAAGGTGATACCCTAGGTAGAATGTCCCTGGGAAACTGATCTTCACTGTGCACCTTGGTGGTGAGTACTGAGCCCATTTCCCTAATAGTCCTTCACCCTAGATTGAAGCTGCCTCTTCACTAGGCCAAAAGCAATGTAAAGGAAGAGCTAAGATCCCAGATAGGCAATTGTGCTGTAGCTCCAGACTACACGTACTACTGCCCCTACCTCCCTACCCTGAGCCTCAACAGGCGGCAACAGGAACAGGCTGTACTTCATGACCGGCTGATGGAAATACCAGAGACTGAGCTGCTGATGGGGACAACTGAAATCATAACAATGAGTTCTGATCTGCTATAGCTGAAAAGCAGACAGAAAGGTGGGGAAGAAGCAGGTTTAGCTGCTGTTGCAGCTGTCTCCAAGGGACTTCATTTGGGGGGAGCCTCAAGTGTTTATTCATGACCGGAATAGGTGCATTTTGATATCGAGCTTTTAAAACGCATTTGTTGCCACTTTTCCATTTTGTTCCCTGAAAGGATTCTCTACTCATCTGCATGCATCTACCTGTAGAAGGCTTTCTCTGTTTAATGACTATGTTCCACTTCATTCAAAGATGAATAGCAGCACAATTATTAATTGCATATTTATAGCCTTTTGCCAAGGTGGGGAGAGTGTAACTTCTCATAAACATTAGCTCCAGCTGAAATGCCATGTTCAGGGTCTCAGCTGTGAAGCTATGCTTTTAATTAACATTCAGATTTCCCATTTGTTCTGAGAGTTATCACAAGAATCTGCAAACACGCTCTTAATCTCCACGGGCTGCATCCTGCTTTCATCGGGGGCGACGGTTTGTTTGTATGATGATTGCATACTTGCGCTCATCAGCACAACAGCATCAAAGGCTTTTGAAGACACTAGAGGTCCTTTCCACAAAATCCGAGGTCAAACAGGACCTGCCACCTCATTGGAGGATTTGATTGCAAAGAATGCCAGCCTAAGAAGCTGCGGTAAGGAATATGGGTTAGGGAAAAATACCATCTAGAAAAGTTCATGCTGAGAGTGTCCTTGAGCCCATAACGTTAGCAATTCCAATGTTTATATTCCTGTTAGAAATGGCTATGGAATAAAAATGTGTCTGCTTTCAGGTCATTTTTGCACTCAGATGAACATTTTTTGAGTCATTCTTCAGTAAATTGAGCTATAAGTTTCTGAAGCCACAAGTTAGAGGGTTTTTTTTTCCAGTAGCGCCAGGATTTTCTTCTATGTAATAGTACAGCCATCTTTTGGGCTTGCTCCAGTTTTCCATGATTTATTCTAATAAAAATGATTTCTAAACATTAATGAACTGAAGAACCCTTCAGCTAAGCAATTTCAAGCTTTGTGCGGGTGTGGATAAGTTAACCACACCTGTTGATTATTCCTGTCCACATTTAATCTTGGCAGATGTGGCCTTTTAAAAGGTTTTTGTGATGTTTCATATTAGATAGAATAGCTACATTCTCATGTTATAATTCTCATTATAAAATGTAAATAGCTGATGAACTTTTTAACTTCTCTCTGGTGTTATTTATGAATTCTCTCTGCATATCTTGAAATGTATTTATTCCTTGGTCAGACACCTCTTGTTCTTGAAAATTCCATATTATTGCCCTGAAATATTTTGCCTGTTGAGGTTTTGTTTGAAATTGCCATATGAGTTGCTCACCCCTCTTAACTACTTCTTCAGTTTTTCCTTTCTTTTATATTCATTTCCTTTATATTCCTGTAACTAGGTCTCTTCTTTAGTAGCTTGGTTCTTTTTACTGGCAGCGCATGTTGTGTTCCTCCCCAGCACTCCACCTAAATGATGGTGGCTTTTCCAGGTTTCTCATAGTATCTGAGCAATTCGAATTTTATAGCTTTTGAAGCTTTTTAGTAGTTCTCTTAACAACTATTCTAAACGAGGAAGTAATGGATTTTTAAATTTTTCCCTAAGTTATATGCTGTGGTTGATTTTGTATTGTGAGTATACAGAGTGGGGACGTACGCCGACTGTGATTTTCTTTCATGGGTGAGGACCAATTTTAGCTAATGCTTCTTTTTTGCACATTAAGGTGAAATTCAGTTTTAAGTCACCTTACATAAAAAAAAAAAAAAAAAGTTCTTTTACTAAGAAATTTGTCTCTTCCTCTTTTCCTTTTTTTCAAACTTGAAAATTGAATTCCAGCTTTTTGAGATGCGCAGCAAAAATTCTTCAGCTTAAAATCAGCCACGGCTTGTTCATTCTGCGTGCTGCAATTGGAAGGTTAAGGACTACTGTGTTTACTTTTCCAGTGGGATTTTCTCAGCTGGGATAAAGCTCACCCGTATCTAAATTTTATTTGAATCAGTTGCAACTTTAATCCTCAAACATTTAAAATGTATTAATCTGATTCAAATTAAGCAGATAAGTGCTAAAATAGGGGGCCCCAGCTTGCAGAGCTGCATAGGAAAATGGAGATGCCATGTGCCAACTTAATGGTATGTGTTGTTGGTTTACTTTTTAGTGTGTGGTCTCTGTTGAAGCGCAGCATCTTAATGGTAACGGTTTCTCTGACATTTATAAATTGTAGTGAAGCTATGAGAAATGCAACAATGAAAGTTGTGGTGTCTGCGACATGGAAAACCGTGCAAATTCCAGATTAGCTCTCTCTCCCCTGTAGCATGAGAAATCAGTACATCAGGTCTTTGTGTAGCCCCTAGATGAGGCTGAAAAGTATTTCTTTTTGCATGTTCACAGATGGGGCTCATCACACTTGGTGTTACATTCCCCTAAAATGAAATAATGGAAAAAAGTAAGGGGAATGTGCTTGAAAATTAATTGATATGTGTTGATATTCTGGTGTACTCATGTTGCTGCAGAAAAGGTCCTTTAGACTTACCCTTGTCTGATAGGGAAGTCTGTACTTCATAGATGCTTCTGTGGCACCGGTCTTGGCTGCTTTGAGCATGCTTTCAGCATTCTCTAAGCCTTGGTTGCAGGCAGAAGTTAAGGATAGCCTCATACTTAGTACTTCTGCCTTTTTTTGTGTGTAACAGCTTCCAGCTTAACCCCCTTGTTTTCCTGGAATTAACTTGCTCTTAATTTTTAAGCATCCCAGAATGAAGCCTAACAGGCATAAGGGCCCCCTGTTTTCTTCAAAACAATAGTCTCAAATAAATGAGGGTTGCAAACAAAGCCATCAGGGTGTCAGCAGTTCCAGATGAATTTGGGCATCCCAGAAGCTGCAATGTGTTTCCTTGACGCGTTTCAAGAATCAGGGGAAGGCTCATAGCATGGCATGCCAAAGGGCAGCGAGGGGGAAGTTATATAGCTCATTCCCTGGCACACAGCAGAGCATGGCAACTGCAAAAACAGCCCCCTCATAGTGGCAGGGGGTTCAAAGTAATGAAGATGCTGTAACAGGTAAAAGACCAAGACCCTTCCCTCTCATTCTGTGCCATGTGTGAGCCATTCATTTTAATCTTCCCATCATTCCAGCAACTTTTAGTTAAGTCTAATCAGATTTTTTCCTCATGTGTGAACATTGCTAGGCCCTTTTGCTTGTTGTGTGGCCTCAAGCCTATATATACATGTGTGTGTATATATATGTGAATATACAAAACCCACATGTATATACAAGCATATATATATGCGTATGCATACATATATTAGAAAAGCACATTCCTTTGCACTGAAAGTTACTATACATATAATGTTGTGGGCTGACACATGTTTTGTGTGACTGGACTGGTGGTGCTATATCCTCATCTTTTCCTTCAAACAATTGCTTCTGAGACTACAGTCCCCAGACTGGCCCAGCCATGGTTTAACCCCAGCTGGCAACTAACTAAGTACTGCACAGCCACTTGTTCACTCCCCACCACTTCCCCACTTCCCAGCGGGATGGGGAGGAGAATTGGGGAAAAAAAGGTAAAGCCCATGGATTGAGATAAGAACAGTTAAATAATTCAGATAAAGTGTAATATAATACTAACGCTGCTAATGGTAATGCTAAAAGGGAGATGAAAAGAGAAACACGACAAATCACAAGTGATGCCCAATGCAATTGGGCATCCCCTAACTCAGCATCCCCTGACTGATACCCAGCCCAACCTGAGCAGTGATCAGTCTCTTCCAGGTAACTCCTCCCAGTTTATATACTAGGCATGATGTGCTGTGGCATGGAATATACCTTTGGCTAGCTTGGGTCAGGTGTCCTGTCTCTACTCACTCCTGGCTTCTTATGCCCCTCCTCACTGGCATGAGAGACCGAAAAGCCCTTGATCAGAGTGAGTGCTACTGAGCCAACAACTAAAACATCAGTGTGTTGCCAGCATTGTTCTCAGCACTGCACCAGCTATGAGGGAAAAATTAACTCCATCCCAGCCAAAACCAGGACACCTCCTTGTGACCTCTCTAGATCTGTGTCAGTTGTTCTTATAGGTGAGATAAGTGCTTATAAACTGTGGTAAATGTGGGCACAAATTCCTTCTCGTTGCACTCAGATCCTCGCAGCATTCTGAGGTGTCAAGGTGTATGTGAGGTTGCTGTGCTCTGCTTAACGTGAGGTGAATGAAGTCATTTTCATTTGTACTTTAGGGAAGGGTGGCAGTGCCTGCCCGAGATTTTTACAGTATGCAGGGTCAAAGACAAAGCTGAAATTAAAGCACAGTATGGATAACCCTTGATTGCTCTCTCCCAGTCCTAGGAAAGCCCTTCACTGGGCAGGGAAAATAGGTTTAAAGGAAAGTGATAGGATTTCTCCCTCTTAGAATAGATAATGATCTATTTATGAAAGCTTCTGCTCCTGGATCACAAGCACAGACCTTTGGATTACTTTTGGATGCAAATCATGCAGAAGTCAACGCAAAAAGCTGAGTAACTCCTCAAAATTGGCTTATTAAAGAAGAGCTCTGCTCATTGACTAAGAAAAACCAACAACAAACCCCAAACCCACAAAGCTTTAAAAAAAAGGTTAGTCTTATTTATCGCCAGTGGTTTGTTATGGTGTTTTAGTTTTCTCACTCGGTGCGCTATTGCCCCTCTTATCTGTCACTGTAGGTCATAGCTCCCACCTGCCTTAACCTTGGGACTTGTGTGTGCACATTGAAGCATCTCGTCTCTTTGGTTTTGGTAGCTGGCTTGCTTTGTGGAAGAGCATAACTTAGCTCTTGTATTGAAGCTGCTGCCGGACAAGTCAAACTGAGGAATAATCTCTTAGAACTCGAGTCCTGACCTACATACCTGCTTTTAAAATATCAACACATGACAGTGACTGTGAAAAAAAGCCATGCAGAATCCTGTTGCTGAACGCTTCATCCCTGGGCAGACTGACAGAGACTAGGGAGAAAAAGAGGGTCAACGAGGTTAGGAAAAGAAAAACCTTGAGGTTTTAGTGCTTTTGTAGATGTGATTCAAGGTCCTGCCCTTTCAGCCTCAGTAGCAGACAAGACCTCGACGATTGGCTTATGTTTTATAGTGCCCCCTGTTCTTGAAGCTCACAGCTCTTTTATTGAAGATGAATGATACTCAGAAGGGTTTTTTGAAGGCACTTAACAGCATCTGTTGATGTTAAACGGATTTCTTCCCTTTAAGACAGTGAGCATTGGGGGGGGGGGGCGGAGAAGGAGGAGGTAGTGATAGCAATTTGATGTTGAAACCCAATTGTATGCCTGTGCAATCACTTTCATCTCCAGGCTTAGTTTTGGCACAGGCTTTCTGCTCTCTCTGTGTGCTAAAGAGGCAGTGAATACCAGCAAGGGGGGGGAAACAAAATACCGGACAGTGAAATCCGCTCTGCATTTGGCACCACATTTGCCCAGCCCTGTGTACTGGAGCTGCTGCTATAGGGTTGGTGGACCAGCTTCCAGAGCTGTTTCTCTTCTCTACTCTGCATCTTGCACATGCTCCCCATGGTCACTTGCCAAGGCAGGAAATGGAGAAGGAGGTGATTTATTTGTGAGAAAGTAGAGTAATGCCATACATTCAGCTGGGTACGATCACTCACTACTAAGGAAGTATTTTCTCTCAGACCTGTCAGCAGAAAGCAAGAGTGTTAGATTCACTTTACAGGCAGCAGGCCTGGAGTCTCAGTTATCCAACGGTTTTAGTGGAGCTGGGCCAAAACTGTGCATCTCAGTTTGCATGGGCACGACCAGCCCTCCTATCTCTGCTACCCGGAGCTCTTGGCTCTTGTTTTGTGTTAAACTCTGGGTTCGCTTTAGGCCATCGTGTGCAAGAAACACGACAGCTGCATCAGTGTCTGTCATTAAAGTCTAAGAAGTTGAATAGTTTGTTGATGTCAGCAGGGTTATTTTCTATTTTCAACGCTATGAAAGAAAAGTCAGATCAATTATGCATCCCACTCCTACGCTCCTAATGGATGGACAGACAAGGGTGTTTTTCAGCTGACATCTAGTATGCTAAGTAAAGAAATAATTCCTCTCAGTTTGCTTCCTTCATGTAATGAATGATAAATAGATGAATCAGTGAGGTAAAATGTGTGACAGATAACAAACATGTTACAAACTGTGCAGTTCTGAGGGGACGTCCTTGCATGGGGAAAGTAGGCTTGTGCCGGTGGGCAGGCTTGGAGTCATTTCTGATTATTGATGTTTCAATAAGCTGTACTTCCAGCTGATTTCCTAAATGCACAGTCTTTCCAGGGCCCCAAAATCCTTGGATAGAGTTTCTTAATGAGCTGTAAAACTAAATTTAACATATCTATTTTTTTTTTCAAGGAATAAGGCTTTATTACAAATTCTAATATTCATTGTTAACTCCTAAACTTCTGAGCGCTGCTTTGCCTCAAGGGGAACTGCTCTCAGGTGGCATAGAGGACAGAAGGAAATAATAGGTTATACTCACAGGAGGTCATTTTTTACCTGAGTTTATGGAATTCACATGTGTTAAACATTTTTAAGTTTCCAATTTGTCTTTGCTGGCCAAGTAATATTAAAACTTGCTTCTTGTATCCATACGGTTAAATTTAACGCAGCCATTGTGTTAACTGAAAAATGACACAGCAAAAATAGCACTTTGAGCAAAGGATGGACCTAGAGCATCTAACATTTAAATGGGGCACTGTCTTCCCCTGGTAGCTCCAACGCTTTGAATCCTGGATATATTATAAAGGCTCAAGGCTTTATTTTATCACAACCATGTCACAATGTGTTATATTGCCCATGGCAGGGGGTTGGAACTGGGTGGTCTTAAGGTCCTTTCCAACCCTAACTATTCTATGATTCTGTATTTGTGTTATCTTTCATGTGGTAAATTGGAACAATCTTACTTATGAAAGGATATTGTCCATCAAAAGGAAATTTATTGAATCATTGTATTTTATTATTTTCTGTTTGTATTTTACTTATGAATATTCATTTGTTTTGAAGGATCAAAAATGTAGTGAAAGTTCATGAGGCCTATAGCTGTGAATGCTGTTAATAAAGTTATATGGAATAGTTTTTTGTTCCTGATTAGCTGAAGAAAGTAGTAAGAGGAAAAACAAGGCTTCCGAGACAATCACAGGACATTGGCTGATGTGACACAGAGCCTACAGAAGACCCTTACTTTCCTGAATCAGCAGGTGGAGAGGCCACAGGGTACACTAGGTATACACTATACTTAGAAGACAGCTTTCCTTTTGGTCTAAGTGCAGTCTGTTGGGCAGTGCAGCCTAGGATGACAGTGTTATCACTTTAAATTTAACATGAAGCAAATACTGTGTTACCAGAATCTTCTGTTAATTTTGAGGGTTTTTTTTTACCAGAATTTATAAATACTAAAATAAATAAATTAAAATGTTTAAAATGTTTAGACATAGTTCATGGTGAGCACTCATCATATTGATTATTTATGATTCCAATGCTACATGCTGACCCACTTCGCTATTTGGTTGAATAGGGTCTCATCATGTCTCATATTTAATCTGGCGTGCGTTACTGTGCTCTCTTAACCTGACAGCTTCAGATATATTTATAAAGAAGATGTGGTTGTGTTATTTTAGCAGCAGTATTCTAAAGGAAAGAGGTAAAATCAGATGTGCACACTGAGATACCATCTTTTATTTCATCAGCCAGCAGGCTCAGGAAAGGTAGATGGATTTTCAGGCACACCAGCCTTCCTCAGGTCTGAAATAGAATTAGCAGACTTCAGAGCTAAACACAAAATGAAAGCAGGTGCACGCAGTTATGTACCAGGTAAACTGCCTCTGAAAGAAAAGGTAGTTAGTATGTGTAGGGTAGGGAAAGTTGGTAAGGCAGTTATCTCTCTAAGGGAAAGGAAGAAAAAATAACTTACAGTCTGTGGAACATAGAAAGGTTAGTGGAGAGGAAAGGAAATTATATTGTGCTATAAAATCAATATCTCTATTGAATCCCTGGTTTTTAGTGACCAGCAGAGCTTAAAATGCTCCGTCCAAGCTTGTCTTTGGAAGGCAATTTGGAGATCTTCTTTAAAGATCAGGACGGAGAGATCAGAGGTGGCGTGGTTGTGAAAAGCGTTCCTTGTAGAAAATGGGGGTATTATGCTTGTGTCAAGAGTCTATCACAGAGCACAATCTCCAGAATATTTCATTCGACAGTTCTAGTCCTTTGAGGGTGCTGTGCTGAGTCCCACGGGATGAACTTCTGAGATTGGAAAGGATCTTTGAGGTCAGATGTATGTTTGCTTTTGTCTGTGCTGCAGAGATAGTGTAATGTATCTTGTTAAAGGGGATTTACTCTTGCTAAGTCTATTGACGTCTCCCTTTCATCTGTGAAAGAGCTGTGTCTAAGTGCTACCCTTGGTGTGTTCAAATCCTGAAGTCTATACTTAGTTTTTATTGACTTATCTCTGAATTTCCAGTATATTCTTCTTAAAACCTGTGTCAGTCTGCTACAGCGTGACAGTGCATCACAAGTGGGCAGGGGAGTCCTAGAACACACACTGCAGCCCCGGATATGAAATGTCCTGGCATGCTCTCTCAGCTCTGGAAATAATGTTTTTAGGTGAATAAGGACTTTTCAGCCTCTTAAAATCATCTTGCAGTTGCAGTCGTGTGCAACAAACCTGACATTTTCTCCTTCTGCTAGATTCCATGCTACCCCTGTAGCCGTTTGCTTTGCCTCCTACTAATCCTGACTCCTTTAGCCTGGAGAAATGCCAGTAAATGGGACCTTCTTGCTGCTCAGGGGAGTCCTGGGGAATTCTCCTTTCCAAAAGCCCCATTGCTATGGTGGCAATTGGCATTTCAGAAGGATGCATGAATCTCTGAGGGTGGATACTTCAGTGTGGTTCTGTGGTTGCCACATGGGACAGGTGTTATCCTGAGACACCAGCCAAGGAGCAGTGGTAAGGTATTTCCCCAAGCAATGGTGAAACAAAAATATTCATGTTATTAAAAGGTTGTTTTACTACTCTGGTGACCCCTAGAGAGTCAATTGCCATTTTCACATTAAATAAGGCACAATTAGGTCTGACATATAGTCTTTCTATAGAGCTCCTACCTGAGCTGATGACAAGAAACAAGTTGTTCCCAGCAGGATCCAGTCTAATTAAACCATCTCAAAGGTGTGGTGTTGCTTTGGGTGTTTTGATTTTGTTATTATTTGTGCTTATTGCAAAAGTATACTATTCCTGGTTTGCCTTTTGCCAGAAATAGGATTATTTAGTTAGTCAAAGTTTATAGTCCTAAATAAAAGAATGTGAGACTTTGATTGAATGGCATTACTGTGTATAGACGGTATAACTGAGGCTGATAGAGATATTTCCACCCTAGAGTTGCAGACATTTTCATTCAGGCTCTTGCTATTCTGTTCCTTGGGAAAGTAAGCTTAGAATGCCGCGCATGGAAGGAGCCTTTCTTGTTTCTTCATTCAAGGTTTTTATGTGAGCATACCTTATTATTCTTCCATTACCACATAACTACAATTGTACCCTGTTCTTGAATGAAAGTACAGGATTATTTTATTGGACTATTTTATACAGTTTTTCAAGGATGGAAACCTTAATAATGAACTAATCACTCTGACACAGTCATATGGGTTAATTATTCAACAGTTCATTAGTTACGCCTGTGTTAAAAGAATTCCTTTCCTCTCAAGTAGCAGAAAAGGCAGACCGTGGCCAACTTGGTACCTTTATATTTACTCATGTCTTGGTATTTGTATGGTTATTATAGTGCCTGTAGTTACTGTAGTGCCTTATATGTTTAGAGCAGTGCTTTTTGAGTGCCCTGAAATCAGGACTGCATGTTACTTTGATGAAACTTGTGTGGTTTTGTTTCCATTTTATAGACTGAAAAACAAAACATGACAAACCTGTATTTCTGAGGTGGCCCAGCACCTGCCTCTGTGTCCTTACCAGCTCTGCCATCTGGAGCACTCTTGATGCTACAGGACAAATAAGTTGAAACAGCTTTTTATTCTACTTAACCCTACTTACATGTTGGATGTGCAGAGCAGGTGTCTTTGTGTGTGTGAGGGATAAGTTATTTGCTTCCCGTCCAAGGCAGCAGCAGCAGTTCACCATCTCTGAAGACACTAGTTCCCTTCTCAGGTGCAGAAAGCACTGCTATATGCCGAAGGTTATCCCTGTATCTTGGTTTCTGAGAGGCACATGAACAGTTTCCTTAATTCTGCTTGCAGAGTTTTCCCAGGGGCTGTGGAACCGCAGTCTGGTTTTCCTCACTCAGACTTGGAGCTACACAAGAGCTATGACTCTGGAGCTCGTTCCAGTCGGTTTTGTTTTGGTTTTCTTAAATCACAGAATTTCATAACTTCATTTAGTTTGGATGTGCAAAAAAAAAATAGTGAGGCTGAATTATTAAAACAAATCCAAATATATTGTTTGACCAGAAGCACATTGGTTTGCTCTGTTAGTTTTCTACAGTTTATGTTAATCCTGCTTTCCAAAAATATTATTTGACTAAATTTAACAAAATTGAATAATCTTACTTTAACATTGTCCTGTATGACAGCCTTTTCTCTAAACTGGAGAGGCATGGATCTGATGGATGAACGTCTCACTGGATAAGGAATTGGCTGCATGGTCACAGTCAGAGTTGTGGTCAATAGCTTGATGTCCACGTGGAGATCGGTGACTAGTGCTGCTCCTCAGGGATTAGTAGTGGGACCAGCATCGTTCATCAGCTTTGTTGGTGATGTGGACAGATGTTGCATACTCAGCAAATCTGCCAACAGCACCAAGCTGTGTGGTTCGGTTGATACGCTGGAGGGAAGGGATGCCATCCAGAGGGACTGTGACATGCTTGAAAGGTGGTCAATGCCAACCTCAGGAAGTTCAACAAGGTCCTGCACCTGGGTCAGGGCAATCCCAAGCACAAATCCAGGCTGGGTGGAGAATAGATTGAGAACAGCCCTGAAGAGAAGGATTTGAAGGTGTTAGCTAATAAGCTCAATGTGTGCTTGCAGCCCAGAAAGCCAACCATAGCGGGGATCCATCAAAAGGAGCATAGCCAGCAGGTCAAGGGAGGTGATTCTCCCCTGCTGCGAGACCCCACCTGGACTACTGAGTTCTGCTCTGGGGACCCCAACACAAAAGGGATGTTGGCCTGTTGAAGTGAGTCCAGAGAAGGGCCATGAAGATGATCAAAGGGCTGGAGCACCTCTCCTTGGAAGACAGGCTGAGAGAGTTGGGCTTGTTCAGCCTGGAGAAGAGATATCTCAGGGGAGACCTTAGAGCAGCTTCCAGTGCCTAAACAGGGCCTGCAAAAAATCTGGAGAGGGACCTTTTACAAGGGCCTGTAATAGTAGGACAAGGGTGAATGGCTTTAAACTGAAAGAGGGTAGATTTAGATTAGACATCAGGAAGAAATTCTTTACTGTGAGGGTGGTGAGACACTGGAACAGGTTGCCCTGAGAGGCTGTGGATGTTCCATCCCTGGCGGTGCTCAAGCCCAGGTTGGATGGGGCTTTCAGCAGCCTGGTCTAGTGGGAGGTGTTCCTGCCCGTGGCAGGAGATTGGAAATAGATGATTTTATTTTACTTTTTTAATATTTCTTCCCCCACTCATTGTGTTTGGAAAATATTTGGAATTCTTTTAAATTCATGAATGTCTTGGTCTGCTTAAACCTGCCTATTTTGGAAGATTTTATTGCCAGAAGTACTCCACTCAGGTCAAATTGCATGAGTCTGCGTAATCTCTGTGCAAAGAGCAACCTGCACAAGTTCAGGGGAACCACAGCTTGTTGGAGGCCCCTTGGTAGACCCTCAAGAAACTGCCTGCTACTGCTTAAGTATTCTCATTTAAAGGATCATCACAATGCTCTGAGGAGTGCCTTGCTTTTAAACAACTATCCAGGAGTCACCCTCAAACTCAGGTCAATCTCAGACGGATGCAAACAGGAGCTAATTTACAATGTCCAGAATAGACAGTATTACAAAAGATGCATATGTAGTAAAAATGAAGCTCTTCTGTTAATCTGTTCATGCTGAAACCAAACTAGAAAGTCCCCTTTTATATTAGTCAACTTGTTCACACTGTTTTTTTTTGGCTCAAATGCTCAGGAAGGCATTATTATCCTCATGAATACCAGTAGATGCAAGACCTTCCAAGTCAATTGCATTAGATTTTTTTTTATCTAGTTCCATGGAGTCTCTTGGGTTTCCACTTACTTTCAAATCTTCCTTTCCTTTCCTTCCCCATGAAGCCTACACTAACCCAGTAAAGAAAGAACCTAGCCCTTTTTCTTAGGAAACAATTACTGGACATCTACCCCCTTTGGAAATAGTAATATAGCTTTTGATGGATCAGGTGCTATCTCCTAAACATGACTGCCTCTACTAAAATCATTAAGGGCTTAATACCTTCCCCTCATTCCCCTGTTCTCATAGCCTCTCAGCAAGCACATTTCACTGTGAAATGTCTCAGACCATTGAATATTGCATTTTATTATCACTTACAACGATGCAAACAATGAGCACATACCTTCCATTACTGGTTGTTGATTTAGAACAGATACTCTCTTGATCAGCTCTTTTAAAATGACAGTGAGTGGGTTTCAAGCAGACAGTCCCACAGTTGAGGGAAACCGTAACTAAGGCTTTGATGCAAAAGGAGTTACAATGCCAAAAGACAACTGTTGAGAGAACTTCAGTGGTCTTAAATTGCTCTGTCTCTCTTTCTTTAGGAGACTGGTCAACATGCAGAATTGGAGCGTTACAGCAACCTTGTCAGATTTACACACTCGTAGGGACTATTAATAGTCATAGAATCATAAAATCATCCCATTTAATGCAACATCCCATTTGACACCTGAAGCAGAAATGCCTGTGACTTCAGGGTCCCCTTCACTCCACGAAAGTGAAATCATACTGACTTACAAAAACATACCTAAAGAAGATCATTCCAGCAAAGCATGCTCTTGAAGAAGTCAACAAAGTGAAACACCAGTCTCATCTTCTTGTCTTCATGCTAAACCCTGAAGATTTGTAGGCTCTCCTCTGTGCGAACTGAAGTTTCAGTTCTGGCTGTGACTCTGCTCATGTCAGTTTTACAGCAAAATGCCTCCAGCAGAAGATGATTTCACCGTAGTTCCTAAATCAAAACAAACTGGGGAATACGCAGCTGTTTGTTTCAATGTCTAACGCTGCGCAGCATGTGAGAGTGCATGACATTACGTTGCATGCTGGCACTTGCAGCGGATCAGACTACAAAACAATTACCTTTACTATAAAATCATGCCTTCTTCTATAGTGTCTTCAATTTTAACGAAGATCAACCGTGACAAAACTACATGGAGTAATGGAAGTACCAGGGAGAAATCACTTCTTGAAAGCAAAAAGCTTTTCAAAAGTCACAAAAGGACTGGGGGAGCCATGAGTGTATTTTCTTCCCTAACATTTTGGCACTGATCTGTGGAACCTTCTACTATCAGCAGGGAATGAAACATTGCAGTTGACATCTACATCTGCCATTTGTCTCCATTAATGGTTAGTGCAGCAACTGTGTTCTCTTGGCTTAGTCTCCAACTGTCAGGTACTCTTTAGGAGAAAATAAAGTAGGGAGAAACCAAATAGATTTATCCTTATTTTGATCCGGGTTTCCAGTGAAATCTATAGGCAAGGGCCAAATCTGCATCCTTTAGAAAGCAATGACATTGTGGCCCTGCTTGTCTCAATTCCATAAGATCTGCTGTTCCATCCACCCATCTATTATGGAAATTTTCTGTTCATCTTTTGATATCTGGAGCTAGAAATCCATTTTTAAACTTGCCCCATCCTTCAGCGATTATGGAAAGCCTGTGGCATAGGTGTGTTTTCAAACAGGGAACCTACTTCTATGCCTCTGACACAGAAAGGAAAACTCTGCTGAAAGCTAGAGCCCGAAGACTGTATAGATTTGCTACGGGAACAACAGCTCCATGGCAGAGACTTAGTGAAGCAGGAAATCTGAAAGGTGTTTCCTCTGTGTGGTTTCTTTCACCCTCAGAGAAACGTGCTGCAGGCAGTGGGCCTGGCGTGGACGTAATTGGTCTCAGATTTCCCAACTCCTCCTAACTCAGAGACACTCTACTACACCCTCAGGGATAGCCTGCGGCATGGTCAGGTTCAAGAACTTTATCCTGAAAACTCATGTCTTTTTTCTTGCATTGAGCAGGAAAATGACTGCATTTTAAGAAGGCAAAGCAAAAGTATCACACTGGCTAGCTTTTAAACACGTTGATGTTGGGGTTATCCATATCATCCTTTTAGCAAGTTAGGTTCACAGACTCCATGTCTGCTTATTGCAGCTCCCTTAGCTGCTAGATTTGGATGCATTAACCCAGCTCCATAGATATCTAGGCAATCATCCCCACCATACAATGGAATCCTAGGCCTAGTTCTTCCAAGGGAGCTGGGTCCTCTTCCATGGCTGAGACTTCTGATGGTCCAATGAAAGGGGTAGTTTGCTTTTTGACCATGGCAAGTTAAAATATCTTTGAAAGATAGCACAGAATGCAATAAAAGAAATAACAAGGCTAAAGTCTGGGACAGCGCTGTTGCTGAGTAGAAAGTCAAGAGAGTTGTTATAGCAACAGATAAAAGAGATCTTTTTTTAATCTGAACCTTAGAAAGCTAATGTAGCTGTAACTGTGAGAAAGTCTAAATGGTACCTTTCAGGCTTATGTGCATTTGCTATGCTTGCATTTCAAGCTGACCAAATGTGAGTGCCTTATATTACTGTCATCACAGGCCCAAGCATTTAGGATCTGTTGAGGAGCCAAGCACGTATCAGCCCTGCCCATGGACCGCTTTAATCAGGACATGTGGCTTTTGGACTAGAGCTGTTTGCACAATGCTCTGGAGCACAGATGGACCAAGCTTGCATGTGCCCATGAGGTGCTGTACGTGCCCTGACTGAACTTACTTTTGGTGAAATACATCCCTCTTGTTTTGCTGTAGTCATTGCAAGCAAAGGAGTTTTTACTTAGTTACTACAAGAGTAGGAGTTTTCCAACTCGCACAAAACCAGGGGAAGGGATTAGAAACAGCCACAAACAAGGCCTAGATGAATACATGTACTGCTTGAAGCCAATCAGTTATTTGACCTCAGGTTCTTATTTCTGTAAACATGTACCTTGGCAACGTATCTTTCAGTCTCTCAACATGATGCAATGCAAGCCCTTTCTCATTTATCAGTTGTCTTGTTGTGTTATGTTACAAATGATTACTGTTAATTCTGTGTTTAATTGCGCTTAGCATAATTTATTTGCTATCCAGTGATTTTAACTGTTGGACATAACAAAATATGGTTGTTTTCTCCCCTGCTTCCTTCTGCTCCTCATTTGTGGATACTGAAAGCAGCTGGACCTGTTCCATGTGAATGGAAATAATTACAGGCATGTATAACAAATTCATTAATGTCAAGAAGGCGTCTTGTGTGGAACTGTTCCTGGAGTATTCTTCATGAGTTGTCTTCCTCTTTCCTGCCCCTCTAAAATTGCTTCCTTTTAACTTCTATCACAGACCTGTTTTCTGTGAACCTAACTCCTTCCTTTTCCTGATGGGAATTGGAAGCAAAATGTGTTTCCACTAAAACTGGCAATAATGACGTCTTTCTTCAACCAAGGTGCCTATCCCAGATGTTCTGAAGGAAAGGAAAGCTCTGAGTCTTTCCAGCGCCATTGGGACCACTGGGATCATTTTGCATAATAGGAGCATAAAAGACAGCAATTTTGTTCTGGGTCATTGCCGTTTACTTTAGAAATACAGTTATCCTGGGTTCCGAATGCAGAGCATTCAGAACCTGTGTATTTTATATTGTGAAGTTTAATAGCCTGAAAATAATCCATTTCCTCTGCTATACTCTTTTATTTTCTTCTTGATTTTGCTTTTTAATCCCTGTGAACAATATGTCAGTCCTTTAAACAGACTATCAGTAAACCTTCTTCCCTTGATGCCTAAAGGTACTGCTTGCCCTTAAAGTCAGTGTCTAGCGAGGGACAATGCGTTCAAACTTTATTCTCCAAAGGTCTCAAAGCACTTGAGCAGGAAGAGTCCCCATGTGCAGTCCATCATGCACAGCCCAATATGCTGTAGTCAGGCAGCGACTGCGAAGTGTGCCAAGATGGCTTTCAAGGAGGATGGCAACAACACAGCCAGCATGGCAACAGACGTGTACATATTTCATTACATACACATTAATGAACATGTTTCAAGAGGTTGGTTACCCATGCCCTTTCAAGTCTGATCACAGGAACTTGTGTGCAACACTCTGTTGTACAGTTAATGAACTTCCCGTGATACACAGATGCAAATGGTTCCCCCATCTCTAAATCAAAGCTGATAAGACCTGCATCATTTCCTTTTAAATACAGCTGGGTTTGATCATATCAATCCATATTCAGTGTGTGTTACTTGTATTTCTTATTCACCACAAATACACTCATCTGTGTGAAAAATGAGGCCGGCATTTGATCAGCGCTTAATGGAAGCCTGTGAGTATCTCTCAGGTATTGCTCACTGTTGTCTGCCAGAAGAATAATGACAAAGTAGAAGACAGTGCATGCATTGTATCTAATGTGATTAGTCTTCTATTTCTTGGATTGTAGGGAAGAACAAATTCAGCAGTTAAAATACACCTCTTTAAAATACATAAAGAGTGCAAGGCCAGTCTCAAATACAAAACCCATACAAAATCAGTAGTTTCTTCAGTTGTAGATTGTGGTTTTATGTATCTATAGTACTAAATTGCCATGGGGAAGAATTGTGAGAGTGCATACGGATGGAGCGTGAAGAGAAGGGGAATGTAAGGAAGTTTGATTAGTATGGTTATCTTCACACCAATTAGATTTTGCAAAAGTACACTTCAGGCAGTAATCAGAATTATGAGAGGTGAATGACAGTAGGAATTCAAGAACGTATTAATCTTATGTTCCACTGTACACCTATCTGCATCACCAAAAACAGTGCAGCCAATGAAAATTGGTTGAAACTCAGTTAAGAGCTGAGCTCACTTCAGCATTGAAGTGAGATTTGGTGTTTTATCTGAATTCTGAGTTCTTACCCGCTTTCCTATGAAGGGTTTGATGGTGGAACATAGAGCCTTCTGTTCGCTTCTGTGAATGTGCTTCATATCTACACACTGAACTTCATCAGATTGTCAGGGCTTTCTTAGGCATGCCTGGGAACTGGATTTCATGCTGCAGGAGCTCCACTCCAGGTTCATACGAGTAAAAAAACTCCAAACCATAATCCACTCTCTGTATACGGAGATTGACCTTCACATCTTCTGTTTCCCAGAGGATACTTCCTGTATTTGCAAATTGTGACTATTTCTAGGGCTAGTCAGAAACTTCTCAATTTTTAATTATTGGAAATTGTTGGTATGAGTTGTTTTTAAAACCTTACTGGATTTCTTTTTTCCTGCAATACTCCAACATTACTGCTATTGGTAAAGAATTATCAGTCCAGAATGGAATTTTCTCTTTAAAAAAGATGTCTGGGAAATCAGCAGACTTTAACCAAGTCTGGTAGAGAGGGACTTCAGTCTCTGTTCTTTCTATTTCTAGTGGCTGGCCCAGGTCTGGCATACAGACTGTTCTGAGCTGTGGATGTACATAATGGTCATCCCTCTTAGTGCCCCCTATCAAAAGGGAGAGCTGTTCTAACTCCTTGGTTCATATGAATTAAAAACTCTCTGCAGTTTAGAAACATTTGAGGATGAAAAGAAATCTTGTTGGGAAGAATTCAGCTGCTCTTTCTTGACCTAAAGTCCTGTCACTGCTTACAGCATGTCGCTGTAGCTTTATTTTAAACTGAAAAACACATTTATGAATTGCAGGGTGTCATGGTCCTGAGTATACCCCAGTTTTAGAACTGTGGAACTAACTTACTCCAGACCTGCAAAAATACATGCGCAAAGTTTGAGGGTTTTGTTCTCCATATTTTTAACTTTCCTGGTGTCTCTCATGAGTAGAACTCACTGCAAAAATCATAAAGAAGTTTCATAGAAACATCTGAGCTCTTCATTTAACATTCTATGCTTTCTGTCTAATCCAAAGAACAGATTTGAGTTGGCATTCATTTGTAAACCAAACCTGAGAATGACAAAAAGCATGCGCGTATAGGTTCACACCAGGAATTAAGGCAATACCCTATCACGTAGATGATGGCTGGCTAAATACTGCTTTCTTAAAAATGCCCTTTCACTCCTTAGCTGTGATAGCTCTGGCTAAGTTTGGTATTGCAAAGTGGGAAAAATAAAAGTCAGCTACTTGAGTTGAGACACACATTAATTTAGTTGCTGTTACTGCATATTTCCATATCAGTGAAGCACAATCCGCATTACGTTTCTAGTGTTGTAACTTTTTCTAATATCCTTTCCAGTTCACTAGCATTTTCCAAGGTGAAAATCTCAGCTGTTTTCTGTTATAGTCTCCCACCTAGGAAGAAGATTTGAGATCAGCTGTATCAGCAGTTTGTTCTTGCTGACATTGAGATTATATTCCCCCCCCCTTGTATCTTAATGCCTCTTTCTGTTCCCTGCCACAACTCTGCTCATGGACCAGCCAAGTAAAATTGAAGCTTTTGAGCCTTCTAGCAGCAGGAGTCTCCTAGAAACAAAACAGTCCTGTGTTACCAGCAAAAACCTTCCCGTCCGATTAAGGAGATCTATGCAGAAATTTGGTTATGGCTGGGTTTTGCACTAAATCTGATACAGAATGAGAAAGCCATGCGAAAAAAGGGTCATGTGAATGTAATGAACTTCATTCTCGTTCTTCAGTGACTTTAAACTTTATGACTTAAGAGTGTAGAACTTCATGCTCTCCTCATTAGGATGCCAGGGGAAAGAAATTACTTAGCTCTTTGTTTAGTATTCTGTAGAAGTGGTAAGTCCTACAGGAGTGTCAGCTAGATCCGTGGACCTCTCTAGGGAAGGAGGAGAGCTAAGGAAGAATGATGGTAATTTAATGGGTACTAATGCTCGCCAAGAATAGTTATATCTAATGAAAATGCTGCTGTAGTGCTAGGCACTGTTTTAATTTGGCTCCAGTTCCAGATGGCATCTCCTGTATTTGGCCTCTTTGAGAGTGTCTTCTGTGGAGTTGTAAATGTATAATTAATGCAGCAGAAAAATATATACTAACCATATTATTACAATTTATCATGGCGTTAGCTTTCAAAAATGAGTTACAAGATGAAGCTAAAGCTGTAAAAAGTGAGTTTTCTGTGAGAAGCTCCGTCATAAAAAGCACTGAAATTTATCTTAATATCATCTTACTCGACCTTTTTAATTACTGTTGCAGATAAATAGAGCTGGCCATTATCTTTGCGGAACATTTGTATTAATACTGTCACACAATTTGCAATGACTGCTAGAGAATATGCTCTCCCTATTAAGAGCTTAGTTTAAGCTGACCTGCAAAAGCCAGTCTCTGCAGAGCAAAAGGTTCTCCATTCTCTTCCACTGGGCTCCCAAGTCACAGCCGTTTTTCACACCTGAACAATAATCTTCCCTTAAGCAATATGACCAAAGGAAACATATAAAATAACTCCCTGAGCACAGCAAGAGTAGCAAGTTCTGCATGCATGCGTGGTAGACAGAAAATTAGTCACCTTTTGTGTTTTGAAGCAATCCTGCTGTTCATAGAATGCAAGAGGATCATTTTGTAATACAGAACTATGTTTTCAATTACTTATGAGATACTTTTTTTGGGTTGGATTTATTTGTAGTTTGGTTGGTTGCTTTGGGGGTTTATGGGGTTTTTATTTATTTTGGTTATTTTTATTATTGTTTTAGCTCGGATACATAGTGTGATGCCCAGCAATTTATTTCAAAGTGCATCTTTGATACTTTGCTTCTTAGCAGGATGCTTGTAGCTATAATAAGGGATGAAAGAAAGAAGAAAGAGTTCACATACTGTATATTCTGCTTAACTATCACCTTCAAAAAACTTACAATGTCCAGTACTAACACTGGATTTGAATTAGAAGTAGCCACAGTCTTCTCATTATGCTACAGAACTCGCCGAAGCCCTGTGTGTACTGTTCCTGGCTTGGAGTGATATCCACATATAAATATTTCAGGCAGGAGTTATTTTAGTTTTGTTTCTTTTTTTTTTAGT
The DNA here is from genome assembly GCF_028554395.1 of Pezoporus wallicus. Taxonomy (NCBI): domain Eukaryota; kingdom Metazoa; phylum Chordata; class Aves; order Psittaciformes; family Psittacidae; genus Pezoporus; species Pezoporus wallicus. The sequence continues at coordinate 933,357 of NW_026637726.1, forward strand.
GAATAAACTAACCAAATAATTATTTATGAATATCTTGTATCCTGCATGGTTCTGCGGTTTATCTGTGGGAAATCCCATCTCTGTATTCAGAACACAAATAATGAAAGGGGAAGAAATTCATCGGCTGTGGGAGCACTACAAGAAATAATGCCCATTGCAGCTCGTAATGAGATTTTTAAAGAACTGCTGGGAAAATTCCAAATATCTGTATTGGCTGCAAACAAGGTTTTGTCCTTGAATTATCTTGACTTCATTCAATTCAGGATAGTTCAATGTTTGCATTATAACTTCACAGCACTTGGAATCAGATGCAGGAAAGGGTCATTAAGATCCCCTTCTTTGCTGGTCAAGGCAGTATTGTTCCTTAAATTATATTTATCCTGGCCTAGATAAAGATTTATTAGGCTGGTGTTAAAATAGGAACAGCTACAGGAAACAAACCACACAGCACGAAGATGAAAAGGCTTCTGGTTTGGAAACTGATGGATTTGGGTCCTGGTATTAATGCCAAAATATAGCAGGGGTGTCTTAAATTACATGGGTACGTTGGGGCGACTTCTACCAATAAGTGTATAATTGTTAGTAGGGATATCCACTTACATCCTTCAGGCATGAAAATGTAAGTATCTAATGAGACAATCTAGTTTATGACCTTAGGAAGCTGCAGTTGTGAGCCATGAGGAATGAGCAATCCTTTGGGATGCTGATACAGAAGTGAGAGAATACTAGGTTGAATTCCTAGGTGTGTCAGTTCAGCATTTTTCCTTTGAACTCCAGGTCTTAGATCCTATTCAGACAGTTGAATTTTAATCCTAATTTAAAAAGTAAAAGAGATTGTGGTTTTTATATGGAAACTTATGAGATTTACTTCATCTGTTGATGGAGGTCTTTGTTAGAAGGAGAAGTTAGGAATTCTACAGCCAGCAGTAGAATGGTGGAAAATTGGAATTCTGCAACTGAAGATGCCATTACTTGATAATTATAGGGCAATTATTAACAAAATAATAAATATGAGGAGAATTTAGCATTTACCAGAATTAGCTAATGCCATTGGTGGTTGCTCGAACATTTATTTAAGAAAGCATCGCTTTCTGGTGGCACTCTGGGGTCGCAAAAATGATTTGCAGGCCAGTGTGAAAATGGCACAGTTGAGGAGAAGAAGAGATAACAACTGGAACCTGCAGATTTTGGTGCTGTCAAATGGTTTACCCCAACATATGACTGAAACAGGTTGGATAGTTGCTGGTGTGTCTTTACCTAACATTCCCTCCTTTCAGTGTGGTTTTTTGATATTATTACGCTAAATTGGAGTAGCTTGGTTTGAAATAGTAGAAACTCTCCACACTGACCTCCAAAGTTCTAAAGCCAGAGCTCCTTCAGTGAAATATTAACTAATGGCATCTCCTTTCATGTGTACCTGTTGGCTTACAGTTTTATTCTGTCTTTAAAGACTTCTTCTCCTTGATTGATGCATCCTTTGTCTTCCTCTCCCCTGTTAATCAAGTGTCCCTGAAGATCTTCACGGTCATCTTTTAGTCCTTTGATAAGCACTAGAAAAGAGAAAAAGCTTAAAATACTGTCTAAAAGCATCATTGATGGCATGTGAGGTAGTGGTCCTTGAAGTGAGCAGGGCTACTCATGTTTGAGAGCTATGCTCTCTCATTAAAACCTCAGGGGAAGCTCTCCATAGCTGAAATCCTTCTTTGCAACCAGAGCAGTTACTGACAATAAACTGCGGCATAGTGGGTTATTGTGCTTCAAGTTACTCTATGCCAGCTATGCTGATGTAAATCCTGCTTACACACAGCATATGCAAGGTAGTGCCACTTATTTTGGGCTTTTATCATCTGGAGAATCCTGGGTGCATGTCTGCTGAGTTCCTTTGTTTTTCTTTTTCCTTGACAGGGAGATTGGCTCCCCAGAGGAGGATCCATACCAGTCTGTTAGCTCAGTGCAGCACTCCATATGGCCACACGTTCCTCGCTGTTTACATAAAGTTGCCACAAACGAGATGATGTGCCCATCCATTTCCTCTGAAATGCTGTGGAGAAGCCCTCACGCAGGTCGGATGCGCACGCATGATACGTAGCTTCTGGGTGAAGGCGATGGGGCTGCGGCAAAGGGTGAAACACAACCTCAAAAAAGGAAATATTGTCACAAATCCAAACCACGCCACTATATGCTATGAAGAAAATTAACTCCATCCCAACTAGAGCCCGTACACACACCAGGGATGTTCAGCTCACAAAGAAAATAAATAAATAGCTCATTCCCCCTGACCCTGAGGCTATCTGCAGTCAGCTTTACAAAGGTCCCTCTGCGATCCCCAAACCAACCTGTCAGTTTACCCTGGCACGTACAGCTGGAAATGTTCTGCAGGCCAAATCCTGCCTTAATTGGTGACACCCCTACAAGCACACTTGGCAGTGAGGTTTGGGTGGGACTGGTTTCCTCCTGATGTTTACTTATGGCCACGGGTGGGTGAGCAGTGACAGCATCCTTCCCTCTGCAATGTGGCCTCAGTTAATTGGCAATCCAGAAAGAATTAAGGGAGAAATTTGTAGTCACGGCAGTCTGCTGCAGTGATGGTTGGCAGGGTGTGGGTCTGCACAGTAAAAATAATCTTCAAGCAGCTCTTCAGAGATGCAACATACTTGGAATCTTCTTCTTTTTTCGCCCTATTTTTTCTGTCTCCACAGGAAGCCTCATGTTGAAAAGCGTAAAAATGCGAAGCACATGTAAATCTGTGCATTGGAAATCTCTGGTTGTAGTTAGACATTTAAGCCAAAAGAAGTCCTGTAGGGAAGACAAAATGAAGGTAGAGCAGCCACTGTCAGAGCATACAGTTTGCCTGTTACTAATATCCTTGAACACCTTTATCTTTCCTGGTTTTTGGTCAAGCCTGCCCTCCACATGCGCCTACTTTCCAACAGACTTCAGTGGAAGGGATCAGAAAGATGAGCTAACATGAGTACAGCCAGCTGTGTGTGGAAGGATGCTTTATATTCTTTCTTCCCCAGCATTTGAGAGGTAGCATGTACCAGTTAATATCATGGAGCTCTTCCTTCAATATTAATTACTGCTCAGCTTAAAAAAGGATTTCCCTGACTAGGAAAGAGAAAAAGGTCATGAAGCCCATGCTTGGGTTCAGTGGCTTACAAACCAGCTGTTTTTTCTGGTTTGGATTTTTTAAGCTATCTGTGCAGCACCAGTAGCTGCAGTACACCTCTATTTTAAGCTGATCTCAGTCCCACTGTATTCGTGTCCTGGGTTCAGCAGTAGCAGTCATTTTTCTTAGTAGCTGGTGCAGTGCTGTGGTTTTGGCTTTCAGCCTGGGAACAGCACTGATAACACCGATGGTTTTAGTTGCTGCTCAGTAATGTTTACTCTGACCAAGGACTTTGTGAGCCTCATGCTCTGCCAGGGAGGAGGGGAAGCCGGGAGGAAGCAGAGACAGGACACCTGACCCAAACTGACCAAAGAAGCATTCCATACCGCAGCATCTCATGGCCACTGTATAAATTGAGGGCAGTTACCCAGAAGGGTTAGATCACTGCTTGGTAGGGCTGGGTATCGGTCGGTGGGTGGTGATCGGTTGTATTCTCTTCCCTTGTTATTTCCCTTACCATTATTATTGGTGGTAGCAGCAGTGATTTGTGTTACACCTTAGTTACTGTTCTTATCTCAACCTGTGGGAGTTGCATTCTTTTGATTCTCCTCCCTATCCCTCTGGGAGCCGGGGGAGGAAGAAGGGGGAGTGAGCAAGCAGCTGTGTGGTTTTTGTTGCTGTCTGGGCTTAAACCATGACAATTCTGTAACTTGAGAGGTGATATTTGCATGGAGCAGGATGAGGAATGGTACTCATAGGATTAATTCTGTTCTCATATGTTCCAGTGTGTCCACTGTAGGGGAATTAGGCAAGGCTGGAGAGACTGCAAACCAAGGCCAGATCATGATTCATCTCTGTTGCCTTTTGCCTGCTTTTGTCTCATGGTCTCATGTTCTATAGCTCTTCAGCTGCATCACATCATCTCCCTAACATCTTCAAAGCTAAGGGTAAGCCTTCATCAAGAACAGTATTACTTCACTTTCTTCACCTGTAACTTTATTACACAGGTGTGTCTAAACATGTATTGATGAAGCCATGCCCCTGATAAGTGTGGTTCAGGGAAATGCCTCTTTTTGTTTGCAGTGGATTTGGGTCTGTTGTGCAGAAGTCCTCAGAACTGGGGGGAGTAGATGTAAGGGCTGGATGGGAGGTCAAGGGCGAAATGACTTTTCAGGAGAAACAGACCACCATGAGTCAATCAGAGTTTGGACAAAAGAATGATTTGAGGTTAGTATTCTGTATCTTCCTTTGTTGTTGCTTGAGGCCGTCTTTCTGTGAGATGTTGTGAGGAAGGCTCGCTGTCTTTCTGGGGTGGAAATGTGGTTTGGTGGAGGAATTATGTATCAGAAGTTTCTACTGTGATAGCAGAGAGGCAGGGTGGGGGGGAATGAAGTTATTTGAATTTGGGGTTGTTATGGGTGGTTTTGATCAGCTGATCCCTTTGGAACAGTGTGGGCTGATTTATTTGCTTGAACTGACATTGGTATTCAATTTTCTAGAGAAAAAAAGCAGCTGAAGCTGCCACAGGTATAAGAAAACCTTTTGTATTTTAAGCACTTGCCCATCAAGTGTCTTACCATAAATTCATTTCAAGTTGAGAGATCACTGACATCTTTTCCTCCCTATCAAATTAGATTTGGACAAAGGATGTTGACATAAGACCCATTGACTTTGCCATCACTCCTAAATCACAGACCTTTCTTATGTCTGCACATGATTTAAGGAAACACAGCTGTGCCCTCAAATATAAAATGCCTTGTGTGGTTTTCTTTAAGAAATATCATAAGGTTTGGATATCAGCTGCTCTTCCTTCTGTGTGTGAGAAACCTGCTTATCAACAGGGTGAAATAGTTAAACTGGCTCTTGCAGGATAGCCGTACTGGTCTGCAATGCCTTTTATATGTGTTTTTGATAAAAGCCTGGTAAGCCTAACTAGGGTATCAATGAGCGATTAGTGCAGTGCAGGCTTCTTCACCTCAGATGTTTGTTTCTGACGAAGCGCTGATGGGGCTGTATATAAATAACATTTGGAATGCAGAAGCGATGCCATCATTTCCTAAACGAGGTATGGGAAATGTAAATGGCAATCGAGGACAAAAGGCAAGTGTTAGCTAATTAAATTTTACCTGTGCATGGGGTGTTCTACTCTTGTTCATGTTATAGGTAGAAGACTGGACACGGGTGAGTTGCTTATGATTGAATAGAATCAATATAGTGCAGCTCTGTGCTTCAAACTCCATCAGAAGTAGTTACCATCTTTTAAAAACTTTTGAAAGGCAGGGAATGGCAGGATTACACTTTTGCATCTTCTTACAAGTTCCCTTCTCTTGGCATGCGAGCAAGTTGCCAGTCATCAGAGAAAATGTTTTGGCAGTACCTTTCTGACATGTCTGTGTGGGAGGTGTAAGAAGAAATAGGGAGTTTGCTCTGTGCCGTAACCGCTCTTCCAAGTGATTTTTGAGGTGGAGTTGCTCTCTGAGAGATAAGCAGTGGGGGTTGTCAGAAGTTTCCAAAGGAGGGAATTGCTACAGATATAAAATATCCCTTCGGAAAAAAACAAGAGTAATTATTTTTACTACCTGAGCAATAGCCTAATGTGGAACCCAAGTTCAGAACCTCAGATGCCTTCAGGGGGGCTTTCTCGACCTGTGCATGGCTCCTTGGAGACCTTTGGCTAGGGGACATCAGGGAAGCCAGGAACAGAAAGGAGTCATGTCCCCAGCACAGATATCTCCTCCATGATGACACCTAAAGGCCCTGGTGAGCTAGATTTCTTTAGAAACAAGACTCTGCACAAATCCCATGTGTTCAAACAATGGATGAGACTCTCTGCCTCCTCTGACCCTGTGGGTTCCCCCAACCAAAGGCTAAGCTGCCTCTCCAGAGCCATGGCTGGCTTCTCCCTCTTCTCTGCTGGCTGTTGGTGACACAAACCAGGAGATCACAAACACAGTGCCTCTTGTTTAAGAAACATCCCACCCCTAATTTGACCCTGCCCAACTCTCCTCTGCCCAAGCATGTGAAGCAAAACCCTACAACCTTGCCCTAGTTTCATTGGCTTTAGCAAAGGGTGATGCCAGTGCAGCCAGGTGAGTAATCCCAGAGCACAGCCTGAGCCCTTTTCAGATAAAGGCTTGAGTCTCCTCCGTGACCTTTTTTCAGCTGGTTTGCCTTCTTCCATTAATCCTACTTAAGGTAGGAAGCCACACAGTGATAACACTGTTAGCATTGTTCATGTAATGGTAAGCGCTCTGCTGGGTGACTAAATTGCTCAGACTTCAGCAAAAAACAAACCCTAAAATAAACCCAAACCAAAGCAATGCAAGTCACAAGAGTCAGGGGGACAGAAGGCTTATGGATGTGCAGCATGCAAATCAATTTCCTGGTAGAAGTGTGCTCTGTGTGCAAGATCTTTAAACTGTGAAGGTTTTAAAGGGCATGGTCACAACCCTGCTGTCGAGGAGCTGTCGAGCTGTGGCAGTCTGCAACAAGGCTGTGCTCAGAGGAAACCTGGAGTCTTGTTTTGAGCGGGTGTGAAATTAAAAGCCAAAGGTCAGCGCTGTTTCACTGCCTTAAAAAAGAATGAAGGGGTAATTTGGATACCTGGCATTTATGAAACAGTTGGGATGAGGAAGGGATTAGTCAAAAATTCAGCCATTTTGGGGGGAGTTTTTTTTCCAAGCCTTTTAATTTGGTTATTTTTCTTATTTAGTTTCTTCTGTTTGATCATTGTCAAATTATAGTACAATAATAGATTAGTAAGGCAGTTTTGGGGGGTGTTGGTTGGTTGGTTTGTTGTTGGGTTTTTCTTGGGTGGCCAGGGGTTGATTTTAGTTTTACTTTGCAAACCGTGAAAGCTAAGCCTTGGTCTAATCTTACTGCTACCAGTTTGATGCTGGTGCCAGTAGGAGATGCTTATATCTGGGAAAGGCATTGCAGGACAGCAAGGGGCACCTGAAGAGCAGCACAAGGGACTTGCAGCCATTCCTGCCAATAAGCCAGCTTCACCAGTGGCACAACTTAAGTGCCTCTTTGCCAATGCATGCAGCATGGGGAACATGCAAGAGTTAGAGGCATTCCCACACCTGAAGGACTACAGCCTCACTGGCACAGGGACGTGGTGGGACGCTTCCTATGGCTGGAGTGCTGGAATGGAAGGACACAGGCTCTTCAGGAAAGATAGGCTGAGGAGACAAGGAGAGGGTGTCATCCTCTAGGTCAATGTCCAGCTGGAGCGCATGGACTTCTGCCTTGGGATGGATGAGGAGCTGACTGAGCGCTTATGTGTCAGAATTAAAGGGAGGGCAGGCACAGATGACGTTACAGTGGGCATCTGCCATAGGCCACCTGATCAATAAGACCAAGAGGATGAGGTCCTCTATAAACACATGTGGCCTTGCATTCACAAGCCCTGGTCATTGTTAGGGGCTTCAAGCACCCCGATATCTGTCAGAGGGACAACACAGCAGGACACAAGCAATCCAATCACTTCCTTCTCCAAGTGGCAGAGGAGCCAACAAGGACAGGGCTATGCTGGACCTTGTCCTCACCAAGAGGAAGGGGCTGGTGGCAAAGGAATCTTGGGACTGTATGCGTTTCCAAATCCCGGAATAATGGGATCAGGATCACCGTCTGTCCTGTGACTGCTGTTCCCCTCCACCTGGATGCCACATTCCATTTCCAGTCCTCCCTGCTCTCTCACTTGCTGTTGTGCTCTTTTGCACAAGTTGCTTGCACACTCTCCTGCTATCTAGCAACTGCACAAACCATATTCAATTGAACTAGTGCTGAATGAAGGGATTTGTTTGCAGCATCCAAAGTGGAGAACACTGGCACAAACGCTCACAAAAGCCAATTCTGAGGCAATGCAAGGAAATTGCTGCAAATCTGTTGAAACTGAATCTAAAAGGTCACCCCCCCTTTCCCATTTCCAACCGCCTTGTGCAGACCCTTTCCCTCCTCTGAGGTTTTGTCCTCATATGTGCCCTGGGCTCCAGGCTGCATCTGCTGGAGATGAGCTCTTGCCAGCCAAGCCCACTCGCTCCCATGGCCGATCTGCTCTCCTGGAAGGAGGCACAGGCTTATTTTTGATTCAGTTTTTACCCTCCCAAACCATGTTTCCTTCTGATGTGTTAAGGAGGATGTGTTTCCACTAAATAAAAACTCGTTCTCCTTTCAAGAAGAGAAGCTCGGGGAATATTCCTGCAGCATGCTATGTCCCCTATTTGGTATTTAACTCCCTTATGTAACCATTTCTGGAGTTACCAAGGAGTAACACCTCCATTTTCTTCTGCTCTCTTTCCAGATGCATCAGCATTAACCTTGCATTACGAAATGTCTCTACCTGCTGTATTTCCTACTGGAAACCAGTTCAAAAATCGATCACACTTGACCAAACCCCTACAGCTCAGTACTAACTCTAGAGGTGAGATATGATGGTAATCAACTGGTTTAGGCTGACTACTGACTGATACTTACTTCTGAGGGGTGATCCCAGTATTTACAGAGGTCTAAGGGTTAAGGCTTGGGTTTTATCAGATGACGTGTAGAAGGATGACTTTCATGAGTGACATTGTCTTGCAAGAAGAAACTCCTGAGGCTTCCTCTATAGTCTGTAAAACTTGAGGCTCTTTTGGGAAGGATTGTTCTCTCTCTCAGCTATCATAATACTATGCAGAGCAAGAAAATGTCAGTCACATGGTTGATTAAAACAAGTTGGAGCTTTATAGGGCAAAACAAAACTGTCCAGAAGCTGCTATAGCCTGGAGAGCCACTGGTGGTGGTGGTGGCTGGCTTTTCTACAAGGCCATCTCATATTAAGTCATTTTTCAACTTTAAATTAATTTTATAGCCTTTTGACTAAATGATCTGCTTTAAAAATGCTTAAAGAAAGTCTTTACTGTATACATGGGCCAAGCATGGCTACGGCTGTGGGCTGCTGCTGAAAACATGGGCTCCTGCTAGAACATGGATGGGAATTTGGGTAATTCAGGTGGGTATTTATGCCTACTTAAGTAAAAACTCGAGTAGCCTATCTTCATTCTCCACTTTCAGCTGGAGTTCAAGTGGAATGAGTGTCCATGCATGAGTATTTGTGGGCTGAGAATTCAAATCCTTTTTCTGCTGGTCAGTAAAGTGAATACCCAGTAGGAGATGTGCTCATTCCACTTAGAAACAAAGGTGACACAACAGGATCAGCAGGAGAAATTGCAGCGAGGCATTCCGCATTAAAATATGACTGTGTGGTTTGAAAAAAAACTTTAATATAAAAAAAAACTAAATGAAAATCCCAACAAACAGCACAAAACCAACTGACTAAAATCATAGCTCTGATTTCCTTGAAATTAATGACCACCTTGCCAGGAAAGAGGTGAAATGGAAAAACTGAACTCTGGACACTGACGATACACTGCTAGCCTCTTAATATATCCATCTATTGTAATGATTCTTCTAGTCTACTTGTGCAGCCTTTGCACGGATTCATCACTCTGCAGTGTTTCTACGGAGCAATTGCTATTGTTAAGTTATTTCTGGAAGTACAGTCTGACACTGGCGTATCAGATTAGCAGGACATCTATACGTGCTGAACCCCCACCTCAGATCTCATTACCACCTTGTAATTCCATGACACTTTCCAACCTCTTTCTGGAAGGCCATGTTCTCACTGGGTACTGTTATACCATCTTAACAGCCAGCTTTTCTGGGTTTGAAAAACATTGTGTGATTATGCATTCACTTGTGTTAATACAAGCTTGGAAAGCTATAAAACCAGCATTTTTAGCAGTCACTGAGGGGTCCTTTCCATTGTGGCCGTTTGCTTGCTATGCAATTTAAGCAATGGGGGGAAAAGGAAATTCATCAGGCATATATATAGCCTGTCCTCAAGGAGTCTTTCTATAAAACAGTTATGTAATCACAAGTTAATAACACTCCTGTCACAAGATAATGAGACAGAAATATTTGTAATTCATTATTTTCATTAGACATAATAATTGGTAGTGCTGTTACACATCATAGGATCTTCAACTAGAAAGATAATGAATTAGCGGCTGCACCCTTCATTGCTGTGAGCCATTCTCTGTATAAACACACATGCTTCAGGATGTCCAACTTTAGGGGATGGTAAAATCAGCTCTTTAACTTGATTGAGTCCTGGTGCTGCAGGACTTGTAAAAGAAGACATATTGCTAGTATCAGGGCTAAATGCAGTGGACGGAATCAGTGCTTTGTCAGTCAGTACTGGCATAGATGAGCTACTTTCAGTCTTTGCTCAGAACCAAAATTGGCTATTTCAGGTAACTTCTCTCAGAACTCCCATTCTGGACTAATAATAACAGGAGTCTTGAGCTACCTGATTTCAGGGCAGATTAGTCCAAATTCAAATGGATTCAAAGAAAACTTGGCTGTCAAAGGCAACCCAGTGAGCTTCTGAGAGAAATGCACTTACCTATTCCTGGCTCCTGGGACTCATTTCTTCCAGTCAACCAGCTACAATGCAGATGATGCAGCTTCTTTACATGTTCATTTCCACTTACCCATTAAGTGTTCTACATGCAGCTGATTCTAGGAGGGTGTGCCTAATGTTTTCAGCACGTATGCTGGCTGCCCCTTCATTTCCAGACACGCAACTTTACGTGTTAGTTTAGACCTGGAAAGAAAGGCTCTTGCCTACCTCAAATAGTATCCTGACCTGCATTGTCACTGCTCCCACTAATAACATAGCTTTGAAGCTTTTACAGTGGGGAAAGAGGGAGCTGTCAGACAAGCAGCTCTCTGAAAACCCCTCGCCTTCTACTCCTGGTTTCAGACCTGCATGTCTGAATGACAGGGTTTTTTCAAGGAAAGAGATCTTTTTGTGAGTTCCTTATTTTGCAGTTGCTGCTGTGAATGCCGGTTCTGACACAGCTGACCTGATGGATCAAGGCAGCCTGCACATTTTAGTGAGGCACATAGTAATCTGTGGTTGCTATAAACAGTACCTGGGGATGTGCTTTGGCTAGATCTAATCCTTTGGTAGTTATGGGGGGAATGAAAATAAGCCTTAGCCTGGGGGAGAGGATAAGAAAGGAGTAGGGAGCTGTGTAACCCTGAGTATCAAAAAAGAAGATTATTTTCTTATAAGCATTTCTATACTCTACATAGTGACCCTGGTTGAATTGTTTGTACGCTTACCTAAAGCATCCCAGACGATGTATGAGTAGAAGCATGTTGGTCTTTTTGTCCGCAAACAGACTGTGGTAGATGCTTATAAATTGACTCTTTATTTCTGTAAGCATTTCGAAATAGAGATAGAGGGAAAGGTCAATACATGCAGCTTTGGTATAAGGTAATGGTAGCTGTCTTCTTAGGTGCTGTAGCAGAAATCAGACTGCATCCTGCCCATGGTGTAACGTGGGGGGGGTATAGGTCCCACTCTGCCAGCAAGCTTGTGGGAGATCTCTCGGCACTGAGCCTCCTGCCTGAATTCCACAGCAACAGTAACACCATAAATACTTGCGTACAGACACTGGGAGGAAGCAGCACTTTATAGTTCCCTGTGCAGTGTTCACCCAAAGCATGTCTGGAATTGCAGACAAGATTCTTTGTAACTCATTCTTCTAAATAATTATCTAATCAGTTATTTTGCAGTGCTGAACATCCATGATTGTCTTTTTTTTTTTAGCCACTTTCTTCCTATGGTTGTTTTCTCCTCCGTAGGCAGTTCTAGCTGCATTTTGAAGCTGCCAGACTTAACTGCTTTCTCATGGCACCTTGCACAATCAGGCCTTGCATTTATGGTAATAATATTGACAGCAATTGTGAGGATGTTTTTAAGCCTTTCCTGAGCTAGCTTCCTGCTGTGCAGCAGCTTTCAATCACAGCCAGGACAGAGCTGAATTATTCAGACAGGATATCAGTTGCCTATTCAGTCCTGCCAGGGAGGCAGGTGACTGGCATGAAATCACCTTAGCACTGATTGTATGACCGGGAGTAAGTAGCTGAATAAGAAGTGTCTCTTCAAGCTGACTATCTTGTAACACCTTGTAGAGAAAGAAGCTTTCACGGGTTGATCCTGGAAGGCTGAAGTGCACCAGCCTGCTGCTTCTTCCTCCCCTACCCCTGCATGGACTGATACTGGCATAGGGAAAGCTTGCTCCCCTAGGGAGGTGATAGTTAAATTCACATTACGTGGTTCAGTGAATATCCTTTTAATCTCTAAAACAGCCAGACACAGCACTGAGCCTGCCTGGTGCTGGGGTAGGATGTGACTTCGGTCCAGGCTCAAAGGGAACAGACACAGTCACATACAATGAATGCTTATTTCTTTTCCTGGGTAAACTTTTCAATTTTGGATAATTTTCTACCTTTACATTCTAACTTCTGATCTCACTGTCTCCTATGGACGATGCGAAACACTAATAATTCATTTTCCACTTTACATGAAGTGGTTATGGCCATGCATCTGCCTCTGGTGGGTGGTTTGTATATTTAATCAGCCAACATAAAATTGCTTTGAACACAGCTCACTTTTGCTGGCATGGAAGGTTACAGCAGCAGCTATAGACTAGGTGAATATCTTGTCTTGGCTCCTTTGGTTTACATTAAGACAACAGAAGATCAAGTGCATAACAAGTGTGATGCAAGCTCAAGAAGTGTATGCATTAAAATAGTGTTGCATAATGTGCATTAAAATCACCAGGTTCAACCCTATGAATTACCACAGTAATGAAGTAGCGTGTAGATCTGTCATTGAAAAGCAAATGTCACTACAAGTCGTAGAAACCATTTCAGCTCACAAAAGAAATGGTTCTTTCTCATTACCTCTATATACTCACCTGTTCTGCTGAGCTTATAGATAACAGGGCATCTTAGTACCTATAAAGCATTCAGTGCTTGTAATGTGGGTTATATATAGGCTATTTGGGTACTACAGCTTCCCCTATTTGCTCTGTTTGGAATGACTTGTTTTCTCATTCAAAGAAAGCCAATGAAGTATTAATCTTTTTCTTTAATTATTATTTGAGAGATGGGGTGTTTTACTTCTCCTCTCGCATCAGACTACACTTGAATCTTTCACCTGGTTCTCTAACGAAGCAAGGATCTTATTGTCGTAATGTCTACATGGGTAGGCATGTGTTTATCCCCTATGTCTAGCTGCAGTAATTTTTAACCTGCGAGTTGTTTTCAGTTCAGCTTGACAAAGTAGCAGAGATCATGAAGGTAATTTGGTTCCTCTAAGCTCTGCAGAATTAGGGAGCCAAGAAGGTGAGGGAATAGGCAAGTTCTGTGTCTGAGGAAGGGGCTGCAGCGTGATTGACTCAGCACTGGAGAGCCCCCATGGGAGGAAGACCCTGTCAGGGCCTTGCTTGGGGAAGTGCTTCTGCTGGACGTAGTAATCAGGAGATAACTGGGCATCTTTATTTCCATCATTCTGTTGACATCCTTCTCACAGCACTCAGAGAAGAGTTGGAAACTCAGGAATGCCTGGCAGGTGTCGTGCTACATCTGTCCTGTTAATGTCTATGTGCAGACAAACCTGACTTAAGCTTTTCCTTTCTGCCTGTATCCCCTTTCCCCCAGGACTGCTGCTGGCTATGGCCTCAGGGAGTTTGTTTGTGTCATTTAGGGTTCAATTTGTTTTGGGTTTTTTTCCCCTCAAAACCAGTCATAGTATCAGAAACTACATAGCAGAACTGCTCTCCGTTGTGCTAGAAGCAAAGATCCTGTGTCCCGAGGTCTGTTTTCCCACCCTCAGCCCTGTTCTTTGGATTTTCCATCAATAAGGCACTGCATGTGTATCCGTGCTGCGTAGAAAAAGCAAGGACATAAAACACGTAGGTGGCAACACGAAGATGTGTGGAAAAAGGCAGTAAAGAAGGGTCACAGAATCACTGTTTGGCCTGGACGGGGGACCTCGGTCCAAAGTTACTTGTGTTAAAGAGCTGAAATAGTATGTGAAGATAATGAAGGGAAGCAAATTCACCTAGTAAATATTTTCCCTGGTTATTAATAAATGCAGAGGAAGGAGTTTCACAGTCAAATCCTTGTGACAGCTATTTGTTCGTTGTCATGAGTGGCATGTATTTTGATAACATGAAATAAGCACCTCATCTTCCACTGCTACTCATGCATGCACAATTCTTCCCATTTAATTCAGCAAGACTAATTATCTGAATTAGTGACATTAGCTTGAAGCTACGGCTTTGCAGATTGAGGCTCTGGCTTTCAGAACAGCTTCTTTAAAGGAATTAGTCATGTCTAAGTACAACAGAACTGTCAAATTGCATCCCCTGGCTTTGTCTGATGTTTTGGTTACAAAGCCAGCCACACAAGCCTGTCATTGTGGCAATAGATTTAAGGTAGTAGTTATTCTAATTATAGGGCTCTGACAAGCATAAAACAGTTCATAAAGGTTGTGGAGTTACCTCACCAGCTGACAGTAGAGGTAAGACACACTTCATTTTACCCTCCACCTTGTTAGTGGACTCTGTCGTCCACACTCCAGGGATGCCTGTTGTCTTTCTGAGAATTGACTCCTGAACTAACTCCCATTTTGATTTAACTTGCCGTGCAGGCATGACCATTGTAGCTAATTCTCAAGCAGATCCAAAACCCCTGCCCTGGCAGCAACACCATCGGTTAGAGAGGTAGGGCTGAAAACAGCAGCACTTCAGGAGCTGATGCCCCAGTGGCTTGAGCATTGCTGCCTGCAGAGTGGCAATATCTCTGGAACCATCAAGGGGACAGGTGGAGGGAGCAGATCCCTTTATTTTTACTTTATATCCGTTCAGAATAAAAGTCACTACAGCCCTGGCTTTTGCTATAAATTGAAGTGTTTTGGTAACTCTGTTATGCCTGCACTGTTACTGATGCAAATAATATAAGGCTTAGGATCCAGAGCACTCACCTATCCAAGGTCAAGCAACACAGGGAAGGGGGACAGGAGGACCAGGCCATGACTGTTCAGCTAGTGAGGTCTTTCAGTCTATACATCATCTGTCGCCCATTATCTTTGAATGAACGGTTCATAATTAAGTAGTGTGACTGAAGATGTGAAATTCTACATGGCAAATACCGAACTTGCACCTCATTTATCTCTTTCAAGTGTTTAATGAATTTTCAGCTTAGCTAATGAATAATGGCAATTTCAGGCCCATTGTCTTATGCAGGCAAATTAATAACAGCCTAAGGATAGTTTCATACCTAGGAGTATGGTAGAGATTGCCAAAATGCCAGAAGGTGCATTTCTTTTTAGGAGGTCCAACAGTGATAGGACAAGGAGGAATAGGTTTAAACTTAGAGGAAGTTCAGGTTAGATATAAGGAAGAAGTTCTTTAATGCGAGGGTGGTGAGGCACTGGAACAGACTGCCCAAAGAAGTGGTGAATGCTCCATCCCTGGTAGTGTTCAAGGCCAGGTTGGACAGAGCCTTGGGTGAGATGGTTTAGTGAGAGGTGACCCTGCCTATGGCAGGGGGGTTGGAACTGGATGATCTTAAGGTCCTTTCCAACCCGAACTAGTCACTATATGGTTCATATTCACAAAGAACTCTGAACACAGAGAACCTGCTCTTTGGGGATAGAAAGTGAACAAAAATTGCCTACCTTCGGCTACCCTGTCCTTAAGGTTACTGTACATTTTGGTTTCCCAAACAGGTCGTCTTTGTCCATGCAGAAATTTTGACCAGGGTTAAAAGCTTTTAGTTGCTAGCAGTGTGTTAATAACATACAAAAGAAATGTGGGTGACCAATTGTTTATTCGAAGGTGTCTTGAAATAAGGCAAACTAATGGATAGGAATGGGAAAATTTCCAGACTCAAGAACTTGGCATAAAGAACATTTTAACCTAATCACTTTTATTAGTGAATAAGTGTGTCCACCAGCTCCTACTTTCCACAAAGTAAGAAAAAACAACTCGCAGTGGTAGATGTGGCTTCAGGTGGTTTTGGCAGTCAAGACCAAGTATAGAAGTTTAAATGCAGAAAACAAAGCATAGGTGTGATACAGATGTATGCTATAATATCTGCCAGTTTGCCCCCAGTACTTGAAAGAAATGGAAATGCCCTTAAGTACAGAAGTATACCCTTCTTCCTAGCCAAACCTGAAGCAAATGTGCTCTACTTCATTTACTGGCCTGAAGCGACTGGTTTCCATTACTTAATTGCCTCTCAAAAATGTAGCTGAAATACTGAGAGATAAAAACGAGGTCTTCAGTCATAGAAGCAGGAATGTACATTTAGAAACAGTTGTTTAGTCAAAATACGTTTTACCTGAAAACACTGGGTTTTTTAAACATAATCTGCTGAAAGCTAATGGTTGCCTTGTCTTCAGCTGCTTATTCAATTTACCATGACTGACATCTCACTTCTACTTCTGAATATAAAATACGCAGTATTGAGAGGATTAGCATGTTCATTTTGGTTTTAGACAGTGGGATGAGAGAAAGCCATCTTACCAAATGCATAATAGCAATAACAGCAAATACATAACACGCCATTCCTAACATGGTCAGGCACAAGACATGTAGGATTTAATAGCTCATCCTTGTCTGTTGCTGGAGGTGAGTCCCAGACTGCTGTGGCATATCCATGTAAGATCTAATGTCACTGGAAAAGATGGAATAAATTGCTTTTAGAAAAATTTTGCAAATTTAAGGATCCTGTCAGCAGCTCTATCCTTCAGATTTGCATGCTTTTATAGAACCATAGAATAGTTAGGGTTGGAAAGGACCTTAAGATCATCCAGTTCCAACCCCCCTGCCATGGGCAGGGACACCTCACACTAAACCATCTCACCCAAGGCCTCGTCCAACCTGGCCTTGAACACTGCCAGGGATGGAGCATTCACAACCTCCCTGGGCAACCCATTCCAGTGCCTCACCACCCTAACAGGAAAGAATTTCCTCCTTATATCCAATCTAAACTTCCCCTGTTTAAGTTTTAACCCGTTACCCCTTGTCCTGTCACTACAGTCCCTAATGAAGAGTCCCTCCCCAGCATCCCTATAGGCCCCCTTCAGATACAGATGCTTTCTTCCGAAAGTACAGCCCAGATTCCTGTACATGCTGTGTAGGTTTGCTTGGCCATCTCAGAAACATCACTAATCACGAACCATTAAGTCGAAAACAGTTATTTTACTTTATCTATACTGGTTTTTGTAACCTCAAGCTTGATGTCTTTTCTGCTATACAACTTGATAAAGGTGGCACTCTGGACCTTAATTTCTGTCGCACTAGCATTGGGAAATATATTTCAGTCTGAGAGTTTAACCAGCCTGGCTCTGAAGTCATGAACATGTTTCAGTGGCAGTGCCTATAATTGTGTTCCTGTAAACTGGCTTTAGTCCTGTCGTATACCAATCATAGGCATTGCCATTCTGAAGGGAGAACTCCTCTTGCAGTATGCCTAACAGTGGTCAGGATCACAGCCTTCAGACATACGTATTGAACAACTAATAATTAGAAGCAGTTAGGCATTTTCTATCTGAATAGTTTTTCTGATGGAAAAGGTAGGGTGGGATTTGTCTGGAAAACTGGATAAAGAGTCTTCAGGTAACTTCACATTCATCATAAGGCAGAAGTAACTGCTGCCCATATCAGCAGTAGAAATGGTGCTTCCTTCGAGTCACAAAAAGACACCAGCTGAAGACTTGGCAAGAGGGCAGGGAAATCATGACTTTTAGCTGTTCTCTTCCACTTGCTTCTGCTCAGTAAGTGAAACTGGCATCACCATTCAGGTGGAACAGCCTTAGAAAGCTCAATCTGAGATCTCCAAATCAAATTCTTATCTCGTAAAAAAGTGCTTTTGAAAAGCCACATCTCAAAATGAAACTCATTTTCAAAAGGAAAGCTAATTTTAAGTCAATAAAATTCAAAGCATATTATAAGAAGAAGCCTACCCATTTTCCTATTGGTCGTTACAATTAGTCCAATCAGATTGCTGTGTCTTAGTAACTATTTTAAGTACTGAAACTTAAAGTTGTATGAGTTTAGTTCTACCCACTCCTGTCCATTTCAACGGGCTGAAGTATCTTGGTATGAAAAGTGTTTTGCAGCAATAATGTGTGTATTCTGTGCTTGTCAAACTGAATCAGTTAGTAGTCGTTCCCTAAATTTGACAACAACATGTCCCAAAAATGCATACATTTTTGCAGTCTTAAATTCTCATAGAGAAATTGAGACTTCATTTCATGTACTTGCGTGCTCATCTATAAATATGGGTTTTTCCAACTGCTGTGCCTCATTCTCTGTTTTGTTCTGAGGTCTTATTCTACACTGAATACAGTTTTGTCACTGAAATAGATGAGGGTTTTATCTTTTTATTTTTCTCCTCAGGAATTGCTTTGTGCCTGCTTTTAAACTCAACTGTGTAGGATATATACCTGCAGTTTAGGTTCTGTAGATTATTTTTAAAAGATATATATTCTTTAAGCTTTTAATGAATTCTTCCAAAGCAAACTTAAAAAACAGCTTGCCACATTTCAAATGACTATAAAACTTGGACAGGAAAAACAAATCTCCTTTATTTTTTCAGGGTGTCTCTTATAATGGGGTTTGTTCATGTGCCAAGTTATGCCACTAGGACCCTATTGTCCCAAAGCACTGTTATATCGGTCAATTTTACTTACTTAGGTAAATGAAAACTTGGAGTTTATGAAATGCTCTGTTGAGAAATCCCATTGTGCTTAGCAGTTGACGGATCAAAGGCAAAAGGAGCCAAGCCCATGTAGTATTGTGCTGTGTCGCTTAAAGCTCTCCATGATTTACTAACCTGAAGTAGATCAAAATAGAAAAGAATATTATGAGCTTTGATACTGAGTCGTTGACAGCAGTCTTGCCTGCTTTGAAAAATCAGATTCCCCCCCTTTACCCAAAGGGTTACTGTTCGGTGTTAATCCCAGACCTGTAATTGTGTGGGTTTGGGTTTTTTTTTACCCCAATAGGTGCTGCAAGATGAAAGCAAGTACCTGTTCAGCTACAGCATATCCCCATGCATCCTGGCTGCTGCTTGGGTCCCAGTAGTTCTGAGAAAACAGTATCTGTCGTTTAAGTCGTATAAATTGATTTGCTGATTCTTCTGTCAGAAAAGGTGCTCCAAGGACACCTGAAAAGGAAGCCGAGAAAGATTTGTATTATCAGGAAAATGTTTTAGAGTGTCCGCCTCAAAAAGCACACCCAAAAAGCGGGACCTGCAGTTTATTTATAACCAGGATGTTTCTACATTAGATCTTCAGCATACTTTTTTCTTAGCCTGAGGTTAATAAGCCGGCTGCTATAAATCACTATTTTGCTGTTGAATCCAAAGTAAATCAAGTTACAAGCAAATTAAGGAACTAATTTATTTTGTGTTGTGACTGAAAAGAAACTTAGACTGGATTTCAGTAGTCTCAAGTGTACTGAGAAGCCTAAAGTTTGGGTCCTTTAAAACCTTAAACCCACCCATAAATTTAACTATGCTTTCCAAAGCCCCTAGTTTAGATGTAGTAATTGTTCTCATTAGTAGCAGAAGAGAAATTGCGTGTGTAGAAATTACTCTGAGTAAAAGACATTGCGCTTCTAATCTTGCTATTGCACTGCTTTAGGCAGCTTTCGAGTTCACCCCAGATGCAGAAGCACTTCTTGTAGGTGATCTTGAAATAAGCATTCTGCTCAAGAAAGATAGCTGAATTCCTCATTAACTTCGTATGAAAGGTTCTGCTACAGGAAAAGTCGACTTTTTTAATGAGCCACTGATTAGGTTGAAACTTGGATACATAAGCCAAGCTGAGACCAGTGTCTGTAAACAGCTGGACTCCAATTTAAGTGGGTTTAAATGGACACACACTTGGTACAGATGGACCAAGAACTTGAACCCTTATCTATTGTATCTTACAATAGCAGCTCAGCAGGGCAAGCTATTGCCTCACTGCCAGCTCTCCAATGGCCTCATTCCTGAATCTCAAGGGGGAAAACTCTAACTCAGGATGTCAAATGTTTGCTTTCATGTACAATGCTCAGTTGAATCCAGTTCACTCGCTATTATTGCTGGCTTTCCTCATCATCCACAATATGGTTGCTCTTTAGCTTTTAAATAGACAAAAATGTACACTGAATGCATGTAGGCGGCAGATATGTGAGTTAGAGTATTTGCTGCTCCTTTTCACTTTGTTTCTTTTCAAAGCTAAAAAATGCTTGAAAAGAAAGTGAGAAAATGCTCGATTGTAGAGTAATGGACAAAATAAATCAGTGCATGTGGTTGCCATCGTCAATCTTAAAAAAGACATGAAAATGTGCATTAGAAAATGTACTTAGCAAGCAGTGACACTCCTAGTAGCTCCTTCCTACTTGAGTTTCTTCAGGTTCCAAATTACTATTATCAGAAACCGGAGGCAAAAATTTCCGGGTAGGGAGTTTTTAAGGAACACCATCTTTAAAAACGCTAACAGCTCCGTGTTAAAATCTAAGCTCAGACATTTGGTGTGAAGATTCCTGTTGTGTGAACTGCTCTCTCCCTTAGGGAACTGAGAAACAGCTATTTCTGTACCTCAGAAAACAAGTAAGATTTTGGCCCAGGGAAGGAAAAAAAAGATATATCTTGCATTTGTCTATTAAGCTGCTACCCTTCTGTTTGAGAGCTGCGCGGGATAAAACTAACCTCATGCTGAATTTCATTATTACTCTGGCAATTTATTATTATTCAGTAGAAAAATCTATGAGCTGTTAACTTCTTCTTAGTGAATGTGGAGAGGGCTTTTTGGGTATTAAATATTTTCTAAGCTCATGATTACATTTTTGCACTGAGATATCTGAACTGGGACCAGAAATTGGCTCAGTAATAGGCTTTACTTTTGTTTAAATGTATATAGAGTTACTAAGGGCCATTAAACATTAAATTTTATCACCAATATGTGCTCTTGCTTTCCAGCTTCATGGTGAGCTAGAAAATAGCAACATTAAATGGCTCTGCTTTTTGTGTTTCCTCTTCCTGCTGCCAGCATCTTCAGAAACTGAGCTTGTTCTGCTGGTGGGACAGTGAGGTGTTGTCTTGGCTACTGAGATGCATAGCGTTGTGTCTTGAACGTATTAACTTTCTATTTTTAACATGCAGTCTGCTCTGACTGCACTTGTGCAAATGGCATCCAATGGCAAATGCCATCCTTAACCATACATGTTCACTTTGACTAAAGAAGACTTTCATGTTCCAAGGGAGGTGGGGGTGTCAGGTCTGCTCTTTGCTTCTTCTGTCATTGTTGACGCCCAGTTCTTGTTCTTTTCTGGCTGCTATCGCAAACACTTCCTCCTCTCACCTTTAGCACCAAGGAGCCAACTTTGCAGGGCTTGTCCCTAGCTGCTGGGGTGCTCCAGAGATGCATAAGTATCATAAAAAACATCAGGTAAGAACCTTTATATTCAAGCTAGTCCTTCAGGCTTAGCTCATTCTCTCTCCATCTTACTGCAATGATCATTATACATCTCTGAATAGGGCCAACTTCATTCACCTCCAGAAGAACTCTGGTGAGACCATTTCTAGTGAAACCAAAAATGATCCTCTTCCACTGGGGCTAAATAGGCAAGCAGGGTTGTGAACTTGCTTGTGCTCTGGCAGAGTTCAGAGAAAGTCAGGTCTTAAAGCTATATTGTATGGAATCATAGAATGTTTTGGGTTGAAAGGGACATTAAAGATCATCCAGTTCCAAACCCCCTGCCATGGGAAGGGATATCTTCCACAAGACCAGGTTGCTCAAAGCCCCATCCAACATAGTCTTGAACACTTCCAGTGATGGGGCAGCCACAATTTCCCTGGACAGCCTGTTCCAGTGTCTCACCACCTTCATAGTGAGGCATTTTTGCCTAATAGCTCATCTAAATCTACCCTCTTTCAGCCTAAATCCATTCTCCCTTGTCCTTTCACTACATACCTTTGTGAAAAGTTCCTTTCCAGCTTTCTTGTAGGTCACATTTAGTTACTGGAAGGCTTCCATAAGGCCTCTCCTGAGCCTTCTCTTTTCCAGGCTGAACAAGCCCAACTCTCTCAGCCTGTCTTCACAGAAGAGGTGTTCCAGTCCCTGATCATCTTCATGGCCCTCCTTTGGACTCACCAGACTTGGGGAGCATCAGAGCTGATCTATCTGAATAGCCCCTGAGCAGCCCCTCTGAGTGCATAGTGTTCAGCAAACAACCTATGTCTTGCCTCAATTTAAGTTTATCAGACCAGGTGTAATTTTCTTCCTGCCTTTTGAACAGCTTGGGAAAAGGCTGTGGAAGAGTTCAGGTAGGTGCCTCAGACTATGCCTGAAGGACTTCTGAGTATCTCGTTTTAGATTAGTGCGAACTGGTATAAGACTAAGCTTGAGAGAGTCTCAAGACGGGGTATGGTGACAGAACCTTGTCATCTTTGTCAGAATAGCAAATGTGTACTTAATCCCAGCAATGACTACTGAAAACAAACCAGCAACCTGATTATGAAAAAGACATATCAAATAGCTTGGAATGTCAAGGTAATAATATCAACCTGCGTAGATCTTGAACTATTTGCATTAAAATCTCTTCATGCGTCCTCGAACGGAAGCTTAACCCTCTCGTAAGGTGATAGGTTTCTAGAAGGCAAGGTGGTTGCTGGGTGCAACCATAAAATCTTCCCAGGAAGACATCTTTTTCTATCACCTGAATGATCCACTTCGTAACACG
The DNA here is from genome assembly GCF_028554395.1 of Pezoporus wallicus. Taxonomy (NCBI): domain Eukaryota; kingdom Metazoa; phylum Chordata; class Aves; order Psittaciformes; family Psittacidae; genus Pezoporus; species Pezoporus wallicus. Next base: position 956,109 of record NW_026637726.1, read on the forward strand.
GTCAAAAAGGTGAGAATGGGATTAAACTTTGCCACCTTTGCCTGCTTTAGGCACCCATTTCATTGATATGCTTTTTCTCTTTTAAAAGCTAAGCAGTATAAGCCATTTTGTGCTTAGCAGTCTTTGGGGAGAGTAGGCAAGCCACCGTTTGCATGACTAATAGCTGAGTTAAATGATAAGAAAACAAGGCTTCAAACTTGCTATGGTACAGGATATGCTTCCCCCCACCCCTTCCCCAGGGGGTGTTTGATCTAGATCAGGAGTATTATATAAATGGTAAGGAGCAATCCCAAGGCCTGGGAGCAAAGTTTATCCCTGGTGTGTATCTGTGACAGGGAAAAGTGGTTTAGCTCTGATTTGCTGTGATATTTACAAATAAATTGACAATTACTTAGCAGCACTTCAGTCATTCTGTGCGCACAGTCACAGAAGCTGGACCTGTTTTTTTCTCTCCCTAGCTTCTGAAGACTATTGCAAGTTTCTGACAAATTGAAAACCTATTGTTAAAGCTATTCATTTCAGTGGAATTTAAATGTCAAAAGTTGGCAATTGCTCCGACTCCTTTCCTTTTAGTCTAATAACTTATTAATATCAGCTTTGCTGATTGACTGGTCAGAATGTCAGCTCACAGGGATAAGGATGCCAGTCTTATCAGCACTTTAGGACACAGCTTGGACAGAGGCTAAACTTGGACAGAGCTAAACTTCAACCTTGGACACTTTAACCTTGCTGAGGTGGCTGGTGCTGACGTGTTGGGAACTTTGAAAAGGCAAATCAAACGCTGCAGCTCAGATGTGCTTCTTAAGGTTAGAAATGAGCCATAATGGACACCCCCACAACACCCCCATACATCCACACTCCACGGTACTTCATCTGCCTAACATTCCAAGCCCAGAAAAGATTCACAAAGTTAGAACCAAGGACTCAGTCTAAGGATTCAGAATAGCACAGTGCAACAGTGCAAGCGCTGAAAGAGTAGTGTGGAAGCATCTGGTTTTCACCAGAGTATTTCTCACTGTTACGTGGCACTCCGTGGAAATCAGGATGTGGTTATCTGTCAGCACTTTGCATACACAGGTGGATTGCAGCAGGCTTTTGGATTCTGTAGGCCACCCTTGGGCCACATATCACCTTTTTTCAGTTGAAAAGTACAGTTACATTGAAGTCAAACACCTCTATATTGTTTTTTCAAAGGGTGAAAAGACCTGTGCCTATGCACATTGGCTGTGTATTCTAAAGTGTTCGGATGGTAACAGGCCTTAAATCAGTTAGATTTGCTAATATCTGTTGAAGACAAAATTCTACATCGCTGATTGTTAAGTTCTTCAACATTGCTCATATCACCCAGCCCCTGAAGTTTTGGTCTCATCTGTTTAAAGCCTCCAAGTACAGTAGTCTCTATTCTTTGACAATCCCTAATTTTACAGCACAGAACATGAGAGCTCTGTGGTCCAAGGGATGAGAGCTCAGTCATTAGCAATTGTTAGAGCTACAGCATCAGCCTTGTTCCCCCATCAGCAAAAGCAGACAATTTACAGACACTAAATGCAGAATTAGGTATTGAATGCATTGCTGATGTATGCCAGGGGTCAGGAAAGCTGTCAGCTATGGGTAAATGGCAAGGCGATTGCCAGAAATCCTAGATAATCCTAGAGAAGGAACTACTTTCCCTGCAAGAAAATATTGGGAAAAGCATTGGTCCATTGGGTCCTGGAAAATTTCCTTTCTAAATCCAAATGTGGCCCTAAGTTTAACCTTGTGTGAATGGGCAAGACACCCCTATTAGTCATCTGAGAGCCTTCAGTAATGATCCCAGTGCCAGGACACCATGCTCTTGTATCCCATCCCTTGCTGCTGCACTCTGCAGCAGTCCAGAAGGCCCATTCCCAGAAAAGTTAAGATGTTTATTATAGGGAATGATTTACAGCAGCTGAGTAGAGGTTATGATGTGGAATCAGGCTCTCACTAATGAATCATATGGCCTCTGTTTTAATTCACCACCACCTTGATCATTGCTGAAAGGATGGACAATGAAAAACTGAGCTGTTTGTGATCCGTTAAACTTTTAAGACTCATTAAAAATCAGTAATAAATAGTTCTTCCTGCCCTTTGAAAACAGGAACCTGGGAAAGAGGGCAAACGAGGCTGTTAGGGAAGATAGAGAAATAAGGGAGAGAAAAATCAAAGTTTAAGCCTTCCAAAAAGAGGGGCAGCAGGCTGTTGTGATCCCATCTTGGCATCAGGCGACATGGTTTGTGTCATGATGGTCTACAATGGGAAGGAGGTGAGGTTCAGGAAGACAGAAAAGTGCCTGGGAGTAGTCCAAGCTCAGGTGCACAGCAGATTAGGAAGTGCAAATAAGGGGAAAGGAAGGTTTCTAGGTGAGCTCTAGCTTGCAGAAGGAGAAAGGCCCTTTCCATCTCCTTCCCTCCCTGCAGAGCGTCACTGCATCCAAAACTTAGGATCATATGGCAAGGAAGAGAATCTAGCCGCTTAGAGAGAGTACACCTGACTGTGGTCCCAGTTCACAAAACAACTTACTTATGATTAAGCATTGGTTAATTCTGTCTGCCTCATTTTGCCTTAGCTCTTCTCATGGTGTATTTACTGCAAGTGTGCTGGACCGCTCAGATCTAAGAAATGCTTTTAATGCACACAGGTGGCTGGAGCATCTTTCCATGATGCACCTGAGAAGTCAACAGTAGTTTCCTGCCTACCTGGTTTGTTTTAATTTAGCAAGGAAGAAATTTATCTCACAACATGTGCATCACTGATCGCTGACTGCATCAGTTTGTGCTGCTTCGGGAAGAGCATCCTTTCAGCCTCGCCGGTGCTGCAGCCCCGTCCCATTCATTTACACTCTGGTCCAGTTTTTACAGGGTGAATCTAGATTTTAGGTGCTGTGGTTACAGGGCGTTGTGAAGGTTCACTGATCAGACAGACTGAGAGCTTTAAAAGAGTGTCTCCTTAAGCAATTCAAATCAGATGTCCTGAAAATCACTTATGAAATAGATCATTTAGATCCTTATAAATGCATGTGAAATTGTTTCTTGCTACAATAAATGTGGAGATCAGAATAACGTTCAGGGAAGATTCCAGAACAACAGCATTCAACTCTTTCTACAATTTAAACAGTTCAGCACGTGATTCTGTAAGCATCCCTTTCAGACAGAAATGCATCCTCGCTCCTCATACCTGAGAGTTTGAGCAGTAACAGTTCAAAAGCAGTCAGAAGGAGCAGAATCAAGACTATTTCACAGAACCTGCTATGCAGTCTTGTGCTCGCCCACTCTCCCGTATGTCCCTGCTGCAGTGATTTCCAGTTAATTCTCTTCCATCAGTGCTGTTCTGGTGGTTACAGAGGCTTTTTTTGCCAGCTTGACTGTTTAACAAGCCAGAAGGGAATGACATGAGACAGGGTGCCAGGCACTTACCTGTAAGCAGCAGAGCAGACACCAAAATTTGAGACATTTTCAGAGACATGGTAAATTACCCAGCGAGTGTCTCCTTTGTAAAACAGAAGCAGTCATAGGGTTTTATACTTTGTTATCTTTAGGTCTATAAATCATTTACCAGGTACTTGTAAATCGTTGGTGCAGGCAGAGGGCAGGGTACAGCGCTTAGTTCAGATTTGTCCTATATGCCTCTCTGTTTGTACACTTTGGACTCTGCAAGCTGAGCCTCAGATGAGCCATAATGCCGTATTATTGTGCGGATGGATTAACTTCTCCATAAACCTTATAGCACAGAGTAGCACTGTGGGCTTGTTCTGGGCACACTGAACAGGCAAGTGTCTGTGAGTCAGTCTCCTGCATTTCCGAGCATTGTTTTCCCCTCGTCGTGCTAATGGGCACGAGTGGTTTATGGTCTGATGTGAATATGAATGGTGGGAAATGGTGTTAAATCCCCCTGCTCCGAGAGCTGTGCCTAAGTATATGGTATATTTTAGCTGTATAATGCTTGGATTGACAAAGATAAACCTACGATAAAACTAAGTACTAGGGCACAGAGGTCAGGGGGTGTTGGGTTCCTGCCCTGAACTAGGCACTGGTCACAGGGTCTCTCATTGGTGTCTGGACATTGCAGCGTGGGACATCCCAAGTTTACGCTGTCTTACCTTTGCCATCTCTCCAGTTAGATGCTGTCTTTTCACCCACAGCTCACTGTCAGTAATGGTTGTCTTGCTGCAGACCAGTTTATCTTCATCAGCTCACCCACACCGATGAAAACGGGTCGTGGAAAAGCTAAGCTTTATTGGTGGGCTCATTGAGGTGAGCTGATCCGCAGCTCACCCGCGCAGGCGCGCGTGTACTCAACAGTCCTTACGTCATGGAATTAGACCTTGCTGACGTTACAGGTCAGGGACCAGACTCCATGCTGACAGGCACTAGTACTTCATTCTTGCATTCGCAGTGAGAACCATCCACAGTGGCTGGAGCAAAGGTCTTTTGGGAGGTAAAAGAGCATTTAGGTATGCAGTACAGAGCCTCGCAGCTTTTGTCGATGCACATTGGTGGGCAGGAGGGGAGAATATCGAACAGCAGGTCTGAGAGTGGAATCCTTAACCTTGCAGTAGGTTGTTTCAGAGCTTCAGTATTGTTTTAGTCTTGTTCTAAAATAAATAAGTAATCAAGCCCACCTAGTAAATTATGGATGGAGGCAAGTGCTCTGCTCTCTGGTGCCACGTTAACAAGGGATATTAATTACCCAAACTCATGATCAGCTTTGCCCATCTCTGAGCTGCTAAACTAGATGTTAGATGTCAGCATTTTTGTGCATTAGCATGGACCTGCCTTTCTGTTGCAGTTTCCATAGCAGAGGTTTTTCCTCCCAGTTCCTAGTATAATGCATGGAAAAATAGGTGTCATTTTATATTTGTTGCAGTTACCTCTGCTTCAGTGTGCAGTCTGCTTGGAGAGAAAAGCGCTGGTGATTTGGCCTAGGCCAAAAGAGTTTATAGCAGCCAGTAAGAATTCACTGCTACCTGGAAGGAGAGCACAGGGAGTCATGCTGGACTGGCAACAGAAACCAAAGACCTAGGCTCTGAGTTCAGAAGGATGCAAGGGTTGCTCTGCTGTAGAGTGGGATAGTGATCAGCTGGATTAGGCAATGATACAAGATCTGGAAAACAGCTAAACTGCAGACAGCCTGTCCTGGGTGTAGAGATCCATGATACCTGAAGACTTGTACTGCTTTTGTTTCATCTCCTTTCTTGCCACCCTCCCTTTCCTGTCTGATTTTGGTCTCATGAGATTTGTCTTCCTTCTTGTTGCATGCTCTGCAACTTAACATAAAATAGAGCCATGCCCATAAACCCCAGCTTCTTTAGACTGGACAATTTATAAGTCTCTTATAAGGAGAGTGGCTTCTCAGTGTGCTTTTCCTTTCCTCTTCTCATGTGTCCTACCCCAGTCCTGCTATCTCCCAGTCTCACCTCTTCTCAGAATAGCCCGTGTTCTTCCTGAAGCCCTGTAATGTATATTTAGTCCGGGGCTTGCAAATGTCCAATTGGCTCACATACAAAATCTTTTAGGAGACAGATGTGTTCTTAGCTGTTCTTTGAGGCCATTATATAGGCAATCTGGATGTCACTAAAAACTCATGAAAAGCATGAATGTGTTCGCTGAATGTAGAATTTTAGCTGTTAATCACTAACAGTTATACAGGCTGCAATTTTTGGATGATTTATAACTTGGCCCAATGGCTCAAATTTTCATATGGAGGAATGAATCATCATATCATTTTCATTTGATGCCCTCCCTCTCTTGTCAAGTTTCTATTCCCTACTTTAAAGCACAGAAAACTTGTTCAAAGGAGTTGTCATCAGGATACTCAGTGCAAGTTAAACCCCCCCCCCCCCCCCCCCAGCACATCCTTGTCTCATTTGCTGAAATAGCTGAATATTGGCTGAAATGCTTCCAGAAAACGGCAGCCTGAGGCAGACACCTGAGATATTTATTATTTATTTTAAATACTTTAAAAAAATCAGACCAAAATATAGAAGTTTGATTGAGTTACAGACAAGTGAGAGTAGAATCATATGAAGGGATGTTTCAAACAGTCTTCAGTGGTACCAGTCTTTCAATAAGGTGTAAGACAGGCTTCAAACAGCAAAGTCTACGTTTAGGGAAAAATCAGAACATTCTTTTGCATTTCATAATCTTAGACAATAAATCACCAGTTTGGGGGAAAATCAATGTTCTTCCCCTATTAGCATCATTTTTATTTTGATTTTCTTTCAGGAAAAAAGAGTAAAACCCCCAAACTGTCGCTGATTATAGCTGAAAGTTTTAGGAAGAAGAGGAAGAAGAAGAGGTTGGGCTCACCTTAAAAACATTCTAGGGAAGATGATGATGACTTGCTGTGCAATGAGGGCTTTGTCTACTTGCATATTTTTCCAATGCATTTTTCACTAGTGAAGTAATAAAATAGCTAATTTGTAATACAAATGAGAGATAGGGGAGCTGAATATCTTTAAGATCACTTATGAAGTCAGCTAACATAAAGTTATTGGGAAGGATCAAACAGGTAGGAAATCATATACATAGTCTGGGTTAGGGAACAAAAACTAAGATAAAGTTGAACATTTTGAGCTGGAAGATCCACTTTTTTTCTCCCTTGGGACCTGCTTCACACTTACACGTGTGTCTCCCAGCAGGAAACTTAATTCATTTTATCCAATTTTGCCATCTAAGTATAATGTTAATCTTTCAGACTTTATAAGCTGTTGAAAAATGTCACCTTTTTCTGGTGTATTTAATATCCAATTCCTCATTTGTTTCGGCTTGTCTAACATTTACCAGTTCTGTTTGTTCATCTCTAAGACATCTTTGACTTAAGTGGATGTGCCTACACCATTGTCGAACTTTATTCTTTAAGTATCTGAAAGTGCCTGTTTTGCTGTGGTATCTTTTTGGAGCAGAGGTGAGACAAGACTAAGGTAATATTTAAAGGAGCATAAAACGTGCAGGATATAAAAAACCTCTCTCAAAACAAATCAAGCATTCATAAAACGTTGTATCTGGAGAGTAATCTACTCTAAGGACTCAAACCAGGATGCGTATAAGCAGCGTAAAGAGCCCACAGGTTTCTTTTACCTTGACTTGTTTAGCATTCTCTGCTTGATTTAGTATAGTTAGACTGAGCAAGGAGATAGTGCAAAGGCAGACTTGAGACACCGAAGTGAAGCAGACCTCTTCCAGCAGCTATGCCTTAGGAGTACAGCGTTAAGACCTGTCTTACTGGGTTAAACTGGAAGCATGGCATCACTTGCCTGACTGTGGCCAGCAGCAGAGGTATGCCAGCATACCTTGTATACAACAGTCACATTGTGGTTAAGGACTTGAAGTCAGAGGCAGCAGCTTAGTGTTTAATGTTTCTTGATAGATTCTCAATACCTTAGGTTTGTAACCAGTTGTAAACCACACCTGAACCAGGTGCTGTGCTGAACCCTGCACCTGACAATTGTTTTGGCCATTACTTTTGTCTTATAGGCAGAACCTGGCTATGTAACTCTGCATGCTGTTTCTTGCAAGGGTAAGAAGGCTGAATTCTTGCTGCAATTCAATAGAAAAGACAGGAGTTGGCAGGAGTTTGGGGAAAGTGCTGGGGTTTTGTTTCAGTGGTTTTGGTCAGTCACTGATTCCAGCTACTGTATTCTATATTCTGCTTCCACATAGCACAAGTCTTGGAAGACACCTGCCATCAGCCTGGCACTGAGGGTATGTATCCACACATGTCCTAAGGGAACTCTAGTTCCAGCCACCACAAGCAGTGCAGGGGACGATGCCTCTCTGAAGTCACCAAGGCCCTAAGAAAGTTAAGTGCACTGTGTGGACTAACCTACCTTTACGAGCTTTTCTTCCTTATAGGATTTCATTATTCATTATTCCCAATTTGTATAAACCTGTGTGCAGTGGAATTGAGCTAAGACCTACAGAGAGGTCTAATGTGAGCAAGTCAGCTGGTCCTTTATTGGTCACTATTTCAAATGCTTTGAAGTAAGCCAGTTGGCATACAGCAAGGCATTTAGCATAGCAGGATTGTGCCTTTTTCACCTTCTGGCTTGGAGATGTGCTTTGGTTCGTTTCTTTATTACAACCAGCTACAGCTCTTGGTAAACCCATGTTTGCCTGTGCCAAACAGCAACCACCAGTGCCATCCTGTTTCTCTCAGGCTTGAGCACTTTATTCCTGTCACCTTTATGACAACCAAGGGCATGAGTAGCTCCGTCTCCATGGAGGGCAGAAGGTAGGACTGCTTTAACTTGCCTTCTTATTCCAGAATTGCTCTGTGTAGAGCTCTCCCCTTTCAATGACGTCCTCCTTAGCTTGCCAATTGCAGGAGCAGGTGCTGGAAATGGCCCTCAGCTCACCCCTGAATACCTCCAGGCTGCTATCTGCAGCAGGGGCTGCTCCCACAGATCAAGAGGAACAGCTGGGATCAAGGACAGGAGCCATCTGTTTAAGCCTCTCAGTCTGCGAGTGACTTGGAGCCAGGGTCAGAGAGCATCCTCCTCCCTTTGGTGGTCAGAGCGCCTAGCCATGTACAGTGGGAGTTCAGTTGCTCTTTGGGTGCAGTGGGGGGACCTGGGCTGGGATGATGCCAGAGTGAGCATCTGTGCCCTGGTATTTGGGCAGCATGGCCGTGTCTCAGAGACACCACATTGATTTGCTCTTCCTCTGGATTTCTGGCATGTCGATAGTACTCAGCAGGCTTGTTCCTTCCATGCCCCCAACCATTCTCATCAAGTCCCCTACAGGCATAATGCACAGGCTCAAAACTCATAGTTCTTTTCTTAACACATGGCAAGTGACCAGCACAACCAGTGACTGTGGTTTCCTTCATTTTTATTGGTACAAAGTTTAGGAAAGGATGTCAACATTCCAGTAACTGGCCTAGAAAGTCGGATAATCATTGCTTTGAATGGTCATCTTGTTTGCAGAGCCATGACCTTCATACATGACGGTAATGTCCACGAAATACATCTCTTGTTGCTGAGACTGAAATAGCCAAACTTTTAATCTCCTTTGCAGAGCATTTACTATGGTACATAGACTGTTTTTCTGCATTTGCAGCAACTTCATTATGTTTTATGTTATGACTGATTTTGTACATATTAAGTGTCCTATTTTAAGGAGAAACTGGGTGTATTCAATGCACAGAGAATTTGGAGGAGCTACAAGCGTATGGATTGTCTAGAACTGTTTCCTTTTTAACCCTTGAACTCAAGCACAGGTCCAAGGTGTAACTGAGCTGCCAGCTCAGTCAGCACCACTGATAACTCTGACACTTGCCTTGTTCTTAGTTCATGTGAATACAGCCTGCCCCAGTGTAAGGAGAAAACAAGGTGGCATCAGGCTGCCAAGAAGCAGGAGCAGTGTGAAGAATCTCCAAAAGAAAGACTGTCAGTACTTTATGTACTGAATGCCTGCTTCCTGTTCTGTGAAAGATTGTGCTGTCTCAATGCCTTTTTTGATGTTTTTAAACTTCAGGTTTCTGCTTTAAAATCCCCTATGGTGGTATGACCTGTGGTTCTCATGGTGGCAGCCAGAAAGTGTCACGGCATTCCAGACAGGTTGCTGCTGTTAGATCTTGCTGCAGTGTAGATATTAGCTGACAGCTCTTGGAGCTGCTCTAATCCATCACCCCTGATTCACAATAGGGCAACCATGGCTTGCAGAGAAAACAAACACACCACGCTCTTGATGTAGTATAAGGCCACATCCACAATATTCTGCATGTGTTTCTTGCCTTTTTTGCCAGCAGTGATTTAGAAACTGTGGTAGATTCAACTTGAAGCAATTTTAAATGCAGTATTCTTTAAGTCCCTTCTCTTCTGGAAATTAATACATATTGCTGCCTCTGCACGGATTTGGGACAGTGTTTATGAAGTCAGGCTGATCTAGCCAGGCCAGGACCTGCTGATTCTGCTCCCACTAACACGCATACTTAGAGGGAGAGCATCTGGATGCCAGTTCTCAGCTAAGACAATAAAGCTGTTGGGAGTGTCCTCTGCTGTCACCCTTTTTTACTTACATAGTGCAGCAGTTTCTAACATCTATAAACAAATAAATGTTTTAGCTTCTTCTAAAGTCAATTTTTATTACTACTTCTCAATAGCTGAATAACGTAACCAAAAGAATTTACTTTGACGTTTAGGATTGAGAGTCAAACCATAGCCTGCATTCTTGTAGTCCTATCATAAAACTGGGAAATTAGTGTCTCTATGAGAAATGTGGGGAATTCTATAACTAAAGCGATCTGAGGAGCATTTTCAGTGCTGTCACAAACCATAGTGGGGAATTAACTGCTATTGGTGTGACTTATACCACAGGTGTATTTAACAGAGTCAAGTTAAATCCTTGTTCTGTGAAGTCCATCTGTTAATCTGGCTTCGGTCCTCCTGTCACCTGCTGTTGTTGAATGTGGGATGAACTGATCCTTCTGTGCGCTTGGAAGATAAGGTTTTAAATCTCATCATAGTGGTAAAGCAGGGATAGATGCACCAGGAATGGAGCTACCCAGGTATAAAACCCGGTTTGATCTCTGATTACAAAAAATACACGTCTGCATTCCATTACGCTATCAAAAAAGTGGGTTGTTGGGGTTTTGTGGTATCAGATTAAATATATATATATATATTAGCTTTATGACTTGGTAGCAAACACCACTGAGAGTGTTTTGCATCACTACTGAAAGTGTTGAAAATAAATGTACAGAATACAATATAGAAAAAATTTTAAACCATAGTTTGAGAAAAGGGTTAGGTGTTTTGGTCAGCCTATTGCTGTTTAGAAACCTTTAAGAGAACCCTTTGCAATTGTGTGTTTGAAGCACCAGAAAAAGCTGCTTTCATCTGACTCTGTATGCCTGAAACTGATACTGCTCCTGATGATTAGCACTAAATCAAGTAAGCAATCTAAACCTGCGTTGGCATGATGGAGACATAGGTTAACGTCTCTGAGCCTTATGATTTCCATGTTCCTGTTTATTGTGGGTGTAGGAAATTAAGGTTTCTCTCTCACATTAACTAATATACCATATATCATGCTATCTAGTTTGGATTTAACACCTTTGAATGCAAAACCTTGCGTTGAAACTGGCACATTTCTTTGGGGGAAAAATGACATTTTATCTTTTATTTGTTGTAATAAATTAGTTTCGCTCAAAATTTCCCATAGTCATTTCAACTAGTGTAGAGAGGATCCAGTATTTAGCTTGTTGATGTTGACTTACTTTGTCCTTTTAGCACAGTTCCTCAAAGAAGCACTTGTGGCTGGCTTTGTGTTATCATCTCCAATGACCAAATAGAACACGCCTCTAAAACTCCTTTATTGGGCATGCAGATTTATTGCCTTCACTTTCATTGATTAATGGGATGAATGCTTTAAAATAACTACCAAGAATAAAAGAGAAACGGTACAGTGGGCAAGCTGCTGGCCAAAGTTACTTCATAATGTGAAAAAGCCAATAGCTCAGTAGTACTATGTGGGGAAATATTCCTTTTTAAGTTTAATAATCTTTAATGGAAGTACAAAAAAAAACCCAACAAAAAGTAGTTCAAAATTTAATTCTAGAGATTTTGTTTCTAGCCAAGTTGCCTTTTCCAAGAACTGAAGCAATTTTTGGTAAAGTCATAAAGGCTAGGAAGTCACCCTTTATAATTCAAACATTCTTAAAGTGAAAAGTGCCTGGATGCAGGACTGAAATAGCACATCAAGATAAAAGGGAATGGCAAGCATTTTTTCAGCTTTCACAGGAGAATATCTGTGCTTCGACAGGAGGTGGGAGAGAAATTTCTTATGACTATTTCCAGAAAGTCATTAAGTAAAACGCGCCACAAAAACAGGGTAAAACAGAAACAGTGTATTGGTAAGGTGTTAATTCATTAATGTGCTCCATGAGCTCAGAGATACAAAGTACATTGAGTTTCTTGATGACTGCCTGGTAGGCTGGAGACAGGGCAGTGAAGGAAGGGTCATTTTAGATGTACTTTGTGAGTTAAAGAGTCCTTCTCTACCGTGCAAGAAATTAATGTTCTTTGAGTTGCCCATTGATAGGCTGTGTCTTGAAGTTTATAGGTGAGATTATTGTAGCACAGAATGAAGCAGTTACAGAGATATTCCTGCCATGCCTTTCCTCTTGTCATTGACAAGGCTGCAGGAAACCTAGGCTTATCTCTGCCTGGTTCCTTTGCTGCCAAATATTCTAATGCCTTGTAAAATTCTGCTTTTTCACTTACTTTGCTTCCCCCCCCCAGACTACATGGTCTTGATGGTGATGAAATGTAATGGAGAAGATCTCTCTAACCATATAATTACATATAAACATATGTAATTTGTTTATAGAATTATATATGCATATAATATAATCAGGTAGGAAGGGGCAACTGTGACAAGGAAATCTCTCAGCAGTTTGGATCTTGCCAAACCCGTGGCAGTTGGAGATGTGGAACCTAATCCACACCAGTAGGATTCAGATGTTAATAAAAATGAGCAATGAAACGACAAAGTATCAACCTTCGGAGGCACTCTCAAATGTCAGATCGTTCCTGTGATGCTGTAGATGCATCCCAGGCAATTCCCTTGGCAAGTGCTATATGTCACCGACGCACGTTCAGCAAAGCACTCCCCTTGGTACAGATATCAGATTGAAATACTGGGGCCCTAAAAGTTGCATGTCAACATCTGGAATGCCTAATGGCTATTTTGTGATTTCTTAACTGTCCCCGAGGTGTTTAAGCTTTCTGACCTTCCCCTTGCATCAGCAGCACTCTCGGCTTCATTTCTTGTGCAATATTCAGTAGCTTGCCTTCGAAAGCTTTCCACCTCTTAATCCTCTTATTGTCTTCCTTGATATCAACCCTAACTGCTGACATGACAGCTTTTTCCAATATGCATGTGAACTAAATGGTTTGGATAAAAGCCAAGGAACATCTTTGCCTCCTGGAGAATTGCAGTAAACAGATATTGCATTAAGACCTTGCAACCCAAAGTCTAAAAAAAAAAAGAGAGAAGCCTAGAAAACTATTGCCTGAAAGAGAACTTAATTCTATCAAGCTTGTGAAGGACACAAAGGGCTCACTGCTCTTGGTCAGACTCATTTGCTGTGGGGTGGTCAGCATCACTGAGCTTGCCACAGATGAGTACAAATGGCTTTGAAGCCTAAATCACATCTCTTCCACAGAGTGGCTTTATTCTGCTCCTGCAGATGACTTGCTAAAGCAAAAACTAAAGCATTTTGCCTTTTTGTTTTGTTCTGGGGTTGTTGGGGTTTTTTGGTTGGTTGGTTGGTTGGGTTTGGGGTGGGTTTTTTTGGTGTTTTTTTACCTTCTTTCTTTTAAGCAAGAGCTTATTCAGGACTCCCTTCCCTGCTGTGCAAGTCAGCCACAGGGCAGTGTGGTCCAAGGCAGTGGCTGGAAGCACCATGCCACTGTGCCAGTGCCACCTCCCTGGGTGGCTTGATGTGCCAGGTAGCTGGCTCAGCCTGCTTCCTCCTGCCATTGCCTCCATCAGTTTACTGAGGGCAGGTCCAGGATGGTGTGTGTGGAAGGAGGCCCATTCTGCCCCTGATATTGCTTTCCTCTTCCTCAAAGGGGAGTGACCCAGTCATCAGTATTGGGCTTCAAAGGAAGAAATGGCTTTAAAGGAAGAAATAGCTTTCTTCTTTTCCCCGTTGTTTGCATCTGAGGAGGAGGGAGGGAAAGGGGGGAGAAATCTGTTGTGATTGCTCCTGTGTGGGAGAGGCCTTCAACTCTGACTCCCCTTGCTAACAGGTTTTTTAGCGTTGCCATCCACACAGCTCTGCAGAGGCAGTGTTTCTCAGAAGCCATAAAGGGATTCCTAAATAAGAGTAATTTTAAACAGTTCTGCACATTGCTGAGAGTTTGAAGACCTTTGGGGCCATATATGAGTGTGCTCATGCCACTCAGCACTACCTAACGCCTCCTCCAAGCTGCCTGACATGGTCCTTGGGTGCTCTGGAGGCTGCAGTGAGGAAAGGGCATGTTCTCAGCATCCTGCTGCCTTGGAGCATCTTTGCCTTGAGTTGGTGTTTCCACAGTCCTCAGGGGGGAGCCGGCTGCAGCATGGTGCCTGTGTACAGGAAGGGGAAAGCTTCTACCCCTGAGGCAGGAATGCAGCAGTGCAATAGGAAACAGGGGAGAGAAAAAACTTGATTAAGGCAGCCCTTGAAGCCCTTCTGCTTCTCTGGGGATGTCACAAGGGAGCGCAGAGTCCTCGCTTTCAAAGGCCTGTTCAAGCAAACTTCCTTTTTTTAGGTTGCGTGAGTTGGAAGGATTCATTTTTCAGCCTAAAGGTCCTGTCAGTGACTTTGTAGTGTTGATTTTCAGAGACTCGCGAGTGACCAGACTTGATGTATCCACTGGTAGGCACAGTGAGCCCCTTGATAGGGGAAGTGATGCTAACTGCCCCAGGGAAGCATATGGAGAGTGCTGGTCTGTGACCAGCTCTTCTGTTTAATGCTTCTGCCTGCACAGTCTCAGGAGTTGAAAGCTCAGCTTTGGAAATGTCAGGTGATGACATTTTCATCTCCCTTTGAAAACTACCCCACAGTCAAATGGATCTTGCCTTTTAGGAAGCTTTTTTCCTTTTATTTTCTTTTTTTTTTCCCCTAAACTGTCTTTACGCTTCAAATAGAAGGCGTGCATGATCTGCTTTTGGGTGTAAAAGCCTATTTCTTGGCGTTACTGGCATCAGTATGCACGTTAATGTACTGTCAGCTCAGTTTCCTTGCAGCAAAAGGTTTTTGTGTTTTCAGGTGAGCCGTTTTCAAGTGACCTTTCTGTTCCTGGTTACCGATAGAAGAGGAATAACTGCTGCACAGAGCTGAGCCTTCTCAGGTGTTTTCTGGCAGCTGATCTTACTGGGAACTGGACCTAGGAACTGCTCTAATTCCTCTAACAGCACCACTTTCTGACAACAAGGCTCCCACTATTATTATTACTGTTATTAAATAGGAGACTTCTAAAATAAATCTTTTTATGATGCTGTGATGTCTCAGAAGCTGGCTTTCACTTGTGCTCCTCCCTTCTTCCTCCATGTATATTATTTGCTTTGCTTGCTGCCAGGAGCATCAGATGCAGCCTTGAACGAAGGCCAGCATTTGCATAGCTCTCATCAGGTTTGAAAGGGATGCCATGACAAGTTTCCTTTCTGCACAGCTTGGAACAGAATGAAATATGGCCATATGTAGAACACAACCGCAGTAAATGGGGTGGGGGGAATGCGGTTAGAATAGCACATCAGAATATTTGATCAGCTCTCTTCTGGGGGGGTGAAGGAAAACTTCCAACCAAAAGACTTAACTTCCTGACTGACACATTCTGTTTTCCAGCTGGTAGAGGTGAGCTAAAAGGAAAACATCTACTGTGTTATTTGGACAATAGGTGTGGTGTGGACCCCAAGGAAGGTAGCTATAGAAAGGATGAACTGCATGGCTAAAGGAACTTTCCTTTAAACTAATGAAATACCATACGTATAGGATCATTTATTTATTATAAAAGGAAAAAAAAATCTAGATCAATAAAGGACATGTGTACGTTATTTTATGAGAATAAAAAATTAATAAGAGGATTGGGGGTTGCTTTTTATTATTTCTAAGATGACTGTGCATTTTTTCTAAATGAATGAAATATGAAATTGATCTTCAGAGAAGCCTATCTGACTTGCTTTAAGCAGTAGCACCACCACATGTCAGGAAGCAGCCAGAGGTCCCAGGCACAGTGTTAACTCTTCATTCTGTGATTAGAAAAACACTCATTAAAACCTGCTTTAAGGAAAGCATCCAGTAGTTCTTATTAAACCTCTAAAAGCAGGATATTAGTCACAGTTTGCAAGTCAGATCCATTTTCCAGCTAAATATCCTTCCTACAGCTCTTCATCCAGCTTTGCTCGGTTTTAGGGCATTTCTCATGCCATGTCTTAATAGTGCAGGCTTGCAGAGAGTCCTCCCTGCCTGCTGCATTGCCCTCTCTCCAGAATTCCCATTTCATTACTCATTTGCTGCAGCTCTTGCTGTGTTGTCCCTTAGGTTTATCAGTGCGTGTTGGGATCCTCTGGCAGAAGAAGGTGAAAATCTAGCAGAAAAGAATCACTATCTTGCTGATGTCCTGAAAACTGCTTTTCCCTTTAAATAGCTAGTACGCAAGAATTAAGTTTGGGACTCTCTTGCTCTCTTAGACTTCTTAGATAGTCACATTGAGAAATCAGAAGTGCACTTGAGAGCTCTTTTTGCTCTGAATTCTCCAGTTTCCTTGTCCTGTGTAGTTAGTTCCAGGGAAAGTGAACATGGGCTCGCACTGCTGCGTATTTTGCCTTCCTGCGTGGTCACACAGGCAGTTTTCTAGAAGTACTGGCTCACAAATGACTGTCATGGTGGTAACTTTGATTGGAGACTCTGTAGTAAAAATTCACATAGTTTTGCCATTGACTTGCAAGTTGGCGTACAGATAGCATTAAATAGGGCCATGAGGATGATCAGGGGACTGGAGCACCTCCTGTATGAAGATAGGCTGAGAAAGTTGGGGCTGTTCAGCCTGGAGAAGAGAAGGCTGCGTGGAGACCTCATAGCAGCCTTCCAGTATCTGAAGGGGGGCTATAGGGATGCTGGGGAGGGACTCTTCATTAGAGACTGTAGTGACAGGACAAGGGGTAACGGGTTCAAACTTAAACAGGGGAAGTTTAGATTGGATATAAGGAAGAAGTTCTTTACTGTGAGGGTGGTGAAGCACTGGAATGGGTTGCCCAGGGAGGTTGTGAATGCTCCATCCCTGGCAGTGCCCAAGGCCAGGTTGGACAGAGCCTTGGGTGCCATGGTTTAGTGTGAGGTGTCCCTGCCCATGGCAGGGGGGTTGGAACTGGATGACCTTAAGGACCCTTCCAACCCTAACTAATTTATGATTCTAAATCATTCTGGTATGACAATGCTCTCATTCGTAGCTAGCTCCTCTCCAGAGAAGAAGATACAGGTGGTTGTAGTGGGGAGTCCTTAACTGTCTAAAGAATGTTTTCTGGCTTTCTCTTGCTGTGTTTATATTTATATATTTCTTTTCAAGACAGCATTTGCCCTTTTTTCAAGTAGCCAAATAGCCTTGTAATCAAAGAGATTTCTCATTGGATATATTTGTTGTTTCATGACACTGCCAAGTAGATAATGTAAAGTCTGTGTCCTTTTGGTTTGGCACAGACTGAAAATAAGCTGTTCCTAAAATGGGGTTGCCAGGTATCCTTGCAAGCCTGCTCTTCATATTTAAGCTTTTGAAAGATGGGAACACGTGGATTTTCCTGAGAAACAGAGCCCTTTAGCTTCAGTGGGTATTAGTACCTACAGGATTTGCTGACTCTGTGTGTTAGCACAGTTGCGATGGGGCAGTGAATCAGCCAGCTGACTGATCCCAGTTGTGAGATGCCACTTGCTATTAATGGTGTTATTTCTTATATCAGACATGGGAAAACTGCCTTTACTGCTTCTGAATGCTGAAGGTCGATATAGTCACGCTTCTGAAGTATCCAGAGCATTGTATTAAATGTAATGCAAATATCAGCTAAGTTTTAAATAAATCTTAATATTTATAG
Source organism: Pezoporus wallicus (assembly GCF_028554395.1). Classification (NCBI taxonomy): domain Eukaryota; kingdom Metazoa; phylum Chordata; class Aves; order Psittaciformes; family Psittacidae; genus Pezoporus; species Pezoporus wallicus. The sequence continues at coordinate 973,706 of NW_026637726.1, forward strand.
TTTGATATGAGCAGAGAGTGGATCAGGACAGTGGAGTTTCATCTCTTGTCACTGAAATCTCTCTCTGGCTTCTGCCAGTGACTCCAGCTGAATTTCAAGACCGAAAAAGGTATGCGTGTGTTGGCTGTATCAAGTTTGTGGGGCAGAGGAAAAATGTATTAGATGCCTACCAAGCTGAATAGATAATAACATATACTTGAGTTTTGATAATTGCTATGTTTTGAAGTGTCATGAATTATAATAGCACTGAGGAAAATACTGTATGTTTTTGAAAATATGCATTGCACAATTTAGGGTATTACCTAATGAATGCCTCATAGGCACAATTCAGTAACTGAAAAGCCTGCTCGTGTTTCAGAGAAAGCGAATGATTTCATTTATTGGGGAGGTTTTTCTAAATGGACTAAAGGCTCCAACATTATTAGCTGCTAACAACAGATTAGGTCTAAGGATTTGCTTTAAATCATTGGCTTATGACCAGTTGTATCTGATTTTAAGTAGTTGTTCATTTAATGACGAGTTCCAAAAAGAGGTGGGGTAAAGTTATATGAGCATGTGTAGTGAAAAGCTAATGACTTATCTAACCCACTGTATAGATTACAGTTGTTACTAATAATGCAGATGAAGCTCTAGAATACTTATTTTCTGGTTATCTCTAATATTTCAGAAATGCTTGTGGATTTTTAGCCATCCTGCCTCCTATTGTCTCAAAGGTAGCATTTCAGAAGAACGTTACCAGTTGCTACTCATATTCTTGCTTTATATTGAGGTAGTTTCTAACTGATCTAGCTAGGGAAAACAGACTACTTCCTTGGTACCTAAATTCCACAGGACAACTCTGGGACCAAAATGATGGTTTCCTTCTCCACAAACTTTGTTTATCCTCAAATTATCATGGACACAACAGCACTTGTACAGCAAATTTAACCCGAACATGTTATAGTAGAGGCATCAGATGTGTTTCCATTGATTTTAAATAGATGAGCATCTATTTAAACATCTTGACAAAAAGCTTTTGAGGGTAATCAGCTCTTTCCTTATTTTATTACATGTGAATGGGAGAAGATTTGATGTTTTTCACTGAGAAAGAAGCAATAACACAAGCACTGCTCTTGGAAAGGAGGTCTCAATGAGACTGTTTTTCTTTAGCTGTCACAAAAGCAGTTTAGATAAAGCTTTGAATTAACTCTTTCTTCAGTCTGATCAAATTTAAGTCTTGTGGGTATTTAAGTGAGTGATGGCTCTAAATCAACTGTTTATATTGTTTTGAGTAACGTGTATAAAACCATGCTTGGCAAAAGTGAAATTTGTCATCTTTTCTTTACAAAGGAAGTCTAAGATCTTGCTTCAGAAATCACCACCTGTGTTTCCTAAGTGTACTTCATGATGGAAAAGGAAGTTTGTTATGTGGAGGGTCTTTGAAACAGCTGAAAAGTAAGAAGATACCTGACTGTCAGTCATGACATGCTGCTTAATGTCTTATGGTGAGCTACACGTCCTACTTCATCCTCCCAATCCAGCCATTCCTCCTGCCTCTCTGACCACACTGGACAGCATAAGGGAGAAGCCACATGCAGTCCTCCTTTACAGGGTGAAGAAAGAGCTTCACAGAGCTGGGATCAAATAACCCATTTCTTGCGTGACTCGATGCAACTGTGGATTTTATCGATGCATATAGATATCTTAAAGGTGGTGTCAAGAGGAGGGGGCCAGACTCTTTTCAGTGGTGCCCACTGACAGAATAAGGGGCAGTGGGCACAAAATGAAACACAGGAAGTGCCATCTGAATATGAGGAAAAACTTCTTCACATTGCAGGTGGCAGAGCACTGGAATGGGTTGCCCAGAGAGGTTGTGGAGTCTCCTTCTTCGGAGATAGTCAAAACCTGCCTGGACATGATCCTTTGCAACATGCTCTAGTTGAACCTGCTTGAGCAGGAGGGTTGGACTGGTTGGTGTCCAGAGGTCTCTTCCAACCCCCAACCATGCTGGGATTTCATGTGTTGCAATACACCAAAGCACAGATTTGAAATGTGCTTTTTATGTGTTGTCTCTAGTGACTTTCCCCCACCAAATATATAACTCGATAATAAGGTTATTGCTATAATAAACTCTTACAATAGAGGACTGTGGACAGCAGTGGTGTTCTGTGAAATTTTGTTTTATTAAGAATTGTAATAAGAGCTCATGATGACACCACAGACTGTGAAACAAAGATAAGGAACGTTGTACAGGCTCTGTTTGTGATTGAGCTTTTTCTGATGGAAAATACTCTGGAAGCACGCTGTAGTTTTCTTCCACTGCTCATAAGAGAAAAGGGTTGCTTCTGTGGGAAAAGTAAATTATCTTTGTCAGCTGTTTGCTTAGTCATTTCTCCTTGAGGTTATGAGGCAGTGCAACGGTTCCAAGCAATCCAGATCTCCTTATCTTGGTTAATGACTTACTTATTTTGAGAATTTGGCGGTGAAGACCAAATAGCACTTGAGTACATTATAAATTTTAGTAGAATCTTCCAAGGCTGCATCCCCATGTTAGGTACAGTGCTGTCAGCTGATCTTTAGTCATACACTTTATTCCTTTCATAGAATCATAGAACAGTTAGGGTTGGAAAGGACCTTAAGATCATCTAGTTCCAACCCCCCTGCCATGGGCAGGGACACCTCACACTAAACCATCTCACCCAAGTCCTCGTCCAACCTGGTCTTGACGGTCCGGTGAATGTGTGGTTCAGCATGGATCTAGACCCAGTTCTTTAGGCTGTATGATTGTGTTAACAAAACAGTTGGGGTTTTCCATTACAGGTCTATAGCTGATTTCCATAGGTTGCTAGCTGGATGATCAGCTGGTTTTGCAGTCTTTTTGAGATGTAGTCCTTGAAAAGATCTCTGCAGAAATAGCAGTCGTAGCGTACATTTCAGAGCTATTGATCCCAGGTCTTGGAAACAAAATGAAAACTAACTGTTAGCAGATTCTTCTGTGGTTTTAATTTCGCTAAGACAAACTTAATACAATTGGCACTGTTTTTATCCTTTGTTTTGTGAGGCTAACTATATCGAGAGCAATTCTTTCATTTATGATTTCTCAAAGAGCTCAGCAGTCTGAGAGTAAGAATATTTCTTCCTGTTGTTGATCAAATGGTGCAAGGATTATATTTTTTATTATTTTAGATAGTTGTCCTAATGCTTCTGGGGTGATCGAGAACCAGAGAAACTATCGCAGGTTAAGATGCCTCTATGTGGTATGGAGGTGCCACTTGCTTCAAAACACTCTTTCAACTACTGTGACTGAAACGATCCAATGGCTTGTTGCCTTCTGTAGTGGAAACAATAAGTGGAAAGTCACCACTTAATGGTGATAGTTTTCTAATGACCTTAAACTACCATTTACGTGCAGTACCAATGAAATATTACTTTGGACGCCATGTAGTCGTTGCTTTTTAGAGTCCAGTTGCTTACATTTCTCTTTGGCCAGGTTTATCGTTGTCAAAATACCTCAAGCAAAAGCCACGCCAAGTGACTCAGGCTGTTACAATATAAATCAATAGAAATTGTCTTTGGGGGTGGGCGTATTAGTGTCTTTACGGAGTTTAACTCATAATGAAAGGACCTTTGTTTTTAGCTTGCACCTCACACATGACGGAGCTGCTTGGTTTGTTTCCCCTCACCTTTTACAGTTCTGATTTTACACAAACACTTTGCAGTTCTCCATTTCCCTCAGTTTTTCTACTCATTGTCTTGGCCTGAATCATCATAGGGCATTATCCTTTGTCATGGTGGTCCAGGCAGCTAAATGGCAAGATTTGGAATGAGAGATCAGAGCACATCCCTCCCCCTGCAACTCTAATTCCTGCAGCATGTCCAGTGAACATGTATTCGCACCCTCAGTGGTATTTCCTGGTAGGACTGGGGTGTAAAACTACTAGCTTTACTTCTATAGTTTTGTGTGAGATTAAGTAAACCTCAGAAAATAAAAGCCTTCTTTGTGTGTGTTTGGAAAATGAATGTTTTCCTCTAGGAACTTTAATTTTATTTATTTATTTATTATTTACAACAAGTACAGCAGAGAGCCCAGCTATGCACAGAAACACTTTGAATGCTGGGCTGCAGGACAGGTGACATGTCTCCATTGGGTTAACTTCTTTAGCAGACACAGCAGGAGAAGGGTCTGTTATTATGGCAAGCTAATAACAGCTTCAGAGGTGGAAAATAGCACGGAAATGATTGTACTATTTTTTAATAAAAGGCATATAGAAAGGCAGTGACAAGGTTTGTTTGCTGAAATGAAATGGGACAGGATATGGCAATGCCCAGTCATTTTTCAGTGACTGAAATGGGTGAAAAATACAGGAAAAGCTTAAAAAAAATAAAATAAAGAAATCTGCCTTTGATTATCTAGGAATTTTTGACAGGAACAACCCGGGGGAAAAAAGGCAAGTTCAGCTCTTAAAAAGAAGAAAGCCCTCCTGGAAATAGAGGATGCTTTATTTAGTGAATAATCATTGCATTTATGTGGCGTTTTGACTCAGCGGTGTGTGCCCTCAGAATAGACTCAGAAGAACTGCAGTTTCATTTAGTTATGGAGTTTTAGTCAGTGAAGCATCGTTAACACACTGCCGCATACACCATCCAGTGACATTTGGAGGGGAAAGATCAAAATTGCTGGGATTCTTTTTTTTCTTGACATTTGTCTGGGGAGAATATCAGCTGTGACAATAAATCCTGAATTTTTAGAAGGAAAATCTTGATGCTACAGGGGCCTAATAGACTAAACAGGATGTACCTGGGGACCAAGTGTGAAAAAATGAGAAGAATAAAGGTTAGGAACGATGAATCCTACAGAAAAGCTGCGGCAGCTGGTGATGTTCCCTGACTACACTGTCTCCCCTTCTGATCTCCCGTGTTTTAGTGCAGATTGCAGCAGGAAGCACTGATGAGCACAAAGCACAGTGAGAAAAAAGGGGTCCTGGAGCATTGCTCCCTGCAACAGCAGAATGAAAAACAAGGAAGCGGTGCTCAGTGGATGGGAAGCACAAAAGACGACCTTCATAGGGAAAGTCTTCCAAAGGCTTTGGCTAAAACGTGTGACCAGGAAAGGAAAAAGCTAACAAAGCAACACAAGCAAGGCAGGGAGGAAGATTATCTTTGTCTCACTCGGCAGCTCAGCTTGATTCTACCTTGTTCTTTTCACGCAGCACAGTGGTCCCTGGGCCGTGATTTAGTAACTGCAGGACAGCCATGCCTTGAGCCCACCCTTGTGTGTCATTAAATTCCACTGACTGGTAAATGTTCATCCTGCATGGCCTTAGTTTTCCATTATAAATCTTGTTTCTAGCCAATATAGTGAGTGCTTTGTTCTTTTAGATTCAAGCCTAGTGAAAATGCTCAAATTGATGGTTCTTCAAAAGCATCTGACAAACGAACTACAAAGATAACTCACAAAACCCCCTCATTTTCCATAAAACATACAGAGGTCATCCAGGACACTTTGGTAACTCTGGGATGGCTGTGTGTTCTTTGCTTATTAGGTACCTAATAGTCTGTATATAATGGAGTTTTCACTTTGTGATCTGCAAACAAACTTATTTACGTGTCAAATACTTCAGCCTTCCAGGATGGCAATCACTGCAACACTATATGGCTGTTGTTGTGTTTTGCCCCATACTTGAGACTGTTTCTCCAAGCTGAGAAGGCAGAGGCAAACCACGTGCTTTTATTTCTTTCCTAGACTCAGATTGGAGTGAGCAGATTTGCATTGTTGTTACACTCTTAGATGTTTTAATTTTCAAGCCAATGCACTTGAAAGCCTAAATAACCTTTTTGCCATGGTGGGAAATTGCCTTAGATAGTGGGCTGACTTATAATTTAAGTATGCTTAAGCGTAACCATCTGTGAGAAAAATACTTGGCAGTCACTGCAACCTAAGGCAGCAAGCATGGCACAAAATATAATCACCTTTAGAGGTGCTTTTTTTTTCTCTTGAGTGTCTCCAAAGTGTATAGAAGTTGCAATATTGGATTATAAGTCATTTATGCAGCTCTTTTATAAGGGGACCCTTAATCTTTTAACAAGTCATTTACATAGAACTGCTCCTGAAGGAAGTCTTTCCATGCTTAATGAGTGGACAGACTGCCACTCCTGTTGGGACCTGATCCAGCTTTCTCAGGTATCAGAGACTCTTACTAAGTGTACAAGTTGAAGCAATCCATTATTTAGTGGCCAAGTTGTTAACACAGGCTCTTTATGGAAAGAGTGATCATTGGCCCTATCAGTCTGTATTACAGGTGATGGATAATACATGAGATGCTGCTGAGTGCAGGGGCTCTGTTAAAGCGTACCTCCAGTGTGTGAAATGTAGCTCATCTGAATAAAGACACTGGAATTCCAAAACCGAGATGACTGGCAGAGAGTGGCCCTGGGTTTTCTGGGATGCTCAGCATATGACCAATGGATTCAGGTCTGGCACACACAAGTTAACTGGGTTCACGTTGCTTTAGAGCCTGTGCCTGTATCAGCAAGATGCTGGTGCCACAGCTTCTGTAAAAGCTTTAAGCAAGTCCTTAGGAAGACTTCCTTGCAGTCTTCTTAAGCTGCTGGCACTGATGAATTACAAGTTTTGGAATGCTGCTCGCTGGTTGACATTTCTTGTATGAACACAGATTTGTGTTTTGCACTGGTCTGTCATTCTTATCAGGATTAAGCTTACTGCTGTTTAGGTGCAGTATGTTTTATTGTATGCTTTGTAGCTGAGGAGTCCAAAAGGAGATGTTTCACAAGTGCTTAACCTTGACCTTGTTTCTGTCTTACCAAGCTAATAGTGTTTGGTGAGTGGAGTGCTCCTTCCCTGCCCATTGCTTGTAATCTGCTTGTTTGCTGCAGGGCGAGGTGCAGATTGTACCTGTCACACACACAGCTGGATGTCATAAATGATTCACACCTCTTTTCAAACTGAAAGTCCTTGTACTTGGTGTTTTATAAACTCAGCAAGTCAACGAGCCCAACAATGTAAATAGGAAAGGACCAGGAGTCTGCTGTACAGTTTGGATTATAACCTCGCCTACCCTTAAAACCAGATTTTCATCACAGAATCAGCTGCTTCAGCTGGAACTTCTGAAAGTGGTTCACAAACTTGTGGCTTTCATCTTTTTTGTCTCAGGCTTGCCTAGTGGCTGTCTCTGCCTGTCACTGTATTTTTATATCCTGCCTGTCACGAGTAATTCCTGCTCTGTGCCTTTATTTTTATACTCTGCTCAGCCTGAGAGCCCTGTTAAGGAATTTTCCTGCTTTAATTGCCAATATTAAAATGTTTGGGCTGGTGATAACAATTTTCTTTGCAGGACCTTTAGCATTCCCCCTACTTCTTTTTCTAATTGTGATAACTGCTCAACAATAATATAGCAACTGCTCCTATATAGGCAATGTTTTCCAACCTGAGCTAGAAAAAAGTCTATTCAGTTGCAACAGTTTTTTGTGCTAATTCATTACTGATCCAACTGTTTGTGTGAATTTTATAAAGAGTTAAGCTGAGATAGATACACAAAGTCAACTGCTGAGCCCATTAGCAAGCAGCATGCACGAAACTTGACAGGTACACATGGTAGGGGGAAAGACATCAAAGAGTGGGTGACACCTTGTAAAATGCTGAGCACCAAGTGAAGAGGAATAAAGAGGTACACTAAAGAATGCTGGGTTGAAGAAACGGAATGCTGAAGACTTGGGGTAGTCACACAGTGAGATCTTTAGCTCCTGCCCATGGAGTTCCTTTTCATTGCTTGACGTCTCAGGGTGGTTGCCTGTTAAGTGGTGTCAAGAAAGGAGCCACTGCAGGTTGCCTGTTTTGAACTGGAAAGCACTCAGGAAGGATTGGGGGAACCTGAGCCGTTCGGTTTCTCCAGCCAAAACCAAGTTAACTGGTATCTTTTAAATGACCTCTGAAAGTCACATGTAATTTTTCAGTGCTCAGGCTGGAGGGGCTGTGGGCCACAGTGCTGCTGCAGTGCCACGGCAGCATGTACCCCTTTGTGATTAGTCTCCATGAACAATAATCACCCAGTGCCACCCTCACTGCAGATGTTAAGTAAATACTAAAATCATGCTAGAAGGACCAAAAAATATCATTCCTTCAGAAAACAAACTGACTATTCTTGTCACATGCTAAGCATGTGATTTAGTAACAATATTCGCTTGTTCCATCATTTTTGGAGTCTCATCCTTTTCTAGTGTTATATTAATTTCATTTGCATGTCCCTCTTTGTTCAATCACTTTTAAATATTAAGCCCATTATCTTGGTTCTCAGTCATATTTAAAGGACTTTTATGTGATTTGTTCTATTTTCAGTGCTGGTTGCCAATTCTCTTTGTTAATGTATTGTGTTTGCTCTTCCTCATTTTTCCTATGAAATAAGAATCTCTTCAGATCTTATAACGTGCTGCCACATTCTTACCTTTGTTAGAAATCGAGAAAGCAATATTACAATGAAATGAAGTCTATTCAACTTCACATATTACCTCTCTCACCCGAGAGATCAGAGCTTGGTTCAGCTGCTGTTTACCTGCTCCCTTTTGTTCCCTCCACCTCAACAACTAAATGTTGAGGGAGGCAGCTGTACGGCAAAGGAACATCGATTAGATTGATTCTTGTTCCTCTTGCTTTTAATTCGTGCATTGTTCTTGTAACATTGGAAATGTCACAGAGGGTCACGTTTGTTGTTCATGTCAACTGAAGCCTGCCTGCTGTCCATGTCCTTCAGCTAGCTCTGCCATGAAGCGTGTCAGTTCAGAAGAGTTCATGACACATGCAGTTGTTATGACTGTTAAGCACACTAATACTTGCCTTTATATCTCTCTTTCTTCATTCACTGAGTCCATAAGAATCAAAGATAAAAAGGGGTTGTTTATGCTATAAATCTCCAGTTTATGTCTGGTTACTCTGTGTTGGTGGAAAATGCCATCCTTTTCCACTCTTGGCTATTTCAGGATTGGCTCCTTAGCTACCTTCTTCCCACACCTGCCTTTCCTTGCCGGCTTGGGATCCAAGTCTGCACTTCAGACTGTGTTTGTCAAGAAAAATCCTTTACACAAGCAAGTGGCAAGCGAAACACCCTATATACAGGACCAAGATATACACGGTTGAGTCTGCCTTTCAAGAAGATTCATATTCCCTACCCACTAACTTAAATGGTTCCCTTTTAGCTATCATCTCTCCAGCACTTAGGTTGTTTAATTATAGCATGCAAACATCAGAAATACATTCACGTTCCAGTTATTATCAGTATCATTTCTTGTTTGGTTTATGCTCCATACAGGTTCTTTTTTTGCTAATTATACATTTGTTTGACATTCTGGGTTCCACATGTTTCATGTTATGCTGTTGTCAGTGCTCTGCGGGTGTTTGGACTCTGTTAATCCTCTAGACTAAATGCCTCATCATTTGCTTATTATATCTGTCATGTTGTTGAACGCTCCGTTGCTTCAGATGCAGTATTTAGATGTGCTGGCTTTCAGACTCAGAGAGCACTGTTTCAGCTCATTGTAAGACTCTTTCAGGTGGCATTACAGATTTATGTTATCCATATTCTCTCTATTATTCTCTATTGCCATATTCCTTTGTGCTTTTCTCAGTAAGTGTTAAACACTAGTTTTTGATTAAGAAGTTTCACTTCAGCATCTTTCAGCTATTTCTCCCTTGTCACCTTGGTCCCAGTGTGTAGGAAATACTTGGCTGATCTGCCAAGTCTTAAGGGCTTCTGCAGTAACCAGAATTTCTAGCTCTGAGCCACTCTTTGAACCAACAAGGCATATATATGAGACCCCCATTCATTGAAATAGCATAGTTGACTCACACTTACAGTCATTCGGTTAAAGAGTAGAGTTTGTTTGGTAAGACTGTAGCTGTATGATTATCTTTCTTTAGAAGATTGATTTTTTCTTTTTAACCTCCCAAATATTCCTCCAGCCTAACGTGACTTTCACATTGACCAACCTTTTCTTTATTTTTTGTCATACACCAACAAATGGAACTAAAGGGCTGCAAAATACTTATTCATTTCATGGTCTTTGAATAGACAGGGCATCTGTTGCTTCATCAAAACCCCCTGTGTGGCAGCATCCTTCTGAAGTGAAAGCTGTGGAGACAGAATTTGATTTTCATGCTAGTCAATGACTGTAAGTAAATGCAGAAATGAGCCCAATACAATTCAGGCAAGTTTCAAAAACAGGTTGTTGCTTTGAACAGGGCAAGCTGATTGCCTCCCACGTCTTTCATATGGCTTACTCTATCTGACACTACCTGATCTTGAGTAGGAGTGCAAGTGCTGATCAGATGGCTGTGTCAAAAAACAAACCCAGAGAACTATGTTTTGGGGTGCGCATAGATCCTCAGTTGCTCCAGTTCATTATAACAACTAATTATACCCTTTCCAATCCTTTCTTCTTGGTTCAGTAGGCGGAGCTGTAACATCTGTTTCAATTCTGCCTTGACCATGTTGTACCGTTGCGGGTGCACTGACGAGTGTAACTTTGGGTTCCCACCACGGCACATATTTATCATTTTATGCGAGTTGGCATTTTGCATCATTTTGAAATTGTGCATAAAAAGGAACCTCAAGTTCTGTGCTCAGCCTGCTAGGTGGGAAAAGTAAGCAGTCTCTGTTTCTAACGTGCAGGCATCAGCTCTAGGATGGTTGTTTTCTACTGTTCAAAAGAACGCAAAATGCGTTTAGGCTCAACTTTAAAATATTGGGCTTTGGGAAAGAGTAATCTTGAACTTAGCACATTTTGCTTATTTTGTAGTTTCTGGTTTGAAACGGACTCGTTGGAGCAATCAAGAATTCATTAAATCATCTCATCAATCTTTCCAAATTTAGAATCATATCAAAGCCACCGGCAACTGTTAGTTTTCACGTTCGTGAGTAGTTTAGGCTTTATAGTGTCAATGACAGCTTTTTAAAGAACAGAACACTATTTCTGATGATTTTTTGCAAAACCGCTCTTAAAATTCAGTGCCAGTGAAGGCAAAAATAAAATAAAGAGCCTGGTAATGAGGCTAATTCACTCTTCAAATGTTACAGCACCATTTGAGCATTGTCTCATCATCTCAAATCATTTTTAATTCCCAACCCCTTTCCCATTCCAGTTTTCCCAGGAAAGCTTTCTGTAAAAGCAAGGAGAGTTTCAAAATTAATTTTAAAGATCACAAAATTACTGTTTCTTTTTAGAGCAAGAGCTGTCTTGTACTTATCTCCCGTATGCAAAATTATATTAATGATATCTTCTTTCATCTTAGTGTTCTCCCTTGAGCAGCTTGAGTGCTTTCTGGTTCTCTTTGGTTGCAGCTAAATATTTCAAGCAGGAATTGGAAACATTGCAGATTTTGGCTTGTCTCCTCTTAGTTCCAAGAGCTTCTTTGATGGGGGCTGCTGACATCCTTTCGCAATGCATGATAGAAACTAGCAGTTCCCAACCTTTCTCTTTACATTTCACTTTTTTGTTGGAGTTTCTAATGACCATCGTAGTCTCCTTTTCTGCCACTTCGATACCACTGCCTGTGCACCGTCTCATCCCTAGGTGCAGAGCCTTGCTCCTTCATCTTTGCCCGGTCCCTTGGGCACAATGCACTTCCCAGGGGCAGGAGGGATTTAAGGGGGCAGGTCAGAGGGATAGGGGAAGGAGGCTCCACTTTTAGCATTAGTGCCTCTTTTGGTTAGCCTGTGCTGCCACCTTCACAGTTCAGATATCCAGCAGCTTCTGTCCTGCTCAGCAGTTTACCTTATACATTGAATTGTCTCTTAGCTAAGGTGTGTATCAGCTAGAAATCACGGGTATAAAAAAGAACAAGAAAAGAGAGACCATTTCATTAAATACCTGCTTTTTCTCATTGGCTGCTGTACAAGCTTTTCCATGATCTCTAACGATCTGCAATTGTACATCCACTTGCAGCTTGGAATACAGCTGTCCCATTTGTAGAATGTTATTATCAACACTGGTGTTATCCAAGCCACTTTGTTTGTCTAATCAGTTGAGTTGTCAGGTTCAGTTAGCAAATTCATTTGTATGAATCAGATCAGGGTCTTTGAATCACAGCCTGTGGCTGTGGTGTATTTCTTTATGATATCTGCTAGGTATGCATGCTGGATAGTTTGAACACAGACATTACAATTCTTTTGCTATAGTCCCGTGTCATTCCAAGCCAAGTAAGTCCTCCATTTGAAAACAGTACTGCAAAGATGAGAAGAAACTTTAGATTTTAAATTGGTTTTGAATAGCAGATCATTTCTTGAGAAACTTGTTTAATGTTATAGATGGTGCTGCACATTGTAGAGCAATGTGTTAGTGCTTTGTTAGAAGGTAAATGAGTCAAAACTGCAGTAATCCATTGCACAGCCCTTAATGTATGAAGAAGCATTATATGTGCTTGTAAATGTCTAAAGGGGTGTGTAAAATGCACCCTTCAAAGAGAAGGTTATAATGATTTGCTGTGTTCTCTTTCACAGCCTATATCCATCCCAATCATCATTATAAAGAGCTCCAGTGAGTGAAGTTAAACAGCAAAAAACCAGCTGAAGATTGGTATGCTGTATCAACCTGTTGGCACTAATTTTCTGTATTGTGTGCATGGCCGTATTGCTGTTCAGTATGTGTTTGTGGTTTACAAAGGCTAGCTAAGCTTATTTGCCAATGAAAATCAGTAGTATTTTATTGTGTAACTTCAAACTTTCTTCATAACCGTTCTCTATACTTGCAGACTCTTAAGACTGTTTAAAACCAGCATCAGCAGTGATGAGTGATCCCTATTTAGAGATACCTTATTTTAAAGCAAAGACTTGCTTAGCAAGGGAGACCGCAGTGATTGCTTTTGGGACTGGTAAGTGTGAGAGGAGTAGAGAGAGAGTGGTTCAGGGGAAAGTATAAACACCAGAATGAAAATTTACTAAATAAGTTAGGTTTGTAATGCATGCAGTTCTTCTGAATATCTTCAGTTTTAGGATATGTAAATTTTCCAATTTGATCAACTGATTTCTCCATGGCAATGGACCTGAATTTTAAAGGCAGCAGTGAAAAACTGCTTTGAAAGAAGGAAATTCGCCTTTCTGTGAAAGAATGTTTATTTCCTTCTTTCTTTTCCCATCACTTTTCTCTTCCCTTTAAAGAAACCAGACCAACCAAGCAACCAACCAAAAGAATCCCACCTCTCCTCCAAATGCAAGCGTCCTAATTGCAAACACATTGTCACTGGAAAATTGTACCAAAGAATCGAATTGCAATCTTCCTAGAAGAGAGAATTGCAAAGCACTTGCTCTGAAGTGAATGAGATTACATTTTAGTTATTCCCTGGCCATCTGGAAAGCTATGAAATCCTTTCTGTAGGAGGCAGACGTCTTTTCATCTGTACACCTTCAAGCCTGCCATCCTCTCATCCTTGCTTTTCTCAAGAAGATTCAGCAGTCAGCATGCTCCTAAGCCATATTTTGGGTTTGTTACCAAGTATTTTCTGATTGTTGGAGGCTGCATTATTCACTGCTCTTCCTGCACCTGTAGGTCTGCAACTGAAGAGCATTTTCTCACTCCAAATGGGGTTATTGTGACCTGTCTCGTAACGTGAGTGTGTGGAATATACCTCTCAGTCCAATAAACCTCTGACTAATTTCTGTTCTAGTTGTGCGTAGTCTGAGGGTGAGCTTTCCCAGGTGATGATGCCCCTGCTTCCCACAGCTTCTGTGCTATCCACAGCAGCTGCAGCCAAGTTCAGCCTCAAGCAGCTCACATTGACAAAGGTCTCTCCAGTGGTTTAGCAAACACTCCTCGTTGCTGTGAATGCCCAGAAGTGGAAAAGCACTTGGCATCTCACAGATACAAAACTAACGGGTTTTAAATCTAACATGGCCGAGTTGTCATGGCAATTATCAAATAGATGTTCTTATTTCCTGTAAAGATGTGTTTTATAATACTCCAAGCTACGCTTTAAGTGACTGCTTCGTGGAGGCTGTCTAGGCGAACAAGCTGTAAAAGAAGCTAAGTGCCAATTAAAGCATCAGAAAGAAGCTCTCTTGCATGAACTCAGCGAGGCACTGTAGCATACATATCTCTTAAACAGACTCTGAAATGTTGCCTTTCATTTCCAACATGCTACAGCAACACCTGCTTTATAGGACCCAGGGTATTCCTGCGGAAAACCAACAATGGCATGCTTTTGGAAAAGTACCCAGTTTATTTTTCATGTAAATTGTTCCAAACCCTGTTAAGAAGAAGCTGAATGAAAGGTTTTTGAAATGTATCCCACTGGCAGCATTAAACAATATAAAAGATCAACAGAACAGTTTGCTGTTAATTACATATTTATTGTTACCAAGGAGGAAGCGTTTAGTAGCTATTCTATCACTCCTCCAAGACAGGGTTTTAAGCAATTGGGCTGATTATACTTCCCTACATTTACATGTGCCACATTCTTTATATTTTCTTATGTTTTAACTTAGTTGTGCTGTGGGAAACAACAAATCAATGTTTTTTCCCATTTACTTCTTTCCACAGTCTTCTATCTCTTTGCATGCACACAGACTGGAACTCTCTCTGTAGTTTCTCCAGGGGGTGATAACAGCAAGGCTTCTTCCCTCTGGAAACATACAATTTTGCCAAATTAATAAAAGCATTGAAGAGGAGAAGCAGCAGCAGATGCAGGTAGGAAAATCATTGCTAACCACTGAACCTAAATTACTTTCTAAACCGTCATTTTGACAGCGTTCACACTGTTGTATTTGGAAGGAGTTTGCCATTTCTGACTATGTTCTACTCTTTATTTTACTTCTACTTGTCAAAGCCAAGGGGTTTTTTTTCTTCATTCTTCTTATCTCACAGAACTGTTTTTGCCTTTTATTTTGCCTTTGTGGAAAGTAAGCTCCTCCAAGAGGCCAGCCTCAGGGCATCCTGCTGTTGCTTTCAGCTCCATCTCCTCTACCAAACAGTGGGAGCAAAGGCTTACCAGCCTTTTAAATTTACTCAGATTCAGCTTCCAGTGTGCAAACATTAAGCAGAAGCACCAAGTCAGCTTTCAGAATAAGGGCCAGCTTTGCAAGCAGCATGAGATCCAGACAATTTTCTGTTTTACAGGAGGATGTAACTCACTCTGTTTTACCCGATGCAAAATCAAGTTGATTTTCTTATTCCTTTGCCTGACCAAATCACCTGCTCAAGCTGTATGACTATAGAACCAGGAAACTGCAGAAAGAACTTGTCAGGAGCTTGAAGAGAAAGGCAAGATGCAAACTATGGAAAGAATGGTTCATCCATTTAAGAAACAGGGAAAAAAAAAAACATGGGATGGTTTCAGTGCATAAATGAAATCAACGCCTAAAATGCTGGTTCCTTTTCTTAAAAACATTGGAGAAAAAAATTCCTTTGTTCCTGGAATATTAAAGCAAATCTATGTCAAAGGAGGTTTTCTGGAGCCCCTGCGTGTAGCTGAGCCACTCAGGAGAGCAATTGTGCAGCACAAAGGGATGCTGATAGACTATAAAACTGTTTCTTTCCAAGAGGACTATTTTCTGTTCAATTTCAGATAGTATTTGCCTGCACTGGTTTCTGGGTGCAGCCTCTACTTGCTTCTTCACTGTTTTCTATTACAACAGTTTGGCTCATAATCCCTGCTCTTGGGAATAGTTTTATCACTTGGTGTACTCTGATGGAAAGTGAAAGGAATATAGAGAACCTGGATTGCAGAAGAGAAGGCTGCGTGGAGACCTCATAGCAGCTTCCAGTATCTGAAGGGGGCCTGTAATGATGCTCAGGAGGGACTCTTCGTTAGGGACTGTAGTGATAGGACAAGGGGTAACGGGTTCAAACTTAAACAGGGAAAGTTTAGATTGGATATAAGGAAGAAATTCTTTACTGTGAGGGTGGTGAGGCACTGGAATGGGTCGCCCAGGGAAGTTGTGAATGCTCCATCCCTGGTGGTGTTCAAGGCCAGGTTGGACAGAGCCTTGGGTGAGATGGTTTAGTGTGAGGTGTCCCTGCCCATGGCAGGGGGGTGGAACTGGATGATCTTAAGGTCCTTTCCAACCCTAACTGTTCTATGATTCTATGATTTTATTCCATGTCCAGATCCCCTTCAGAGTAGATCTAGGATAAACCTGTGAATGCCTCCTGTGGGTACTAGTATCCTGAAGTATTCTGTAGGCATGCTAAACCCTTTTGTCTCCTCCTCAGCACACCTGTGGCTTTGTGTTCTCTGGCAGAACACCTGAAATCTAAAGCTACCTCAGTTATCTTTTAAACTCTACTTGTCTTCTTTCTAAACAAAGTGCTTGGACTTTTCATCTTCACGATTGCAGCTGGAAGTTCTTTTGTGGCTCATAGTCACTTGCCAGTACCCAGAAGTCCCTGACTTTCTTTGTTACCAGAGAGGATAGGTTTATAATTGCTTTCTTGTGTTTGCTTTTATTTTCTCTTTCATATTTACAGCCCTTCATTGTCAGTGATCAAATTCTTTCCAAACACAGCTTGGCAATGGCCATTAAACTGGAAACATGTCAAGTATTTAAAAAATATAAAACTAAGAGCCTGTCCATTTTTCACTATGTAGAAAATTAAGAAAGTCAAAGAACTATCAAATATTTGGAATAGATGCAGAGAACAGAAGATAGGGTGGATATTTCATTTATAACAACAGCTGTGTGAGCAGAATGCATGAAAAATTACAACCCAAAAAGGAGCCACAATAAAATCTGGCTTATATGTGCTTTAAAGGAAACAACGATTGTTGGTTGGTAAAAAGACATTCACCAGCATTTGGGATACCTAAAATTTCATTCCAGGGTACTCCCTATTGTGGGAGACCTAAAAAAGAACCAATTTGTTCTTCTTTTTTCCTAAGTCATCCTCCTAAAAAATTGCTACTTTTAGTTAAATTTGCCTTTTCAAGTTGGATTTTTTGCCTGGGCAAGCTAATAGCAGAGGTATCGTCTCTGTTACTCTTCCAGACTCCAAAGGCTTTTCCTTTCTCTCATCTGCAATACATTTTTAGGTTCTTGCTTTATTCGCTGCTCAAAGTGCTTTGGGTTCCAGCTGGTTTTCCTTGGGTTTGAAGCTGGTGCAGTAGGTATGGTAGGTGTGCCTTTAGAAGTAACAAGGGCAACTCATGATAAGCAGTGTTTTACTGGGAATTAAACTCCTTGGTGACATCCATGCAGTATAGTCTATTTGAATGTTGGAAGGAGACAGCAATGTGTCTTAACCCCATGGGCCAGACAAGCATGGTTTCATTGGTTCTTGTTTTACGTGGCCTTTTTTTCTTACTGAATGTCATTGCTAATCCATTAAATCTGTTTGGTAAAGTAGAAGTGGAGCACAGGGAGAGGACACTGGTCAAAACCAGTACCAGTGGCAATTTCTGGAGATTTTTTGCATGCTGAGCATAAATGGTAACCGAATAACTGATGTACTTGCTGTGCAGCTGTCACTTTGTCTAGGAATACATGCGTGAACAAAGATCAGTAAATGCCATGACACCTCTGAAGAGCCATATTTTGTGTAGATGGATATTAGCAATTCAAAAGCTAAACTGGGATCTAAGCAAGGTCAGGCAGTTTATTTTTGACCTGAGCAGTGTTAAATTTAAGCAGAAGGGCTGGGATAAGCAAGTAAAAGCCTAAATGGGCAGTTGGCTGCTGAGTGATGTTGAAGCCAATTCATCCTAAAGGGCAGCCCGTTTGTACCCCAAGCCAAGAGAAGAGAAAGGTGAAGACCAGAAAGAAAGGACCCCCCTTTTCCCACGACGCTTTTGCAGTGGTGAATTCAAGCCATTTCTGTTGCAGTATCAAGGAAAGGAAAAAGGAAAGACAAACACAAATGTTGTAAATTACAAGTAAAATGTGCCTATATATGCATGCAAATTAGGTGGGACCCTTGGAGTGTCCAAGTTAAAGCAATGTGTTAAAAACTGTAATCTGCTTTTTTGTAGAATTCCTTGATTCCAGTGTGTATTACAAATATGCACGGTGTGAATAAGACCTGAGCCTTCTCATAACAATTCAAGAGTAATAAACACCCTTAGTATGGCATTCTTATAAATAAAACACGCTACTCTGCTTTGGTTAGGGTTGTTAAGTCCCCGGTTCTGTGCTGGGGGCTGTAAGTAATTAGGCTCTGTTTTGAGGCAGTGATTTTTCTCAAAATGAACATGAATTTGTCACTTTGAAAAATGAACTTCTGTTTCAGAGGGGTTTTCTCCCAGTTCGAGTCTCTTGGCAAGAAGCAGAGCTGGGTGATGCAAGTCTCCTCATCCTGCACGACCGTCAGAAGTGTGCTTTTGGGGAGGGGCTTTTGGCTGCCTCAGAAGGGTTGCTGTCTTTTGTACGTCAGCTTAGGTTTGCCTGATGCTCCCTCTTCTACCTTGGGCACAGAGGTGCTGTTGCAGTATTTAAAAGCAGTATCGAATAGAGCCGGCGTGACAGAATTCTCCCGACTGTCTCTAAAAAGCTTTTTGCCCAATTCCCTCCTGAAATATCACTTAAGGATTGTTTGACAGATTTGTGTAGCTATAAAAGCTCTCGACTGCTATTATTACACAGGTCTCTGGGAATACATTGATAGGTTTAAGTCTCCGTATTGCTGGTTCTACCTGCTACATGCAGCTCCGGTCTATATCTCTGGATAACTGCCTTCTCCTCTTGGCCAGATCCATCTGTTAGTTTGACTTTTCGGAAAGAAAAAGACAATTGTTGTTGCCTCGGCCTCAACGCTGTCTGGGGAGAAAGGATGGGAGGAAGAAAATCCTTGCAGTGCTCCAGTGTATGAATCATAAGAGCTAAAGCAGGGCCCCTGTTTACTTTGTTATTCATTTTTGAGAACGGAAAGTCATCCGAGCATGAACTGAAGCAGGCAGTTAATCTCCTGTATAAAGGGAGCTGTAGGTCTGATTTATAGAATCATAGAACAGTTAGGGTTGAAAGGACCTTAAGATCATCCAGTTCCAACCCCCTGCCATGGGCAGGGACACCTCACACTAAATCATGGGAACACCACCAGGGATGGAGCATTCACAACCTCCCTGGGCAACCCATTCCAGTGCCTCACAACCCTAACAGTAAAGAACTTGCTCCTTATATCCAATCTAAACATCCCCTGTTTAATTTTTGACCCATTGCCCCTTGTCCTGTCACTACAGTGCCTAATGAAGAGTCCCTCCCCAGCATCCCTATAGGCCCTCTTCAGATACTGGAAGGCTGCTATGAGGTCTATTTCTGATAGTATTTTATGCACTTTTCCTTCTCTTTCCCATTCCATTGGCCTTTCTTCTTGCTGTGGCATTTAATTTACCAGCGGTTAGACAAAAATGAACCACTTGTTCCCAGCTGGAGAGCCCAGTCTCACAGGTGGGACCACTGTGAAGCTCATGTTCACCTGCATTGTGCGAGAGCCATCCTCTGGTGACTCCTCCACAGCTCTGAACTGTGACTGATAGGGCAGATGCCTCAGCTGAGCACAAGTGCTGATATCAGGGATAAGAGGTCTTTGCCTTGCTTGTTCAAAATGTGCTTATTTGTGGTTACTCTGTGTGGATTTTTTGGGGGGTTCTGGTTTCTTCTGTTCTGATTTTATATATATCCATATACTTCTACTTCCGTGGGAGCACTGCTCAGAGCTTGGACAAAGGAATTATGTCATCTTTCCTGGTTTCCTGTGGTTTTGAGATTCTCAACAATTTAGTTTTCAACCCTAAATGCCAGTTGTAGCGTTATAAATCTTTGGAGGTAGAATCTGTAGAATTGAAGCCCTAAAACTGAACATACAAAGCATCTACGTAATTTATGGACTCCATTATTATTTGCTTTGATATAGGCGTGCCTACTAAGTTGATGAGCACTGCTTAAAATTGTTTTTTTGAGTGGTTCAGTAAAGGGTTTTGGAGCTTAAATGCATCTGCATTCAGAAACCTCGCCTGGTCTGTCACTGTTTTTCATAGTAGGAGACTGAAATATATTCAGCTTCAGGAGAAATGATTTAGTTAAAGTGCAGTTTGAAAGCTCCCATGACATTGGAGTCTTTTTAAGGAGCATATTTTACAAATAGCTGTTCAAGGCTCTTATTTTGTTACAGCTGTGTTTTGGGGGGTTTTGGCAGGTGGGGAATGGCTTTCATTTTGAAAAGTATTTGAGATCAGCTGCTTCTGTTGAACAGATGAGATGTCAAAAAGCTGTTGATAGGTAAATAACAATGCATTTCTGCAGTGCTCTCCTAATCATGCATCTCCATTTCCACACCAGGCACTTAAAGCATGTCTCCAAATTATAGGTATGCAGGAGCTCACAACTTACTTAGAGGAGTTTAAGGAGAAAGGGGTGTTTCCCGTGCATTTAAGACTTCTCAGAGGATTTAGAAATGAGGTAATCAATCTCACTGCATCACATGGGTAGTTACTTGAAAAGAGACAGCCCTGATGCTTTTGTGGTCACTGGAAGAAAGCCCTTCTCAAGGCAGCCTAACATCACTCAGGGCTGTGTCCTGGCAGCTGCCTTCTCCAGTTACCTTCCTATCCACGTGTGCTTCTTGATACAGCAGATTTTGCTTCTCTGACGTGCATTCTTCAACCCTAAACTCTGCAAACGAATCAAACGTGTTGCTCTGGCACAGATAAATGCCTGTATTTGTATTTTTTATTAAGCCCAATGCGGGTAGCTTCATTCTGAAACATGTTTCGTTTGTAGGTGACAAATGGTCTGTGAAACCCTCAGAGACAGCTCATTATAAATGAGGCCAGGCAGCAGAAGTCCCTGTTGTTGCTCAGTGTGGTGAGCCAATATAATTGGAACTATAGAAAGTGAAGCAGGATTTAGCAAGGTAATACCCAAAAAAAGTCATAAAAATCAAACACCTTCCTTCACCTTAAAGAATATACTGCCGCATTCTCACTTGCTTCTTTCGACGTATGCTGATTTACTTCTTTTTTTCATCTTTGCCTCAAGAATCATTACTTCGTTTTTCATCTTTGCCTCAAGAATGTGCCAATGTTTTGTAAGACCCCATTTGCTAATTCCATTTTTGTCATTTTTTGTTTGGTCCCTTCCAAAGGCACACAAGACTGCAGTGGCTTGAAGCATTGTAGTGTAGCGACCCTCATTCCTTCGAAGAGAAGAGAGGCAAAACCCTGAATCTAGGTCTGTAGGATAACCATCATTTTTAATTAACTCTCTACACTCTTTTAACAAGTATTGTTATGCAGAACCGTGCTTCCATTAAATCTGGCTCATTCTTCCTTATTCGCTTAACAGAGCCATGCAAGGTTGGACTCTTTATGCTTTACAGCTAGGAGAGACCACGTCTGAAGTTGGTAGGCTCATGTGGTCGGTTTTAGCTTTGTTGTACTCTTCATATCAGCAGTGCAATGTGAAGAGAGGTCTTGCCCGTTTAATTCAGGTTTCATTTTCAGTATTTTTTCTCACAGCTTCCAGCCATCCCATGCTAATGTTTATCTTACAGATGGTCAGCTTGATCTTCTGACTTTCTAATAGGAAACTAATCCCATCTCTCAGCTTACCATAACACAGTTCAACAAGTACAGTACAAGGCATTCTGAAGAACTGAGGAGACAGATGTTCCAAGTCAAGAGTTTAATAAGAGGTGTCTTGATGGAAAAGCTCCTGTAATAGGTTTGGGGCTTTTTTCCCCCCTCAATTTCTCTGAAATACAGTATTTTCTTGATTAAGTTGTCTGTTTCCATGAAGGAGACTACTGTTAATAGCAGTGAGAGTGAAGAAGGTGACATTTAAATTGCCTTTAGAATTAAAAAGGAAAAGACACAGATGGTGTATGAAATTCTAAATTTCTCTCTCTCATATCTGTTCCTCTGCTTCAGTGTAGAGTCACAAATAATTTTCTTTAGCCATTAGATATATATCTTCATACAGTGAAGACTGCAAAATCGTTACAACAGAACTGAGTATTTCACTTGCATGAGCAACAGCACGTAATGCTCAGCTTGGGTTACAGCCAAACAGGTCTCCCCATGACACAGAGAAACTATCGATAAACTTTGAATGAAGAGGGCTCACCAAAATTTGCCTTAGATCATCAGTGCCTCACACTGCTCAGCTTCAATGCAGCATCCAAGGTGCTCATTTTCAGCTTTGGGAAGGCATGATGCCTTGAAAAAATACGTAAAAAGTCCTAAAATTTAGTATCTGCCCGACTTCCCCAGGGCACTTCAATTCCAATGTAATAGATCACCCTCTGGAGCAAAACCAGACAGGCAGAACGGCAGCCAGGTCTGAAACTGTCTAAAGCTGCTTCTTCCACAAAAACAACACAATTCTTTGTGTATTTCTGCAACTGCTTACTGAAAGGGTTGGAATTCAGTGGGCTAGAAACAAAAGGCAGCAATGTGAATTTCATATATAGTATTCAGTGATTTGCCTTGTCCACAACACGACATTTTGATGGCAGTTTTACTGGTTAGTAGTTTCTTGAGTATCTTTAAGAAACTACTTGAAGATGCTGCACTGATAATTAGAAAAATATGGACTTCTGTCACATCAGAAGGAACATTTAGAATACAGTCTGCTTACTTTATTGTTGCTTAAGTCATACAGAAGGCTCTAAACAAGAACAAATAAACTCAGTTTTGACCAAGTGGGAACCAAAGGAATGTAAACGTGGAAACTACTGCTCGATGACCAGTGAACTTACAGAAACTGTACTAGGAAAGAAAACTCACATGGGTGATTACATTCCTTCAGTTCTCCTCCCCACCCCACTGGGAGTGGGAGGCAAGAAAGGAGGGAGTGAGTGGCTGTGTGGTTCTGAGTTACTGACTGAGCTTAAACCAGGACAGTGGGGTTTGTTCTGCTTTTACATTTGGAAGGGTGAAAGAAGGGAATGATCATTGTTGTGAATAACACATGTTAATTATGTAAAATCCTGGCATGAAATGGCCTCTGTAAGCAGAATTGTATCTTTGTATCATTACCTTCCAATTTTCATTAAAGGCAAATAAAGGAACACGTCATCTGTAAAGCCAAGAATTTAAGCCCACTTGAAATCTTTATATTGTAATCAAATATTATTTATTACCCCAGATTAAGTCATTACAGGACAAAAAAGTGCTTACAGAAAAAAGTATAATAACATAGGGTTGTCATACGCATACTTCCCAGTCTCTGAGACTTTTCTTGTTATTATGCTCAGCCTTCCAATGCCCCTTGGGGTTCTAGCATCAAAGGTATCAGAAAGAAGAGGGGTTCGTGCAGCTCAAATCCTTTACCCATGAAGAAAACAGTACTGTTGGTTTCTTCCCCTCGTCTTAGGAACTTCTTGAAGTAATATTTCTGTGTTTTCTAACACGCACCTTGCTTGCTCTTTACTGATGAGTTCATGGTACTGCCAAGTTTCCTGTATATGGTGGATCTCATGCAAGTTAGATGATTGGTTTTGTTCTCTTTGCACCAAAAAAAATGCGGTTTTGCTTGGCTCTGAGTCATTTCTTGAGCTGACTGATGAGTTGTTTACTGGGGGATGGCCTGCAATGGCAACCTATGCCCTGCCTTCTACCAACCACCCCATGACTGCACTTCTCTAGACCATGTCCTGTGTCCTCACTTTTCAAGGCCTCTCCTATCACACCACATCTTCTACAGAGAATATCTATATAAAGCTGTGGTTATCCCATTCAAATGTAAGAAAAATAATGCAAATCGGATATAACCACTTGGTCATTAGGAACATTCTATTCTAGCTAAATTGGGACGTTGCAGGCATTCAAGAGAAGCTGAGACAAAGTAAGCTTATTTGACAAGCTGCTGACTTGGTACTGCTGCTAGCACTGGCAGTACAGCATTTATTGGGCTACAGGACTATAGTATACCAGCTATGAAATGATGTATGCTGTCTTCCTTAGTAATCTGATTCCAGTTAGGGACATCACTCTTGGAAACATTTTGGAACTACTTCAGCTAGTTTTTTAATGTCATGTCATTTCTACAGTACCATATTTTCTCTCCTTGTAGGATTTATGGTCCCAGTTCCTGACTTTTTAATGAGAAGGCTGACAGCAGGTTTCAGTCATTCCTGCTATGGCCGGGCTATCATCTCTCACACTTCAAGTCATGGCACTTCATCTACTCTGAATATTACTCATTCTGGGATCTGGAGGTAGTTCAGGTAATATGAAAAGCGGGCTGATCTGTGATGGGCTACTTTCAGGGCTTACTTTTGGTTTTAGTGACAACTATTTGCTTAAATTTCTCTTAATATGTTAAATTAATACAAGCTCCAAGAAATGATCAAGCATGAAGAATGCAGTTAAACACAGTATCCAGGAGAAACGGAAAATGTGGCACAGGGTTAGGCATCAGGTCCCATATTTACCACGATTTGGTAATTGCTGTGATTTGCTCTCTCTGGGTTGCCCCCAGATATACACCTTACATGGAGAGTTCAAATACATTCCCCTATCATGGAAAGTAGAGGGTCTAAGGGCTTGCACAAAAATCCCTAGGGCCTGGGAGGAAAGTAACCTTTCAGTTCATCAGCTCAGTCTTTTTAATGTAGTTGTTCCTCCATTAGCTACCTTCAGTGTTGCCACAGTAATAAATCACAGCCAGTAAAAGTACATCTAGAAAGCAAATGTTGAATGACTTTTTGTGTTTGTGATTTACTCTCTTGTTGAGTAGATGTATTGTTATATAGGTACATACGTAACTATAGATAGTAAAGCATCTAGCAATTCTTTTCAAGCCACAGCTGACAGCTAGTTCCCTAGGATAAGTTTACTCTTATAATCTAATGATAGTGAATGGTTTTGCTCCATCTCTGCAGACACACTGACCGTTTTATGATATGCTCCTATTGGACCTAGCCTAATACTGACCATAGCTTTTGAATCACCCCACTCTTTCTATCATGGTCATGGTTTCAGTTCCCAGGGCCTCATCCTGGTGACAGCAAACAGATATGTGACTGAGAGGCAATGATATCTTAACTGTTCTGTACTGGAGCAGTGAAGGCATTCATCCTAATTCACGCCCATGGAGAGAGCTGGGGTCCCTTTTCCTTAGGCATAAGATACAAAACCGTGTTGGGGACCTGCACCCTGGGGCAGTTCCACTCTGAAAATTAACTTTGTAAAAGAAATTTCGCATCAAAAGTTACTTCTGGTTGCTGTACTGAAGGAAATGCAGCGGCAAGGAAAAGCTGTTGTCCCTGTGATGCTCAGCTAGACCCTTTGCCTTAGTGCTCTGCTCTGGTGGTATGATTTTAGCATAGTCTTTACATGTGGCTTTTACCTTCCTTCAGTGCAATTAACAGCTCAGATTTTTTGTAGCTCTAGTAAGCGATGTTAGTGTGCCTCTCTCTGAGCGGTGTATACTTCCTAGAGCTACCAGCTACAATTGAAAAATGCCTCTTTTGTTATTTGATGTTAACAGGAATTACACAGAGCGCATTCAGAGAAGGATCTATTGTATAAAACAAAGCCCTTCTTATAGTCACTCTGGAGAACAATGCGATATGAGAACAGTGCTGTGCTTGAAATCATAGAATCATAGAACAGTTAGGGTTGGAAAGGACCTTAAGATCATCCAGTTCCAACCCCTCTGCCATGGGCAGGGGCACCTCACACTAAACCATGGCACCCAAAGCTCTGTCCAACCTGCTCAAATGACAGAAAGCATCACCTTAAGAGAGTCAATTGAGAGACATCAAAAGGAACTGGCAAATCTGCAGTCCCTGGTGAGCTGTTAGGTGAAGACTATCCAGTTTTCAGGTCATCTGTGGTTTGTCTTTGGAAAGTTCTGCTGAACTCAATCTGGATTTGACAACTGAACACTGGATGGAGTTCTTTGTTTGTTTTCTGGGCTGCATTCCATCCCTGTCTCCTGGAAAAGTGGATAAAACGCAAGGTGGTTGGATGGATCGTGGGATACATGGTACTAGCCTGTGGCACCTATGGGGTTACCAACTGCTAGTTAAAGATTCTTTATTTGAACCCACTTTATTAAAAAACAATAAAAATCTCAAAATCGGTCTATTTTGAAATAAACTGCCCTGATTTAAACAATCATGCTACATTTCAGGTGTTTTTTCTGTTTTATCTCAACTCAGGGTTTTTTAGATAAGTTTTAGGATTCTGGAATCAGCTGCAGTAACCTCTTATCCAAATGCACTATACAAGTTAATAACACCTGAAAGAATTATACATTTTTTGCTAAACCTCAAGTTTGCTTGGAATGAAACAGACAGTGACCAGTTCTAAAGCTGTAGACCTTCCTTCTCCTATACCTGGAATACAGAAACCAGTGTTTGCTTTGAAGTAGTAATAATGTTAGGAATTGTAGGTTGTTAGGAATAGGAGACACCAGGAGTTTAAAGGCAAGTTATTTGTTAAATGCTCTTAGGAAAATCACCTTCCTTAGTTCATAGAAACAGTGGTCAGAAGGAGAACAAATGCAAGCCTTTTTAAGATCCTGAGCCTAAGCCTGAGCCCAGCGTTTGGTTTCCAAGGAGAACTCCTGCATCAAGAATTTGGAGCATTAGACCAAGGGGCAGGGGTTAAATAAACATCTGCTGTTTGCAGGAATTTGCATCACAAAACTGTATGGTACAGTGCTCCTTCAGATGGCAAAGTGCTTGTTCTCAGAAACAGATTTCTAATAGTGTGAAAAAGGACATCTGCTTGTTTCTGCCATATTTAAGGAACAGAAAATTGCTGCTTGGTCAAGTTATCCCTTTGTGATACATAGCATCATTCTTTCCATCCTGATTTCCAATTCTGTCTTGTCTCGAGGGAAAAAGAAGTCATAAGACTTTTCCTTATTAAATGTCTAATTGCCATCTTAACAATTGAATTTTCCTTATCAACTAGTTTAAAACTTGCTTAGCATATTCATTTTTTGGCCACCTCATTCCGCCTGTCGGTCACATCATGCTCTTTACCAAATCATTCTACTGTTTTCCAAGAAGGGGCTTGATAGAGTTATTATGAATAATCAGAGATGAAGACATAGTGCCTTGCGTGTTGTAATTCCTAGCCTTTACTGTGTAGTGATAAAAGGACAGGAAACTGTTTCATGTTTTATTTGTTTTCTAGCATCACAAGTTTATATTAAGCTGAAGTCTGTAATTCTCATCAGATCAGTTCTCGTATCACAATTCATTGTGCTGTTCGCTCACAGGCTGTGCAGCATCGCACCCCCTATCCCCTTCTGCCTCATCCCCAGCAGCTGGAGCGTGCTGCAGTGTTTGGATTTGTGCTGTGCTACCACTGTGGAGCTATGCAGAGCTACGCCTCCATGAGTACGAGTCTTTGGCATCCTGGTGTGCTCTGGGACACGTGGTCATCTATTGACGTTTCCTTCTGAAAGTGGCACCTATTCCACGCTGGAGTTTCCAGAGTGGCAAGCACTGTCTTTTCAAGGAAACCTGTGGCTCCTTTGTGCTTTATGTCTTTGGACACATGTGATAGCTGAAGAAGAGGGATTTTTCCACGGGATTTCCAAAATGTTTGTTTTCTTTCCAGCTCTTTGATGGTGGGAATTAAAGAGTGCACCGTCCTGCCATGGCTCCCTCACCACTTCCAAGTGTGCTGCAGGGTACACTTTGATGTCTTCTCACACTCATCTTCATTCCCCCCTCTATCCTCTCCCTTATATATTACTCCAGAAGGTCAGGCTTTTCTCCTACACCATGGAGTCTCCTCTCTGTCTCACTGTTAACTGCATCTTTGGCAGATCCTGATTCTTCCAATTCTCCCTTTTTGCCTGTCCTCAGTTTCACAGCGACGTCCTCTGCATCTCTGTGGTGACACCCGTTTATCTGTTGCTTCGTTTGATTTCCCATTCAAGTCCCTCCATTTTGGGGAAGTTAGTTTTGTTTGGGGTTTTACCACAGTGCTCTGGGCAATATCTGTTTGGCTTATTAAGGATCTCTGACCACAGTTTATATAAGAATCAGATGCTTGGACGCATCTCAAGCCTTGCAAAAGCTGGCAGCCAGAAGTATGATCACACAGGGATGTCGTTGTGTGGATGTTCTGAAATCTGTTTTCAATAGCAAAACTGAAATCAATTCAACCAGGAAAGCACATCACCCCCACCTCCTGTGATGGTCTTTGCAAGGTGAGTAATGCTCTTCTCTTTTTTCCCTTTCAGCTCACCTAGTATTTTTGATACTTTTTCCTTTCTTTAGAGATTTACAAACAAGTTCCTTAATATTAAACATGAACTTCTCTTTTCATATTTCTTTCTTCTCTAGAGCAAATTCTTTCTCCCTACATAGTTAATAAATTGATCAGCAATTACAACTGAATTAAGTTACAAGTTAAGTTCTTTGTGATTCAACATCTGTCTTTCAGTTTGGCAAATGCCCACCTTTTCTGTTCATTGTAGTATTTGCTTAAGCATTTCTTCTGGGAATGTTGCTTCTCAGCAACTTAACCAGTTGGATTGCTCTTGTCTTCATGTAGTTCTCTGCTTTTCCAAGCATTGGTTAAGCTTGTTAATCTTTTGCATAGCTTCTTTACCTTGGTATTTAATTGCCTGAAAGTATAAGCTTTGCATTCTCTTTAGCCCAGTGCTTGCAGTCCTTACTTAATCCTGCTTTGTTTATGACAAGCTGTTAGTTCTCCCCAAAGGAAGATGAGATAAGGATGCAGTAACATTAAGAGTTTAGAACATATAGAATATACGAATTCACTTATGGTTCATAAATGGGGCAAATAAAGGTTTCCTGAGTCACCATCCACCGGCTAGAAGTGCTAAAATTTTACTTTGAAAAGTCATCTGATTTGCGTGACTCTCTTGCTGGTTATTTGTTTCTCATAACATCTCTCATTCACCTAAACTGCAGTTTATTCTTCTGTGGGCAATCTCTAAGTAGCTCCTAGAACTGCCCCTCCAGAGGGTAGAAAGAGTGCAGTTATTGGCATCCTCTGCCAAATGGAAGAGCTTACGGTTGTGCAGCTTTTCCTTTTGTACTTCAGACAGCTTTTCTATCCCATATTTCATTGTATCTTCTGTTCTTTGATTGAAATACCTCGCCAAATGCCTTTTAGAAAATGTAAATATGACTACATCCCCTGAATTTGCCTTTATCTTGGTGGTAATACCTTCAAAGGACTCTTGCAGGTAAGACAAATATTCTTTCCGCTGTCTGAATTAAGACAGAGTAACACTTCAGTTGTGCATGGAGCCTATTGAAGTTTGAAAAATGGATGCATTTTATTGTGGCAGCTTTATACTACCTCTTTATACTGCAGTCTTTTCAAGTAGAGCATCACTGCTATCACTAGCATCCATTTTTCCAAGTTTTTCACTCAAAACTGCACACTCTCGTGAGGATTTTCAGGTGAAGAGCGCTTAAGCTCCTTTTGGTCACTTCCTGAGCTAAAGCTACCTATCGAAGCTTAATAAATGAATTCTACAATGTAGTGCAATGCAGGAAAAGGATGTATCATGTATACCTTTCAAAACGCAGTACAAACCTTTAGTTTTTAAAGAAGAAGAGAGGAAAGGAAAGACACAACATGTTTTATTTGTGTTGAAAACGTATGCATGATAGCTCTTGAAGAACGACAAGGTGAGCTGTAATTTGGATGTTGAACTAGCGTTGTCTATGAGAAATTATTATGTAAACTTTCATAAAGTTCCTAAAGTTTTTCATAAAAAAACATTAAAACTAATCCTATTTTTTTATAATGATTTTTTTAATAAATTCATATTCTGTTCATCTTGCAGTCTTCTGGAGGGTCCAGTTAACACCTAGCCTCAAGACTTTTGAGAAGCAGAAAATGAAGGGTAATTTCATGTTCTTGTTTCTTGAGTTTCCCAAAACCACAAAACAGAGTTCAAGTGTTTGATGGTGCCTATTAATGTCAACACGTGGCAGAAATGGTCTGTAACATTGCCCTGCATGGGGGTAAGGAAGCTGATACGATGTCACTGTGAGCACACTTTTGCAGCCCAGAAAGCAACCGTATCCTGGGCTGCATCAAAAGGAACGTGACCAGCAGGTCAAAGGAGGTGATCCTGCCCCTCTGCTCTGCTCTTGTGAGACCTCACCTGGAGCATTGTGTGCAGTTCTGGTGTCCACAGCATAAAAAGGACATGGAGCTGTTGGAACAAGTCCAGAGGAGGCCACGAGGATGATCAGGGGACTGGAGCACCTCCTGTATGAAGACAGGCTGAGGAAGTTGGGGCTGTTCAGCCTGGAGAAGAGAAGGCTGCGTGGAGACCTCATAGCAACCTTCCAGTATCTGAAGGGGGCTATAGGGATGCTGGGGAGGGACTCTTCATTAGGGACTGTAGTGATAGGACAAGGGGTAACGGGTTAAAACTTAAACAGGGGAAGTTTAGACTGGATATAAGGAAGAAGTTCTTTACTGTTAGGGTGGTGAGGCACTGGAATGGGTTGCCCAGGGAGGTTGTGAGTGCTCCATCCCTGGCAGTGTTCAAGACCAGGTTGGACAGAGCCTTGGGTGCCATGGTTTAGTGTGAGGTGTCCCTGCAGGGGGGTTGGAACTGAATGATCTTAAGGTCCTTTCCAGCCCTAACTATTCTATGATTCTGTGACATGCCCAGGATGCATCACCTCAGAAAGTGCAGGGCTCCACAGCTGAAGCGACCTTTTCTCTCCATAGGTTTGTAAGAGTAGCTAGAATTCCTTTTTAAAGGGGTGTTTGCAGCTGGTTTCTGTAGTTTTTTCTTTGTGCCACGACATCAGGGGGCATACTGAATCTAAGCATTAACTTCAAATGTCAGTTGCTAACCTTTTGAGCAGTCATTCAGAGAGCCTTTACCATTTAATGACAGGCAGATATAATTAAGTGCCTAAATTTCGTGCGCTTTTTTCCTTGAGGGCTTTTTCATTAGGACCACAAACAGCTCTTCGTTCTGGAGGCACAGAGCCCCAGGAACAAATGCGTTTCATTGTTTGGTTTCATACTTTCTGATAAACACCTGCGAAACGGTGCTAGAATAAAAGTGAAAATACTCCATGCACACAGTCAGCTTTTGGCTTTATATAATGCAAAATAGATGCCTGCCCCCAGACAAAGTCACATTTTGTCTTACGGACACAGTGCACCTGATTGGAAACCCATTTCATGTTACTGGGGAAAGGTCAGGCTTTACACTTACTCATGATTTACACTGTAAACAGGAACACAGGCAATGCTTAACTGGACTAACCAAACCAGAAGGGCAGGTTTCAGGGTAGCTGGCCTTTTCCCTTCTCTAAGGAGCAAGTGAATGGTCACAAAAGCACACCAACACTGGTCTTCCTTGAGGGATCAGTTTCTGTTCTTTCTGTGCCTAGACAAGCATAGGGAAAAAAAGGCTACATGCAAAAAAAGCAGGCTCTGCAAGGTACTGTACTTCAGAACAGAGACTTCCATCCCCAGTGCAAACCAGATGACCTAGATGACAAACGCAGTCCTTTTCCTTTTTGAAGATGGAGAGTTATCCCCATGCTCCCGAGGTACAGTATTGCAATCCCTTATTTCCCACCTGACATCCGCTCTGTGTTTGCAGTGTTTATCTTGTAACCAAGCAGTGTGCTTTCAGAAACACGAAAGATTGTGCAAATGCCATCAAAAGTGATTCAACCTACCTAATTTTAAGTAAAATATTTATCCTTCCTTTCCAAGCCCTGTTACCTCTTCATGATGGCTAACACAGGTAGTGAGAACCACACAAGTACCTATGCAGCAGCCATGGCAGCGTCCTGTGCTGCTCTCTGAGTTATGGTTTTACACAGCTGCCTGTGGGCTCCCTAGTGACTCGCTGCTGTGCCACCATGGTAGCAAGCAGTTTCTTCGCTAGAGCTCTGCGGGCTGACTACCAAGAGATTAAGGCAAAACAAACCTCAAAAAAAAAGAGGTTGATGTGAGCAGGCACCAAGCACTGTATCTTGCTTGCTTTAGACACATTACAGAGTCAGTTTCTTGGGGGATGGATTGATCTTGCTATTGTCAAAAGGTTCCTTGCCCCTCATACCCCCCCAGATGGCCTTAAAATGCTGTTGGAGTGGGTATAGTAAATGATTTTGTGTTTTCCTTTCTGACAGCGTGCAAAGCCTTATTTCAGGTTCTGAGGCAGCTTTTAAATGAGTAAGGAATCAAAGATTTTCCCTGGGGTATCTGCATTTGTGTGCCCAAGCAACAGTGTCACTAAACCACAAGTTTTCGCTTTGTCATTTGACAGCCAGAGGCACACGGAAGAGGGGATACAGTAAAAGAAAGCTGTTCTGGTAAATGCCACACAAGGAAGACTCAAAATAACAAGATCAAGCAAAGAGCAGCCTAAGGTGCAAGGCAGTTACAGGAACTCACGTACACCCTTAAGTGACATTTGATTGCACAGGGAGAATTAACCCATTTAACGTTAAACTGGTGTGCTTAGGTTTTAATGCATAAATAGCACTGATAGCATTGCAACAGGTAGTAGCTCCCCTGGAACCATCTCTAAATCTGCCAGCAATAAGTATGTACTCCTGCTGTTATCGCACACTTGTTTTCACATAACCCTCTGTTTGTTTGACTCACATTCACTGCACACCAAAACAGAAATGTGTGGTTAGCTCTTACTGGTGATTCTCATCATGGTGGTGATTCAGGGAACCTTTAACACTTTTCCCTCAAGCACACAGATGTTGGTGTGTCTATTAAAAAGCTACTCTCCTAAGACTCTTACCCTTTAGAATTCTAAATATCATAGAATCATAGAATAGTCAGGGTTGGAAAGGACCTTAAGATCATCCACTTCCAGCCCCCCTGCCATGGGCAGGGACACCTCACACTAAACCATCTCACCCAAGGCTCTGTCCAACCTGGCCTTGAACACTGCCAGGGATGGAGCATTCACAGCTTCCCTGGGCAACCCATTCCAGTGCCTCAGCACCCTTATAGTAACGAACTTCTTTCTTGTATCCAATCTAACCTTCCCCTGTTTAAGTTTTAACCCGTTACGCCTTGTCCTATCACTACAGTCCCTAATGAAGAGTCCCTCCCCAGCATCCCTATAGCCCCCCTTCAGATACTGGAAGGCTGCTCTGAGGTCTCCATGCGGCCTTCTCTTCTCCAGGCTAATATGCTGATTAAAATGTACCATACCTCATATCTCAGTGGAAAGTTTCCTTGCAGTTATAGAGATTGACTACAGGTTTTAACGTCTTCATTTTGAAACCAGTGCAGCAGTTCAGAGCAAGACAATTACATCTGGGCTGCCTTTGACGCTGGCTGTGTGAGACACCAGCTTCGGGAGCATGTGTTTTGTGTACACAATCCAGTCACCAAGTGTTTTGGAAAGGACATTTGTATGCAGAACCACAAATACTTCCACCTATCTTTTAGCTCGTGAATGATGATGAAGCTCATCTTACGTGTTGGTAGTATTATTCCAGTGATCAGATCAACTTGGGATTAATGCTTCTTGGATTTGGCACTAGCTGTTTGCACCGCGATATTGCAAGTCATGCCTTTGACAAGAAGACTAATTACATTGCTCCCGTGAAGGTGTGTTTGTATTTATGCCTTTTCATTAGAATAGCTCCCAAGCTATTTTTCAAGCAGCTCACCGTTCGTTGCAACAGCTTCTTATTCAGAGCAAAAAACAAGCAACTTCTCTTGAATTGGATTGTTCTCACATTCCCTCGAGCATCAAGGAGACAGAACCACTTTTAGTGCAGATGTCTCAAAATTCCACCCCTACGTACATCCTCAAAGATTGAAGGGGAAGAAGTGATCTAAATAGATGGCTTTGCTGTGGATAAAGACCAGGCCTCTAGCGTTACAGATTTCATTCCCAAAAGAAAGGCATCAGAATGTTAATGTATATACAATTGGAAAAATAGCATTGTGGTGTTATAGCTCCTATAATTCAACTTGCCCAACGTTTCTGTGTTGTGCTAGGAGAAATAGGATGTCAGAGAGCAGTAAATAAAGCTATATGTTAATACAAGTCTAAATGATAAGGCACAGCATGAGTAATGCTTGTAGTTAAACTGGAGAGCTAACAACTTCTTGGTGCTGTCAGACTTCATGCTTCAGGATGCACACTGATGTCTCAAAAAGAGTTATCCCCTTGCAACCCATTCTTCCTCCTTTCACTGCAAGTCTGCTGAGCGTGTGTTGGCTGCTTGCATCCTGGTTTATTTGCTTTTCTCCCGTTGTTGACTCCTGCTGAAGAGTACATGGAATGTTGGTTGGACCTGATGGAAAAATTCCTGGTCCTACTTGCAGCAAGCAGTGGTGAGGAATGATGAGGCCACGTGTGAACTGATTAGCATGCTATTTGTTTTCTGATTTCCTGCAATAGGGCTGTGTCAGATCTCAGCTTTCGGAAGATGAACCTGTCATTAAGCTAAGTGCTAGCAGCAAGATAAAGGGTTGTCAGACATTAAGCTGTTGATTGAAAACCTGTTTTTTTTTATGACAGGAAATCAGAGAAAGGTAAAAGAATCCAGTTCCACCTTTTCTACTTGCATCCTGTAAGCAGGATGTTGCACAAGGAAATGATGCTTTAAAGATAGATCACACTCTTGAAAATTTGGCCCTAAAATCCAAACTGTGAACCAGGATGTTTTAACATTTATGTCCCCCAGAAATGTGATTTTAACAGTGTATCTTAGGTTCTTGTAACTCACTTTATGTAGCAATGGTTTATAGGGCAATTTAATATCTTTCTAGACAAACGAATCTTTGTGCTGTTAAACAGGCATAAGGTAGCTCCACGTCTCACTGGTCCTACTCAGGTACAGGCAGGGGTGCAGAACACAGCCTAGAAAGGTCCAGGCAACATCTCTTCCAATCACCCCATAGAGGTGTAATTCACATCTGGAACACCCCATACCAAATCAAGACCTCTTCAAAGGAAACATCCCAGCGAATGATCAGACATGAAGGCATTCAACATATATGGTGTTAAGCTAAATAAAACCAACCATCCAGCCTAGCTGTTTCCTATATAATTTTGCAGGTACCCCTTTCCATGCTAAAGAAAAACAGCTGTTCTGTGAACCAGGGATGTTGTCACAATTGAGGTGAAAGGCAGTGATCCAGAAATTATCTGTGTGAGGAATTCCCTAAGGCATCGAAGCTGTTGGATGAGAACAGATCATATCAAAATTGAACAAAGGGTGATCCTAAACCTCCTGCTGCTTAAATAAATAAATAAGTAAAATACCCCAAAACCAAATTAAAAAAAAACAAAAACAAAAAAGAACAAAACAACAACAAAAAAACCCACAAAAACTGGTATCTTACAATATTGTATTATTGAGGATTAAAAGCAGTTGCATATAAACAGGAAATAACCAAGTTTCTTGAAACCCATTATAAAAGACTGTGCTGTGTGTGGCATGAAAAGTAGCATGGATGAAGTCTGGCACAGATGGGCTTTCAACGTCTTAAAGCCAGTAATACTCTTAACACTGTGACTGAGCACTCTCAATCTCTGGCTTGGGATATCACTTGCCTTAATTACTTGTGGATCAGCTGTCTGATTTGTTCTTGAAAGCATCCTGTTGGTGATGCAGTGAAAGTCAACCTACAAACCTGCTAGGTAAGTTCAAGGAATACCTCCTTAAAACTGGTTACACAATTATAATCAACCTAAAATAATGTCAAACCCTCTAAATTGTAGGTTCATCTTTCCCCCTCTCTAGAGAGAAAAGAAAGAAAGCACCCTGATACAGTATAATGGGAGGTGAAGACATCTATTACGTATTAATTTCTGTTAGAAAGGGAAATTTGATAGCCAGCAGCTAACTTGAAAATTATAAAGAAATACAGGAAAAGTAATTTCCTCAAAATAGCATGAATTAAGCATCCCACAACCAAGCATAAGAAGATAAATCTGGCAAAGCTTCGAAGGTATTAGTAGGTTATTTTCATGGTTTTGTTGTAGCACTTCACTGCAGCACAGAAGGGGCCTTTTAGAGTACAAAGAGTATTAGAAAAGAATCCTATTGTCATTTGTGATTGAACAAAAGAAATCTGCACCAGTTTATGGCACCTCTGGTGGAAAAACAGAGGGACTTTCAAATGAAGAGGCGGTTTCTATCACAGCAGCATGGGCCGATAGCAGGCTTGCATTAGGAATTAACAGTCAATTTAAGAGCAGAATATTCCTGAGCTGATTGAAAGCAATGTAATTTCCTTCCATTAAACTAAATGTCAGTAAAGTTTTGAGTGCTTATAGCTCACAACTGTTTCTCATAAGGGATACGAAGTCTGGCACTGAGCAAGGCACTAAAGGTGTACATCATTTATTGTCAGACCTTGGAACTCATTCACTTTGAGGTGATATCACAGGAAGCTATTTATATTGCAATCCTTTTAGTCCAGATGAACCACAGTTGTGTTGCTTTCACTGACATTATATTCTATGTTTTTCCTGCAAATAAATGCCTGTCTATATGCAAATAGTCATTTTAAGAGGTAGATAGAACTGGAGTATTAGTGTTATCTGGCCTGATAGTAACATTACTAATTGATGTTACAAATGAGATTGCCTGCTAGCTGCTTTCTCTTTGCAATAATAGAGGGTATGTGGCTGTTGACATGCAAACAAAGCTGAGTCCATACACAGGATTTAATGCTGCTAAGCCAGTTACATCTCCCTTTTTCTGTTGCACTGAAATTTTTGCTTTCCTGAAAAAGAATTCACCATGATACAAGTTCTACCTGCTCTGCATCATTTGATTCTGATCTGTCTTTACTGCTCTAGATACTGGTTGTCCTATAAATGATTAATAACTATAAACTCCCCATAAATCTTTTACTAAATGTTTTTTTGTTTGTAACATTAGCTTTTCAAAATGAATGCATCATTCTCTCCAGGTATGGCACCCACTATGATGCTTCTCTTTTCTGACTCTTTGTGAGCTTCTTTTAGCCCTTATGTCACTGTCTCAGTTTTAAAGCATATATACAAATGTCTTGCACTATGTCTTGCCTAAGCCGCAGCTACATGATCACAGCTGACAATCCAGGCTGAGGCTGTTGGTGAACAATTAAGTCAGTTGATCACTGCCTCATGTACCTTTAATTGCTTTTTGACTATGTTGTTCTGTGTTAGAAAAGTAACATAAGTTTTGACTGCCTTGTATTCCCTCAGCAGCTTCTGTTATCCTAAAGCTGGCTGTTTGCAACCTTCTTCTGTTCATCTTAACCCCACTTTCTCTGCCTAGCTATCTGCACACAGTCTTGCTCTCGTTTTCATGCTTCAAGCCATGCAAACGTGTCATTTTGGCAGAATAAAAGAAGGCAGTGATTTACATCAGTGCTAGGCTCAGGCTCTTTATTCGTAAAAACTGGCCTGGGTTGTTTGAGATGCTGGGTATCTGGATATTTTACATGCACTGAAGATCAGCCATTTGATCTGTCAGATGGAATTAAGTACGATAGGTTTGATGGGTAGTTTGCAGAACACATGATCCCTGTTTCAGGCCTAGCTGAAATGTCTGATAATCATACATTACACTATGCTTTACTTCCTTTTTTACGTGTTCAGATAGGTAGCTCATTATTTTCAACTCTTTCATCTTGCCTGAATGCGGACAATAATAGCTTCAGTATTGCTTTCTATTTGTAGGAATGTGATGCTGTGGACCAGAGTAAGTTGCATCCGTCTTGGTCCTTTCTTTCCTTGGAAAGCATGACATCGCTTCCTTTCCTCCCCTCTTCAATCAACTGTTTGGCCTTATCAACACACTTCAGTGCAGTGGCATAGCTAAGGCTTGCCTGAACTGACTTGAGGACTTCCTGTGGCCACAAAAGATGAGTAAGAGCACTTAAAGCTGTTCCTCCTGCTATCCCCTCCTGATCCACTAACAGCCCCCTGTTAGTGTTCCTGGTAGAGCCCTTGTTGGAGCTGCTGAAGGAGCTCTTTGTTTTCTTCTTGGGGTGTGTTTTTTGTTGTTTTGGTTGGTTGGTTCATTGTTTTGGGGTGTGTTTTTTTGTTGTTATTGTTTGGGGGAGGGTGGGGTGGGTTTGGGGTGGGTTTTTACATTTTGATTTGGTTTTCCTTTAAGGCGGAATCTTACCTGTCTCCATTTGTGAGCTAATAATCCCTGCCTCCCCCGACTTCCACACTGGATGTCTAGACCTGTGATTAACTTCTGTGACTGGTCTGATGTGACCGTAGGTGATAATCACCTTGCTTTTACCACAAAGGAAGTTACAGTACTGTACACAGACACATCATAAAAGCAGCTTTCCAGGGCATCTGTACTGATAAGTGACAGTCCGCGTGGATGGAAGATAATCAATACCAATTACGGTGAAAAAGCCTCTACTATTCTGAGATGGGAACTCCTATCATATCTATAATAAAGGCCTGCTACTAGCTCTGTTACAAAACCCTGTTCTTCCAAAATATATGATTGCTCTCAAAGTATACTCTAAGACAGAGCTTGGTGTAATAAACCTAATATCCAGGAGCAAGTGTGAAATTACCCACTCACTTTTCAGTGCGCAATAAAAGAGGGTAGTTGAAGCAATTACAAGCTATATATAAATGATGTGAAATTGTAGCCTAGTAAAAGTCTGTAACTCTGGTCAAACAGGCGATTCAGTTTCCATCCCTGATAGGCAGCCTGCACCCAGCTGAGTGCTTTCCCTGCAAAAGCAGTCCTGCTTCTGCTTCTTCCTTTTGGACTTTGCATGGAGAAGGGCAGAATGAACAAAGAGCCTGACCTGCCAATGCCTTGGTGGGAGGTTTAAGCTTTTTCACTCACCCTTTCACAGCAGCTTTGATGGAGTTCTTCCACTAAAATCAACACAAACACTTCTGTTAAAGGTCTGCATATCTGCTTATGATGTTACTTAGTAACTATAGAATTATTTAAGATAAGTCAATCAGAGCTTCCAAAAAGCTTAATCTTTTTCACCAGCTCTAGTAAAATGCTTGTGCGCACATATTTATTTGTTCTATATTGTGGCCAGCAACTGAGTACCCACCAGCCACTCGCTCACACCCCACCCACCTCCAACCCCCAGGAGATGGGGGAGAGAATGGGAGAAGCAAAAGTGTGAAAAACAATGGTGGTTCAAGATATAGGCAGTTTCATAATCTGTTTCATAATAACGATGAGCTGGCGTCTGAAAATGCATTGGATCGAAATGGGAAGCAACTAGCAATGAAATATTTATAGTTCAGCTCTTCCATGTTGTACCCATTGCCATTAGTAAGACTCATTTCTGATTAAAATATAAGCAAAGCCAAAGTAGGATGCCGTTCCACCCAATGAACCAATAGCATCCGACTCTTACTAGCTATATCCATATTTTTAGTAGAAGTTAGTAGAAACATAGAAAACTTGACTTTATTGTAAGTGACATTTTACAAACTTTGCTTCAAGATGAGACTGAAGAGTTACTTTGGCATGAGGAAAGTTTAAGAATAGGCTTAATTGACAGGGAAAAAAGCCCTGCTCTTCTAAGCTTTAATTTGCATTTGTGAGATTGGATTATTTTTTAACAAAACCACTTATGTAACAGAGCTAAAATCTTATTTTGCTCTTATGGCATGTGGAGCTGAAACTAACCAATTGGAATTGGAGGATCTTAAGGTCCTTTCCAACCCTTACTATTCTATGATTCTAAATGCCATCTGCCTGTTGCAGCTTATTTACCTGAAAAAAAGGCATCCTGAAGACCCTTTTGTTCTGCTTGCACTCAGTGCAGAGCAATATAATTCTTCTGTGTAGGATCTTTTCAAACAATGAGTGCTAATATTTTTTTAAGTAATAAGCATGTGCATCCTTACTAAAGGTAGATATGTTTAAAATTCTTTAAAGATACCATTTTCAAGCAATTTAGCTGATGTTCCTGGCCAAGTCTGTACTTACTTGAGAGCAGCAAAACTATTATGATGCACAAACATCATAACAGGGGAAGTAGCTTGCTGCTTCTAAACCAGACAGGCAAGAAGTGCAACCACACTATTAGGAATAGCTGCAACTACTGATCTAAAACATAATGCGACTGATAACATGGACCATTCTGCGCCAAAAAGTTAAAAACTGAGGCTAATGATCCCCTCGGGTTTCAGTGATGAGATCTTCCATAGAGAATTATGTCTGATGTCTTGTATTTATGCTTTAATTCTGGTGACTGCACAACCATTAAATATATTTCATTGATCTTAAACAACAAACTGGCTGTTAAAAACATCCTGACTCCCAAAAACGTGTCAGACTGGAGGTTATTTTCATTCAACAGGGACATCTTCAGTGTGATATTTAATTGACTAAATATAATTATTAGAGTGTTAGTATTATCTGAGGATTACATGACCAGGAGCATCCTCCTGAGGCCGTTTCCCACCTCCTCATCCCAGAGTCAACCATGTCATGTAGCTGTTCATAAACCGATAAAGATCCATCTTTTAGTGCAGCAGATGACCAGAAGCCTCTCCTTTTAGCCAAAGTAACAGCAGGTTGTCTTTGCTAGCAACCTTTTCCTAGATTTGAGTGCAACCTTAATTGTTACACGTGAAATTTTGCTTTCCATACCCGCTGAGATGATGAATTATGATTTAAATCATAATTCCAGTCAGTTTGAGAAAATAACAATAATTTTACACGCAATATTTTTCCATAATTAAATGCCTCTTGATGTAAATTATATCTATAGAATTCTTGTGCACTCTTCTTCGTTTCCTGGTACTTTATTTGATAAATATAGGGTTAATACATGAAATCTGACATTCTTGATAAAAGCACCCCCTAATTATTTTCAGAAAGAAGACTTTAAAAGCAGTGCTTAGGCACCTATTCCCCAAGCCGCTAAAAACAAAGGGGTGTTCTAAGATCCTGCTGTTTACCCAGTACATTAAGGTCAAGGACTTGTCCAAGGTTTCAGATCCTTTAATCACGCTAGCTTAGCTTCACTTGTACATTTTTAGCATGTAGTCAGACCAATATAATTACTACTTTATGCAGCTGTGAGAAAATTTAAGTACCACTGTAGCTGCTTAACTCCACTGTGCCAAACGCAACACGTCCTCTTGCAAGGCTTGGAGCAACATCTGCTCTCATCAATTTGCTATAATAAGCCTCCCTGGGCTGGGGTTGTTGAATGCCTGACCCTACTCTTGTCAGGATGGCTAAATTCAGTGCAGCATTCAGCCAACTGTCTTGCCTTTGTTGGATGAATGAGTTTAAAAACATGTAGAGTGTTGCCAATCAGAGGTAAAATAAATGGAAAAGGCACTTCAGGAACACTACTGCAGGCATTGAAATAATGGTGTATCAGAATAAGGTAGTATCTGGACAACATTTTTTTATGCATTACCTCCATCATTTATCTTTATGTGGTACCTTGGAGTGCTGTTGTGTGTAGTATCAATTTCTGCACTTTACTGTGTGTATCAAAAGTGGCAATTCTTAGCTTGAATTTTCTTGTGTGTTTCTCCTAAAACTCAGTGAAAGGAAGCCCAATGAATGCATCCTTATTCTTAGCAGAGTTCTCAAAGTAATTCATTCTTTATAGAGAGGGCAGTACTCAAAATATTGGCTTGTCAGTACTAAAATACTAGATAATTTTAGCCAACATTTAAAACAATACAAACCAGTTTCAGAACGCATTCAATCTGTTTCCTATCTTCATTTCTTTGCAGAAGTACCTATTCACCTGTTCCTTGTTTGATGTTCCACATTTAAGCTAATTAAGTTCTAAAGTTTCACTCAACCAACCACTTCTTACTTGCTCTTCAGTAAAATTTAAAACTCTGATTCACTTCTCTTTCCAGTACAAAAGTACCTGTGTCCTGTTGGATGAAAAAATAGGTTGAAGGATCCCTTCTGTTCATCCCTGTCTGGTATTCTTCAACTCCAGCTGGCAAAACAGTTGGTTTAATCAATGTTTTCCTGGCTTACACTGTGCATATTGCACTCTACCTTACACAGCCAGGCTGTGTCAGGGAGATCATAGAACCACAGAATAGTTAGGGTTGAAAGGACCTTAAGATCATCCACTTCCAACCCCCCTGCCATGGGCAGGGACAGCTCACACTAAATCATGGTACCCAAGGCTCTGTCCAGCCTGGCCTTGAACACCACCAGGGATGGAGCATTCACAACCTCCCTGGGCAACCCATTCAGTGCCTCAGCACCCTAACAGGAAAGAACTTCTTATATCCAGTCTAAACTTCCCCTGTTTAAGCTTTTATAAGAAACATATACTCTTCTTCCCAAAGCAAAAGCAGATTTTTACTACCAGAGCTGCTCCCATACCATTTCTTCCAAACTCTTTCCCCTTCCAAACTCTTTCTTCCAAACTCTTTCATCCCTACTTCCTGAGAGGCATCAATACTGCCATAATTTGGAAGGGCCTCAGACCTACTTGATCCTGTTTGGAAGCCTTTCTGTCAGCTTTCATTTTGCTCCTACAACTCTAAATGCACTTTTTCTGCTCCCTGGCTGAACAGGCTGGAGCAGCCACCCTTTTCCTTCCTGCTTTCAGGAACTTTCAAGTGAATTTGTGCTGCAGGGTTGGGGAAAACCAGAGCTCCTCAGTCCAGAGCCCTGGGGAGGATTCATCTGCTTCCAAGACCTTGGCTCGAAACTCAGGAGAGTGTAGGAAGGGTACCTCTGACTTCCTTTGAGTTGATTCTGTTCCCTGCTTATTTAGTGCATTGAAGGCATCTGCAATGTTAGTTCCAGATGTAGAGACAGCATTTGTGGGATCTTCCCAGTGTGCATGGAGGACACTGGAAATACCAACCTCTCATTTAAGGTAAGCTCCTCTGTGGTGTATACCTGAGCAACCCCACTGTGCTCATCTTGCACACAGGCAGGTTTGAATCCAGGTTCAGTCCGTGCTTCGGAGCCTGATGCAGAAATACAAACAAAGCTGGAGCACTGTACAAGATACCCAGGGCACAATAAACATCTGATCAGGTTTTCACCAGGCTTGGATGTGTGCCCTACAGCTTTACTCTAAGCAGAGAGTTTTAGGAGCACCTGGAGTGTGCTCTTGTAAGACTACGCTTCGGTGAGAGTTACATCTATGAGAACGTGGATTCTTCATGTCATTTGTTCATGATGGGTCAGTGCTATTCAGATGCATGAGCAGCAGTTTTAATAAAGAAGGGACCGAAGAGGTTCCTCCCTTTGCAAACTGTATTCCCATTTTACAACATTATATAACTGTAATCCTGCTCTCAGCACATCCGCAGGATGGAGGTGGCAGGTATTTGGCTCTTTTCCTGTCACATCACCATAGTGCAATGGTGGATTTAGCAGGGTGAAATGAGGATTTTCATCTCTTACTACCTCTTATGTCTCTCTCTGAAGCCAGTAATAGCCATGCTCCCTGCGGGTGTTCTGGACTGTTTTTCAGAGAGTGAAAGACTTCCTTCTTCTGGACAGAGAATTGAATTAGAAGTGAAGCTGCAAGTAGTTTGCCTTCAGATGAGGGAGGAAACCTTTGATTTAGTGCTGAACTCAGTGGTCAGGAAATTGCATAAATTGAATACGTAGGGTTTGGCAGATGCTGTGCTTCTACCAGATTTGGAGGAGGAACGGAGAGCTGAGAGCACAGCTTTGAAACATT
Source organism: Pezoporus wallicus (assembly GCF_028554395.1). Classification (NCBI taxonomy): domain Eukaryota; kingdom Metazoa; phylum Chordata; class Aves; order Psittaciformes; family Psittacidae; genus Pezoporus; species Pezoporus wallicus. Next base: position 1,017,237 of record NW_026637726.1, read on the forward strand.
GCACTTAGAATTTAAACCGGAATCATTGTGGCAGCAGTGATACCAAACTCTCCTTGCAACTCTTGCACTTTTTACTGCAGTTTTAATTTGGCTCATCATGCACTATGTGTTTCACACAGGGAGTAGAATACCAAACCTATTCACCTGCAAATTTGGCTTCCAAGACTGTCTGCTCTGTAGAGCAGTCAGTTCTGAAGACAGAAGCAAAATGAGATTTAGATATTTTCAGACCATTTATTTCCTGAAGCAAAAAGAGTGAAATACCAAGCTAATAACAGAACTGGGGACATATTCCAAACTCCTGTACATTCATTATCACAACTAAGAAGCTCTAGGTCAGGTATAAAGAGCACTTGGTCCTTCTGCTGTCCAGGAGTGTTTTACATTGAACAACCACTGGATAAAGCATAGTAAATTCTTCTTAAACTAAACAAAAAAAAAAATATAGTCAGGAACCAATATTAAATAGACAAAACTTAACCAGGCTTATTTATTTTCTGATTCTTTGTTAGCAAAACGATGGCATTTCTGCTTCAGTGAATATAGAAGCTGTGGCCCACTACTTCATTAAGATTGTTAGTATCATTGCCCTTAGTCATTTCTGAGAGGGGAAAAAGTCGTTCCTAAATTAGAAGAAATGTTGAAATACTCGAAAGCCTTTGAAAGCAGAAAGAATGCTGTGTTTTGCTGTTCTCTGATGCAGTAGAGGCCGTTTGTAACAGAGCTTGAGCGTCCTGCAGCTGAACTGTCAGATTTTAGTTCATGCACTAAACAGCCTGTGATTTAAGTGTGATATAGCAGCCTTATCATTATTGTGGGCCTGAAACTGAGGAGATGGCCAATAAAGTTGCCAGAAGTAGCAGTGGTTCCCTAAGGTGACTTTTCTGCCAGTAGGGAGAAATGCATTAAACCCAGCCTTTCAGCGCTGTTACGTGGGGAAGCACAACTTCCTTAAGGCAAGAAGTACAGGCATCTGAAATGCCACCACTGTCAGCCTTTACAGACAGACTTTTTGCAGGTAAAATTAAGCTTCTAAGAAGCTGGTTTCCCTTACATGTAAGTGCAGCAGCACAGTAATTGAATGTGTAAGGTAGTATACTGCTCACACAAGCTTGCAGTATACTTTTTGGATGTGTTTAAGCCTCTGTGATTTGGGTTGCAGTTAATTTATTGAAATGGCATCCACTATTGATCTGCATCCATCTTAAGGCATTCAGTGATTCAAGCAGGGTTATTATGCAATGCAGACTGAATGCATGCATATTCCTTCTGAAAGAAGATCCTCCTTCACCCCCTTTCTCTGATGCTACTTACAAAACTCACAACCACCGTGCATGCAGTGCCATGAGTAAAGACACTGTACACTGTTGAGTGGAAGCTGTCACATCTCCGCAGCAGAAGGCAGCTCTTTGGCACCCTTTCCAGGGCTGGTGCGAGTGGAGTGGGAGAGAACCTTATCCTCAGATGCCAAGTGACTAAGTTAGGTGTGAGATCTGCACACGCTATTTCTGACCCCAGCGCGGTTTCACTGCAGCTCTGAGACAAACCTCTTTCCGTGATGCAGCTTCTCATGTGAAACACAGGGAAGTGTCATAGAAAAACACGGGTTGCTTCCACCATTGATGTAAAGTTAAAATAAGAAAAGCTTCCTGTTCTTCTGATGGCACTGTGTGGAAGACACATTACAGCATCAGCTAGCACACACATACTGAAGACACGTTGGGTAGTATGAAGAGTTGGCCTGCAGTCCGGTTCTTTAATATTAAACACAACAAATTACACACTATGGCTGCCAGGTGGTCCAGTATTATCTTATGTAGCTGGTCAAAAAAACAGAATTAATTTTCACAAAATGTAGTTTTCTGCTACTTAAAAATGACCAAAATTGGGAACTGGCCGCTAAGTAAATTTTCTGCTGGTTCTCCCAATGGAATAGCATGCACTGAAGTCTTGTAAGCACACTTTGTGCGTATGATTTTAACCTTTCTCCATAAAAGCTCTGACCGAGCTACAAGGAGTCAAAGCTGCTCAGTTGCTATGTTTTGCCTCTGTGGACCAATCAGTTACCCTCTTGTTTTTCAAGCCTTGCAGATGTTTGATGAACTCAGGAGGCAGGACTACAGCACCATGCAGAGATGCTGCAGCTCACTCTGCCCCTGTTAATAAGCTGCTTTGTTTCAGCTTCTGCATATTTCTAATTCAGCTTCGGAAGGCAACAGCTTCCAGACGCCTTTAAGGTGAAAAGCAGACATCAGGTATTTCCATGCAAAGTTTGAAATGCTTGCCCACCAAGGACCCAAGAAACACAGAGATTTGTTTTCAGGATTCTTTTGTACTTTTTCCTATGCTGTCCTGTAGCATCGGGGAAGCTTACAACTTACGCCTGTTCACTGGGGGCTTATGTTACTGGAAGACATCAGTGGCTGGTTGGCCAAAGTGCACATTCACAGGTTTGTCACAGCAACAGACTTCAGAGGTTCAAACTTTCCCAGGAATTGGTCTGCAGAATTCCACAGCCCATTATGGCTTTTCTGGTGAGCTTCATTTTCCATCAAAGGATTTGAAACTTATATCAATATCAGAGGACAGGGTTATCTGGTGTCCTGGTCTTTTTCCCCAGTACTGCAGACTTATTGTTTTTAAATACTCCAATGGCACCTTTAAGGCACAGGAGGATAACTCAGCTGTGAAGATCTCGTTATTCACCATCTGACAATGAAATGTTAGTTTGCTCCTGTAGGGCTTTTATACCCTCCTGAGTGTAATTGGTGGTCCTTCCTTTCTCTATTTCCTTTTGTTCAGTTGTTTTCATTTACAAACTTCTCTTGATTCCTTTCACACACCCACAATACCTCCTGAATGTAATGTTAATAATCTTCCTTCTAAACCAGAACACCTAGAGATTCCTCCTGGACAACTGGAGGCGTTCAAGTCATCCTACATCCAGGTAAAAGATAGTCTTGGAAATTCATTCCTATTCCAAGGTGATGTGCTGTTAGATAAGTGCAGTTTCTCTTTTTGGATGCTCCTTTCCAAGGAAAAGAGTTGATTTGTATTCTTGGATGTATTAACAGAAGTATGTTTAATACTCAAGAGACACTTTTTCAATTATGTGAAGTAGACCAAGAGGTTAAGACTAATTCATAAAGCCTGCGCACAGCTTTAGATTTCAGTTATTGTTGCAAAACATCGTTCAGTTGAGCATATCAAAAAGTACAGCAGAATGAATATAGTTCACTTTTGTGTCTGTGTGTGTGGAATGTGTTTTGTGGAATACATTAATTTCTTTGATAACAGGTTGGAAAATTTGGTCTCAAACTTACTACTCCAAACCCAGGGTGGTTATCTTTGACTCTTCAGATCTAGAGAAGTTGCTCCAGGAGGTGTATCTTCTGTTTGAGACAAATCCATCAACGTGATGAGTTTTAAGAACTGTGAAAGGAGCAATATTAGTCTGTTAAAGAGCAGTTTTCCAGGCTCATGCAAACAGCACTTGCTTCCAAGGATAGTTTGCTGTGATGTGCTTTTCAAATATGAGGCCTGGTTTAGTAAGTAAATTAACTTGGAATGCTTAGATTTTTTGTTTCCCTTTTGTATCTGCATAGGAAAAGGAGTTGGTAACATCTTCATGCTCTCTGTTCCATGCTGAACATGTCATATTTAAGTGATGAGAACTTTCTCCCATATTTCCCTAGGACTTTCTGCCGCTTCAGTGGATATTTTATTCTCTGAGAAAATTGAAGTTTGGAACAGATTAGAGACTTCCTTAAAATGGCACCTCATGAAACTGCAAGATCAATTGAGACCTCTATCTCCAGTATAGTAGCTGAAGGGAACCCACTTGCTTTCGCAAACAGAGTATGTAACCTCCTTCTTAAGCTAGAGAGCACATTTCTTGTCATGAAATGAAACCTTCAAACAGCTTTGGAAGGCCAGTAATTTCTCTTCTTCTTTGTTTCTTTTCAAATGTTGATTGCAAGTCTGAACCCAATTCTTCAGAGCTTAGACTTCAAGTGGTTTGCTCTCAGCAGCGAATCCCGATATGCTGGCCTATTACACGATGCTGAAAATACATTAAATATGCAAGAAAGAAATCTGTAACACATCAGAATCGTCTGGAAACAATCATCTTTATTGTCTAAGCTCTACCAGATTTCCCGTGCCTTTATTTTAATTGCATGTGCTGATAAAGCATGTACATTCCTCTTGTGAAAGCACCAAAGTTTTGCCTTCCTACTCACGGAGTGCAACTTCTTAGTGAAGAGTAAATTCTCTAACATGCATTTTAGTCAATTTTTCAGAGTAATAGTCTTTGTCAACACTCCATGGGAAAAAATACCACTCAAATAAATGTTGTGCCTATGGTACTTTTTCATATATTAAAATTTGTCAAGAATTACAGCAGTCAGGAACTAGCTTTGAGACTGCTGGGGCGGTGTGAGACAAGCGCAGTCAGTGCTGCGTATCACAGTGGTGAGGAAATTCCTCTTGAGGAATGTAAACTATCAAAGGTCAAAAGATTTTTCCCCCATCTAATTAAAGTCCATGCTGGTTTGGGGTTTGTGTATTGCCTCTCAGAATGTAAGACTAAATGCTGATACTAAGTTGATGGGCTATTAGCTATTAATTCTCTACATGCAGACGAATACGTATAGAAGTCAGTGGTAAAAATGTATTGTAAAGGGAGTGCAGATTTGCCTTTATCCAGGGTAAAAAACAGTCTCTTTAGATTTGAAAGTCCATTTCATTTAAGAATAATAATAATAAAAAAACCCAAACAACCCCGAATAAAACCCACAGAGGAAAAGCCTGTCCCTCTCTCACTGCATCTACAAACCAGAGCACAACGGCAAAGCTGTGAGTTGCTAATGCAGCTATTCAAGGAAAGCAGTTGCCTGAGGGGAAAGATGGCAGAATTACTGCAGTACCTTCACAGGGGACATTACATTTAATTTCAAGTATTTCTAAACAAAAAAATAATGTTGTCTGTCCTGGACTTCCGTTGCTTGTCTATCTATAAGCTTAGATGCATAGAGATAACACAGATGCCCATCTATGGAGTATTTGTACCCTGGGAGACAAGCCCTGGTGCACTGGAGCTAAACCTGCTTCCATTTCCCACCGAGTCCCTCTCGGTGCTCAGAGGGAAGGTGATGCTTTGTGTGCTGTGAATTCTGGTACCTGAGATAATCCCAGACCCCACCCCAGCAAGGACTGACGGCATAGATGGAATTACTGCTATCAAACCAACCTATGACATGTGAAATGTAAGATTTTTTTTCAAGGCTAGTGGTGCACGGTGCTAAGCATGTTATGTATGTCCTTCAACTTCAGTTTATATAATCACCTTACAAATATCAAGTGTTAAACTGTTTCATTGATTGCTTTTGGTGAATTTGATGATATTTAGTATCTTTCTGAAGGAGGAATAGCTTTGATTTATCCTGTCTCTTTTTTCCACTTAGGGTGGGGGTAAGAGGATTATTGCCTTTCGTTTGGTTTTGGTTTACTGGGGTTTTTTTTAAAGATGAAATAGTATCCGTGTTGTAGAAGAGTCCCAGAAAGACAAGGATGTCACCTTAATACTTTATAAAGTGCTTTAGAAGCATTAGATTATTCCTTAGGTAACCTTACCAACAATTTAGAAACAACTTCAAAAATTAATTGTAAGAAGTATTTAATAAAGTTTGTGAACCACAGCAAATTAATTACTAATAATAATTTAAAAGAAAAAAATGAAACCAAGCCATAGAAGAGGAAGAGTTACAAGTCAGTTGCCATCTAGTCATCTCCTCGTTGTTTGCTGTCTTAACTCTTTCTGGGTTTTTTCTTCCTTTGGTTATCTAACATCAGTAAAACACTGTTTTGTCCCTATAGGCATCATGACTTCGGTAGCAAGCAGATTTCTCTATATGTATTATCACTTAAGAAAACAGATATACAGCATAATGCAATTTACAGGTTCATTGCTGTGCATTCAGTGTTGTATATTTTCATGCAAGCACACTGAGAAGCTTACAGGCAATTGAAACAGAAAGCATCCTAGTAAGAAAGCACTAAGCCTGTGTGGAAAAAATGACAGGAAGATGCAAATAGAAACTGCACAGGAAAAAATAATTTACATCAATGCTTTTATAATAAATGTGCAAACTGCAAATAGAGTGGGCTTGCCTGCATTGACTCAGACATCTATCTTAGATAGGACCTTCAAAATAGCATCCTTTTTGTCCATAATGATTGCTCTTCAGTCAGTCACTCTGACCACCAGCTGGATAAAGATAAGCCAATTAAACACTGTTTGGATCATGTCTAGTACATAAAAATAGCCATATTTCACTGGTCAGGTCAGAAGTATTTGTGGGCCATTCTCCTGTTTCTGGCAATAGCCAGGACCATGTGCCTGTGGAACAGGTACTCCTCAGTCACCCTCTCTGCTCCAAGCAGCCTGTGGCCATTCAATCAGTTAACAAGTTCATTAAATGTGTTTAATGGGCTTTTCCTCCATGAAAGTGTCTAATTGCTTTTTGAACTCATACTTACTTAGCCTCCACAGTTCCACAGTATAATTACACAAAATCCTTTACAAAAAAACCCTGAAAATCTCAAATTACATTGCAGGAACATTTCAAAGAATTCCAGAAAGCCTGCTTTGAGGTTAAAGGAAAATAAGATGTTTCAGTTTGGTGGCCTGCGATTTCTATGGCCACAGGTAAGATTGTTGCCTGTCACTATAGCAAAGGGAGCAGATAAAAATTCTAAATGGTCCTGTCTTCCTACATCCTTAAAGTCCAGGCATCTTATTCCTGTGGATTGCAGAGACTGATGGTGCTAATACATAATATTGAGAGGGACTTAGAGAGAACTTTGCTGTGGGGACAGAGTGGGTGTCAGAGTATATATAGCCCCTCCAAGCTTCTCCATAAAAGAGCTGTTGATTTCTCTGCCTTGGTATTGTTGTCCTCATTTGTGTGTGGTTTTTATGTTTCAAAGGCTTAATTAAATGATTCCCTATATTTTATGCCGTCGTGCATAACACCTTAATAGCCTTTATTTCATAACCTGTGTTACTTCATAACCTGGCCTCAAGTCACTTCGATTACATATGAAGGTCTAAATGCAGGTGCCATCTGGTACAGTGCTGAGAGGCTCCAAGTGACCTGTGAGTTGGGGTTTTTTATCCCCATTAAGTTCAGAGGAAACTAAGCACATAGTATGTATTTGATACATACTATGGAATTAAACTGTGGGTTCCACTCTGATGCATAAATTATCTGCTTCTTTCCAGGCCTCCTACTTGTTTTATGGCAGAATTTTGTCTTTTTTTCCATCCTTTCTTGAAGTGCCTCACATTCTCAAAGTCCCCTCAGTCTCTCTGATGTGTGTTCCTCATAGCTGCTTTCCCTCCCCATTATATCGCATTGCTTCCAGACCTACAATGCAAGTTCTTCACTACTTCTGCATTCTCCCTCATTCTAATTGCTGGACTTTGAGTGCCAGCTATACACATGAAGGAATATAATCCCTAACTAACCTGGATGTGTGGATACAATAAGTCTAAGAAAACTGTACTTTAACCTGAGAAGCATTTTTTCCTCAGAGTGAAAGGGAGGATATTAAATTGCTAAAAAGAACAGCGTGGCCAGCATAGCCTTTCTGATCTGGGTGTACTTCCTCACTATAATCCCCCAGTAAAGCTATCCTAACAGGAACATAGCCTATAAGAACTCCTTTAAAAGCATCTTCTTCTCCTACTGGCACATAACGCTAGCTTCCACGTTTCCATTTTATTCTATACTATTGCACTGCCCCTTCAAGTCTCCTGGGTATTCTATCTTTATATATCTTACATCTTTAATCAGGACCTGTGCTGGTAAGCAGTTGTGCCTGTTCATGTGCTTGTTTTTCAAATGCTATAAAACTTAAGGCTTTTCAGATTCCTCACATAGAAACTTTACAACAGCTTGATGGTTATCTTGAAGAGTGACTTAAAATGTGCATTTCCCTGGCATTTTAACCTTGTCTTCCATAAGGACAAACACAAGAGAGTTAGGAGATTCTTCCATGCCATATGAGAGACATACATATGCTTTCAAGGGCTGAGATGGCTCACATTTGTGCCGTTGTTTTCTTGAGACGCACATCTGAAAATGAAAATGTACCAAAAAACCCAATTATAGGCCCCTATATTTCCAAAAATCCCAATTGTCTGTGATTTCTGAAACCTAGGGTTGAAACCTGTGGGGTTGGGGTTGGGTTTTAACCTTTGAATACTGCCTTTATTTCTGGAAACAGTGGGAGTCTGAGTAACATTTGAGTTTGGAAACATTGCCCCTTTTTTTTTGTGGAACAAGAAATGTGGGAGATGTACACTGGGAAAATTCTGGGTCTTCATTTCCAGTTAGTAGCTACTGAAAACTTAGATTTGATGAACAAATGTAAGAGACGAAGGACTGCTTCTTTTAAGCTACGTGTCTTTTGCTTGCTGCTCTTGGTTACTACAAATACAGCATTCTTTGCCTGCAAGTGATATTTTACAGTATTTAAAATACCATTTCGCATGTTTCAGATTTAGCCTGGGTTTATTCAGTACTTCACACAGGTAATCCCTGCTGCTTCTGAAGGCCTTGATCCTATAACTGACAACGTGCTAGCAGACCGCTATTGTTGCTCTGGGGAGACTGTTGTAAGAGAGGCAAGGGAAGCCTAGAGATTATAAAAATCACCTTTAAGTGATGGCTACGTATATATCGCTATTGAAGTCCTCTAGGCATTCAGGTGTACTTTTTTCCCCTCTTCTCTCCCTCTTCAGCAGCATTGCTCTGACTGGCTGCAGACACTGATTTATGCCATATAGTTATAAATATATGTGCTGAAAGCCTGTTCCACTCAGAGCCCAACTTGTTCCAGTCCGCTCACCTTTTGCAGTGAAGGCTTTTATCTATTTCTGAGAAATATATTGCACTTCTGATCTTACAGGATTAGTGTGTCCCAGGGCTTTATCTGCCTACAGAATTAAACAGAGTCCAAAATACTGGATGACCATGTGAACCTGGATGCTGTTACACAAAGCCTGTCTTAAACCTTCTGCTGCAGGGGCAGCTCGCCCAGGTTCAGTTATTGGGTGCACCCCATGGGTGCACCTCCACTCATCCCTCGTGCCACCTGAAAACCCAAGTTTCATGGCACGGCCAACCATAACGCTCAGTTTCTTTGCAGTATTCAGATTAAACTTGTCTCCTGCAGCTGTTGATGCTGCTCTTCATACTGAGCCAGCCTGAGTCTTGGCCCAGAGGGAAATTCAACTGATGCAGCTGTTCAGAACTCCAGGAGCAGCCCGGCTGTGCTCTCCTCTGCCAGCTGAAATAGAAATGCTGCTCGGGTAGTGCTCACCTTTCCTTTTGTGAGACACACAACCTTTATTGTAGGCTTAAGATTAACAACCGTATTTTCGCATTCTACCAGTTCAGTCTTCAACCCCACGCCATAGCATAGGCTGTAAGGCTTAAATACTGTAAAACTATAATCTGCTCTGTACCACTACACAGCCCAGACGTTATGACATTGCTCTGCAAGTTTCCTTGTGGATAAATAAGAGACAGTTTGAATCAGTGGAAGAAGCAGTCCTGCACCCCCTCTACTGCTGGCCACCTTCTCCCATACCCACTCAATCTGTGCTCTTGTTCAACGCAATGTTCTGTGAGACCAGGCAATGAAAAATTTAAATCATCACTGAAGCTCATTGTATTCATTAGCATTCCGTTTGATTGCAAGCTTCTGCCTTGGATCTGTTCTTACAGTTGTTCCCAAGTGCAACCACAAACGCTCATGCTGGCCTAAGGGAAGGGACAGCATGGGACTGAATGAGCAGTGGCAATGGGGAGACAGGCCTCAGGACAACGTTGGGTTACACAAGACTCAGATGCTCAGATGAAGAACTGCTGCCTAAGGTCAATGGCAACAGTTTTGTGCCCAGTGTATAGCTGCTTTCAGGTTTTCCCAGGTTATCCAAGTCAAATCATGTTGCAGTTTTGGCCTATAAGGTAAGATTTGGACTATACATATATGGTACATACAGAAGTAATAAAAGTGGGAATTCAGCTGCTAGAAGGCAGCTGCACAAAAGGTATCCAAATATTTAAATGGGGCTGAAGGTTTAGTTGAAACCTTGTGAATTATTAAAGCAAAGGTTTGGAAACTACTCTCAGAGTCCCTGCATGTTGCTTATTCAATATTCATCCAGTTTACACAGCTTTAGCACCACAGATGCCAGTGCGAGATGAGAATCAGCATTAATCGGTCCTCATGCCCTGCTGAGGCTTTGCAAACTGACTGTGCACAAAGACTGTAATCAGCTGATAAAACCATGGTGCACTAAAACTGGGCACCAGTAATCTCTCTAGGGTGCTATATTTACTTAGTCTCTATTAGTAGTGATCTGTAAGAGGTTTAAAGTAGCTCTCAAAAGCAGAGTTGGTGTTTAAATGATCGCTGTTGAGAAGCAAGAATCAACATTTGGATGAATAAATACTGAAAAAGGTTACCTGGTATGTTCGATGCTATGGGTGCTGCTGGATCAGCGGATGACATTAATGCTATGGAAATTCACCACTGGTACACTAAATTTATGAGGGAATGCCCATCTGGACAGCTGTGTCTGCATGAATTTAAACATGTCCTGGATCTACATGGACTTACTCCAGAAGCTAACAGCTATGTCGAACAAGTATTTCACACATTTGACATGAATAAGGTAAGAATTCATTCTTAACTTCCTGGCTTTCTCATGGCTGTACTATCTGATGCATTCAGCGGCATGCCTCAGAGGGCTGGCAATGCTGACTGTTTTGAGGTAAGAGAAGTGATTCAGAGGTGATTCAACAGAAAACTGGAGGCAAATAAGCGCAAGTGGCAGACAAACACTTTTGAATGCTTTGCTCCCAGTACACTTTGCCATTTTGAAACTTGCATGCAGTCATTCCAGGACATTTTGATTGGTTCCTTATCTTTCAAGCCTGGATTTTTGTTATTGTTTTCAGTGTGTGTTAATAATTGCAAGTTTTAACTTTGCTTTAAAGCAGCGTTTGGCTGTATCCATAGGTATTAATGCTTTAACAAAATGCAACACAGACACACTACAATTCCTTCTGTTGCCTTTTGTCTCTCAATTCATTCTGAGCACCTTCTGTGGCTTAGTTTGGTATCACTCAATCCCCCTTTTCCAAAGACTTATCTGTCTGGTTTTGATCCATCATCCTGATTGTACTGCTTAACATGCTAGGCCATCCCAAAAGCAGTTGTCAGTGGCATTGCTGTCTTATGTTCTTCAACCTCAGTGTTTATAGAGGTCTCCTCTAGCCATGAGATCCAGAAGACTGTGCCTTGTTATTTTTCCCTTAAGCTAAAATGGGACTTTCTGAGAATCATCTGTAATTCCTATGGAAGTGTTTGTCCTTGACTGATATCAGGTTTAGGCTGAATTGTCAATACTACAAAATCAAAGTCTGCTTCTAGATAATAGAGTAGGTGGTCTCCTCATGGTATAAAAACTTACTAAGAAAAAGACAAAAAAAGAAAGCAGCATTAGTGTTCTCTGCCTACAACCCTGATCTCAGTAAATTCAGAGCTGAAATGGAAAAGGTGTTATTACATTATATGAACGACTTTAGTGGCAGGTTAAAACTGGTCGTAATTGTAGCCAGGACTACTCCAGGCAGTTTCAATTTCCAGAAATGGCCTTTCTGTTCTTTGTTACGAAATGAATTATATACGTTCCAGAAATTGTATGGTGCCCAAAAGACTAAGAATTCCCAGAGTCAGTACCTTTGTTACACAGTTCTCTTGTTATGCCTACTTCCACACGCACGCTCCCACCCCCAGTTCATCTTGGCTTTTTGGTATTATTTAATTCTTTATATACTTATATATATCTTTATATGTATCTTTATATCTTTTATATTACATAATTCTTTTTTTACATGAACTTCAAGTCCTGTTCTTCTAAAACCAGGCTCTTTGCATGCTCTTTTCCACCCCCTGCCAATTACCAGGCGGTTAAATATACTGGAATTCGATTAAGTAGTATCACCTAACTCAGTAAACGTGCTAATTACAGATGATGAGCAAATTTCTAGTCCATAAACATGGAAATGGACCAACAGGAATGGTTAACTTAATGTGTCCTTTTCAATTAATAAATTGATGTATTGTGTTCCCCAGTAAAGCTTTACCAATGCCAACTTGCTTGCATGACGCGCATGGACAGGGTCTGAGCCTATCTAAGAGCTTTTTCAGGGTAGCTTTAATGTGCTCTTGGAAAACATTTGGAAATAGATCCAAAATTTATTTTAGACAAATACTGTCAAGTATTGAACCTGCAGCTGATTTCAGTTATTTTCCAGAAAACTGGAATGTGAAAGAATTGCTTTTGGAAAATCAGGCTTCTGTCAAGATGACAGCACACCAGTAACCACAGGCATAAGGAAACTGAGTGTTTGCCATGAGACACATGAGGGTGTGGAAAGAGGAGATAAAGTATCCTTCAGATAGCTTTATGCCAACAGAAATGCCTAGGAGAACTTGCCACTACTGCTGCTATTGGTCTATGTATTTGAAAATATCTATTGTATGCAGTAAATGGTTCATCCAGTACAGGCAAAGAGTGCAGAATAACTTGGGCACAAACAGGGCACAGCTGCTCTCTACCATCTTACCCCATTCAGCTTTCTCTACTATTTGCAGTCTTTGTAATACTACATGAAATCAAAACTCTTAACAGTTTACTTCACGTGTTTAAATTACTTGGAGCACTGAGAATGTGCACATAGATGCTGACATTTGCTTTTTATACAATTCAAGCATTACAATCCAACCTGTTACAGTTGTGAGAGAGCTTTGCTATGTCTAAGTTATTTAAGAGTACCTTTCTGTAAGGAAAAAGAAAGAGGTAGTAAATGTAGCTAGTCATTCTGTATGAAGACAAGCTTTAGGTAAACCTGGAACCTGTCTAAGCAGGGAAAGAACTCCAAGCAAAAAAGGTGGGGGGCTTTTGAGGGGGTTTGAGTGTTGTTTAGGGGTTTTGGGGGTTAGCTTTGGGTTTCTTTTTTTGGGTGGCAGAGGAAGAGCAGGGGGAAGCAGGATGAGATTTTGTCGGTTGGTTTTTTACAGGTTACCAATTGCAGGGCCTCCCTCCCACTGCAAATAGCTTAGCACCCAGGGAGTAGCTTGCTCAATTACCTGATGAATATCAAGACGTATGCCTAAAGCTTGCCAGGTTATACATGCATCAGAGTTTGACTGTTACATAGTCCTGTGCACCCATCTCTGACCCCTTTCTCCTGTTTCCCCATAACTTTTTAATCAATTGGCATATGTGAATGAAATTGGAAAGAGTAGGCGTTCCAGCCTACTCCAGCCTACAGTTTTCATACAAAATTGGCAGCTGGGTAGCATGGACGCACCCAGAATGAATGACCTACTCATACAGAATTCAGCTTTCATCCATTAAGGCAACAGCTAGCTGGCAAAAGAATCAGGCACTTGTTTCCTTTCCTCCTGGTGAGGATACAGGGTGGAGCTGGGCTGCCAGGCTGCGGTGATTTAGGGAACGAAAGACAGAGTCTATATAAATGTAGGCTTTTATTTTGCTATTCCCTGAAGAGCTTGTTTAATTAATGTTCCATGTTAGACAGAAATAAATGTTTTATCCGTTTGGAACTCTACCCCCAACACACCTCCCCACACCCCCATTTTAATGACATTAAACAACAATTTGGCCTTCTGGGCTTCATAAAATCCACTATCAAACTGCTTAGGCTAGGCTTATAACCTCCTTATTTAATAATGAGCTCCCACTAAAGATTTGGTATTAATTTCCAATTCTGCAAGATGTTGCAACAGCCCTTCGTTAGCTACTGCAATCTGAGGCATGGATTTTATTGCGTACTTTCTCAATTGAGCTCTTGCAGCAATAGCACAGGAAAAGATATTTAGAAGGCAGAACTGGAATGGCACATTTAGAACAGTTATATACATGAGACTGTATAGTCTGCGTCCTTTTGCAGCTGGAAATAATATGAAGAATGTGGCATCTACTCCCAGATAAAAGCCTGGCAAGTTTTTGTCCTTGTCCAGTCTATTTGTATCATTTAGTGGCTAGAAATGCTTAAACACTTAAGAGAAATAAATCAAGTGAACCAGAATGTTTTACCTGACTATTTTACCTTTTCCTTCTTAATAACATCCCTCTCCCCCAAATCTATTTTTGATGAACTAGCAACAGTATAATTTTTAATGGAATGGCAACATGATAACTACAAGATTAAGGTGATTCAACATATAGCTTCTAGAAAGGCTTGAGCTCAGTTTTATTTTCCTCTTGCCTTGTTGAAAGTCTTGAGAGCCTCACCGAAAAGCCTGTGGCAACCAAGGCCCTTGACCTCTCAAGCCACATGTCAGGATCTCATAAGCTTCCCCAGTGAGAAATCACAGCACGTCTGTTTAGGTTGAGATGATGTGTATGGTTATGTGCTGTAATGTATGTTTCCTGTGAAGTCAGTCTATAGGGCTTCAGGCTGGATTAGGAAACAGATCTATATAAGAAGAAGAATGAGCTGTTGGCATACCAGCTTGTCAAGAGTAACACATTTGGGACTTTTATGTCTTAGCACTGGCTTTCTTGGTACCAGTATCTTCATAATGTTCTTGATCACTCTGACTACCTCGACACCTCTCTAACAGGAGCATGACTTATGTGTAGCACAATCAAAAAGCATTTGTCTTCTGGATCCTGATCTTAACACGGAAATCCAGCTCTGACTCCTTTCCATGCCTAGCAGACCTAGAGGATCTTTTTCAAGATGACTCAGCTCTCTGCAAGTTAGATGAATCAAGTCTTTCTTCCCTCCCTTACACTTCAGTGGAGTAACAACCTACCTAATTTGGTTGGCAGAAACTATTTAACTCTTTCTTAATAGAATAAGCAGGGGTTTTATGGGTTTGTGAAAGAAACTACACGAAGTTCTGAAGGGGCATAACATTCAGAGATGCATTCAGTCATTACGGTTCAGTCTTGCCCATTGCAATATATAATTATATATTATAATATATAATTATATTTCAAAGTTGAAAATCTCAGGTTAGGATTATGGTTTTTTTTTCTGACATTTATATGTTATTTTTCTTCTGTTAAGAGGATCAAACTTTGCCTGCTGCCATGATGGTAAAAATCACTACCAGATCTTTCACATTACTAGAAAAGAATTTGGGATCTAATCTCTTGCTGCATGTATTTGGCATTTAGGAAGTGAGATTCCAAGCAAACACCAGACTTTGGTGTGATGCAAGCTTCTCCCTGCACCTGAAACTGCTGAAGGTGCCTCTCTGTCTCCAGTTCCTATGGCATTGAATGTGCCGTGCTTTAAAGTGTTCAATTTCCTATCACTTTATTAGCTGAAAACCCATCACTGAGACTGTGTGAACAGAAAGTGTCTGTTAAGTAGATTATGCAAATGACGCAACATGATTACTTTTAGTGGCTCCCCACGCTCTTACTGTTTCAGCATCATATACATAAGGACATGTTCCTAGTTCTTTTTACCTTAAGATGATTTGAAAAGTATTTAGCACATGCTGGATTTAGACAGGATGTTAAGTCAAATTCAAAGCATGTACTTTGAATTGAGAGTCATGAAGAGTCTGCCTTCACTTCCGAAATCTCAGTAGCCCTGATTTATATTCTTTCTTCAGTTTCTGGTGGGTGAATTTCACCAGGTTTTGTATTTATATATCCTGATGTTTCCTGTGAGAGATTACCAGAACATCTCTTTTTCAATGCTAATGTTATGGTCCGTTTATAATCTTCCTTGACCTGGGTGAACGCTTACTGGCACACACCAGAGTCACCATACACATCATCAGTATCTTGCCGGATTTATGATCCTCCCTGTTTCCAAGAGGCTGAGTGCAAAGGTCTCCAAATAAAGCACAGCAAAACCATTTTACAGCATAGCAAGCATTCAAAGTCATCTCAGCCACTGCAGTTTTAGGTGCAAAGCATTGTAAGCTAGCAAAAGTACCAAAGCTGCAAACCTGACACGTGATCTTACGCAACATGAGCACAAATATCATGTTTTGTCTTCAAGAGAGCCAGCAGAATTCTGCAGGTTGAGCACATGTCCAGGTAACCCCAGCCAGAGAGAAGGACCCCCGTATTGACAAGCCTGCCTATGTTCAAACAGATCATGAAGGATGATCCCATGCAGCTTCTATTTTTACCTAATCCAGATCTGCAGGGATCTTTATGGGGTTTGTGGTAGTTTTCCAGCTCCTGGTTTGTGGTTGATTTGTAGTTGGAGGTGAGCCAGGGAACACTAGAGCTCTACTCAACAGCAAACAGTGCAGCGTGGACAGAGACGAAGGGCAGACGGTGCTATGGGTGCTGGGGAATCAGCTGATGATTTTGCTGCAATAGAGAACAGTCAGTGGTACCAGAGGTTTATGAAGCAATGCCCCTCTGGGCAAATTACTCTCCATGAGTTCAAGAAAATACTGGGTTTACACAATATGAACCCCCAAGCAAACATGTATATTGAGCGGGTGTTTCACGTCTTTGATATGAATCAGGTAAGGCATTTTCTTGGACTGTTTGTCATCGTGAAATGTATGCATTAGCATGAACAGTAGAGGACTTTGGCATAATGATACTAAATAGGAAGCAGTAGATAAGTGGGAATACTTCCCCCCCAATTTCTTATTTCTGCTGGTTTGGACAGTTAGAATGAATCTTTTGGTTTAATATTTGTTTTATTGTCACCATTTTTATTCTTATTTGGAAAGTTTGTGAAAGAGTGATACAGCTGGTTTACTTCCCTCCTCATCCCTTGGAATATCCCCCAACTTTTAAAGCGGAGTAGTGGAAGGAAGGTAGATTTGAATTAGTGCATAGATCAGAAATCAGACCGTGTTCCTTCTTCTAAAAGATAAATAGAAAGAAGCAAGAAACACAGTAGAAAAAGTGAAGTCAAAAAACAGGAAGAGGTAGGAATAAAATAAGTAGATACCAGCTTTCCAGGAGAGGCTTGAAATAAGTGAAATGTAAAGCAAACAAAGAAAACATAAAAATAACAAAACTAAAGCACAAGGATGACAAGATGGAAATAAATATTCAAAGAGTAGAAGGAAGAAATAGTGTCTCATCCCTTCTTTGTGAGCTAATTGAAGCCCTCATGGAACTGAAATGCAAGCTGTGGAGAGAAACTGTTGAAAACCTAGTTAAAATCTTAGCAAGTTTCATTGTCCATCGGAAACGGAGCTGATACTTGGACAGAAACAACATGCGGGAATGAACGTGGTCATTTGCTCAGATGCAGGAAGAGGGAGGAGAGTCTGGCAATGGCTTCTGGCCCCCTGGGGTGTTTCTCCGCCTCTCCACTGGCACAGAAAAGCACTTGGACAGGGATCACAAGACAGAAATACTGCTGCGCTCTTTAGTAATTGCAACAGACCCCTGCCTTCCTAACTGGAGCCACTAGGAGATGCACGTTGCTCAGTGTCTGCTTGGTTTGGGGAAGACTTCAGGCACCAAGAAGGACATCTCCAATCAAAACCGTGGTATTTAATTAGGGAAGACCGCCTCTCCTTTACGTTAAATGTTTACGGATGTGTCCCTCTATTGGCTCGCTTTTCCCTTTTCCAGAATGCTTAACTCAGTGGATTTTATTCTTGGGTGAGATGGGGTGGGGGAAGGAAAAAAAAATGCTTTAATATCCAAAGATCTTCCAGATAGCTGGGTTGTGCAGGTAGATGAAAATAGGAGGCTGAGACTTAGAGTTGTTTAAGGATCTCTATGTAATATTATTAACTGCTAAATCCAGTTTGCCTAAGCTGCAATCCTTCATGAAAACAGCCTGCGGCATCAAAATGTCACTGGGGTGGGGGCTAAATCGGAGATATTGCCCTTAATGTAAATATTTTGAGGACTTCTAAACCAAGAATTATAGAAATCTAAGTTCTAAACTAATTCTAAATAATTAGAATTCTAAGTTCTAAACCAAGAATTATAACTTTTTATACAATTAAACTACCGGGGTCCCCACACACACACTCTTCCCCCCCAGATTATCAGCACACAAAAGGTCAGGGATTTATTTTTTTCTCTTTTCTTTTATTATTTCTTTTATTATTTTTCTTTTATTATACATATATTATTATTTATTATTATATTATTCTTTATTTTCTTTTATTGTCTTTATTTTTAATCTCTTTATTTGTCACCAGTTGGAGCCAGAACGTTTCATTGGCCTCTCAGATTTTGCTTGGATGAGAGGACTCTTTCATTTCTAATAAGACCACTCGAAACTAATAGTTAATAGTCATTGCACTGCCTCTCTGTCCTCAGTCAGAGGTTGTTACTCCTGCTTGCAGTTCCCTGATGCCCACAAGGCAAGGCGCAGCCCCAGCTCTTGACAGCCCCGAGTTCAGGAGTATCAGTGAATCTGCAATAGCTACAAAAGTAGAGTATTCCAGACTTTTCCTTCCAGTATCTGAAGAGGACTACAAGGATGCCAGAGAGGGACTCTGCATTAGGGACTGTAGTGACAGGACAAGGGGTGATGGGTTCAAAGTGAAACAGGGGAAGTTTAGATTGGATATAAGGAAGAAGTTCTTTACTGTGAGGGTGGTGAAGCACTGGAATGGGTTGCCCAGGGAAGCTGTGAATGCTCCATCCCTGGCAGCGTTCAAGGCCAGGTTGGACAGAGCCTTGGGTGACATGGTCTAGTGCAAGGCCCATGGCAGGAGGTTTGGAACTAAATGATCTTAAGGTCTTTTCCAACCCTAACTATTCTATGATCCTCCTGGCAAAGGAGGATGCATTCCTTCTGCAACTAGAAACCTGGATAAGAATAACGGCTTCAGGAGTGGGCCCTTATTGTGTTAAGTCTTTGAACTCCAAATAGCAAATGTAAAGCCGTTATCTCAGAGCACTTCCCATAATCATTAAAATGAAAACAAACGCACTACCGATGGTTCTGTGGGAAGCATAAGACTTGTTATTTCATTATGCACGGTCTGCTGGTTATTTATAGATACCAGTGCACCGTAGCATGTGTAGCTAACGATACCCACAAAAGCACATCTGTAAAGGCTTAGTTTAATGACAAAAATAAAAGCCTAGGCTAGACTGTGCACAACTAAGATAAGCACAATTGCTTATCTCATCACCAGGACATGTATCTTTGTGCTATGCTCATAATCTCCACGTCAGGAATAGTGAAGCAGTAGTACAGAACTAAAGCGGACATAATAGGCTTCTATAGAGGTGTTATTAAATGGTCGCTGCCTTCTGTTCAGTTTTAAGCCCGTAGGCAAACCCAAGCCATCCATTGTTTGTGGGAATATAGTAGCAGGCACACACGGAATGTGACCGTGACCTAAGGAACCTGCGCCAGGGCTTCATCGGTGTTTCCAATGAGAGAATAATTAAGGAATTGTGTGTATATTCCCACATGCTTTACTGTGTATGCCATGGTTAAAATGCCATAGAGGGTAGCAATGACTTCTGTTTTCCTTAGTCCTATGCTTGAGTTAGCAAGAATTTGGTGAGTTCTTTCCTCTAAGGTGGAGAAATGAGAGGTTGAGTCCTACTAGAGACTTGTCTCATCAGCGCAAAATCTTTCTGGTTTATGAAGGAGAGGAAAACAGTCCTTAAAGGCAAATTACATCCTGATAAAAATACAGGAGAAGGAAAGGCTGGCTTGGTCCTCCTTGTAACATGCAGAGAAAGAGGAAAGCAGAATTACGTAGGTTAACCTCCTCTTTATACAGCTTTGTATCTTGTCCAGATGGCCCTCTTTCATTTGGGCCACCTAGGTAGTCCCCCCAGAAACATCCCACCCTGTCTGCTTGAGCTGGGGGAAGACTGCATCGACTTTAATAGACATAAATGGACTCTGAAGCTGGCTAGGGCTGAGGAGTAGCCATGTGCCTGTGAGCAACTGGCAATGGAATTAATAGAGGGAGACGGCAGGATAGGGGCGAGAAAACTACGCTCTGAAGTCAGCTGGCTAGGCAGGGACATGGTAATGCCTGCAATGATCTTTCTCTGGTTGCATCTCCCCTCTGCAACTGAAATGAGCAGTAGCAGATGTCTGTACGTGCTTGGCACCCGTCAGATCCAGCATCTGATAGCAGAGCCATACAGTGAAAGGGGATGGAAGAAGAGAGAAACAGGACAAAGTCCAGAAGCACGAGCTCAGTCATAGAAGGGTGAGAAAGGGCATTTTTTCAGAGCAAACAGCCAGTAGAAATTGCTAAGGAAAGACAAAGGGAGTGAGCTGGAGTGAGCCAGAGTGGATTCAAAAATCAAGAGGAAATGACAGAAGGTTAATAGGCAAAGATGACAGGAATTTAGATAAAAATCTGCAGATAAGCTTTCTATTCAAGTGCATTTGCCACTTCAAGCCCTAGCAGTTGCCTTTTCTCATCTTGCACTTCAAACGGGTAGCAATCAGCTGAATCTATGGGAGTGGAAAGATGTGTGACCTCCTTGTTTCACAACACAGGGATTTAGTATCTGCTGCCTACGGCTGAGTTACTGCTGTTTTCTCAGCACACAAGAGAGAAAGAGAATGTCATCTTTATTATTTTACTTTAGTGCCATTTTTCATATCAAGGTAGCTCCTGATCATTCTCCCGTGATGTTTGGTAGGGTTTTAGTTTGGGGTTTGTCCACTGAAAAACAAAAGAGCAACTTCTATTGTCAAACTCTGTCCAAAGATTACCTTCTTCACTTGTAAAGAAACCTAAATTACATCATCCCCTTCAAAACCAAACAGATGTTATACCATTTTCAGAGCAGGACTAATGAATCTGATGGGTTTTTTTCCCTTGTTTCCCTACAGAGTCAGTTTTGCTTTACCTGCAGTGTGTGTTTTCTGTGTGCCTGCGCAGTTTAGCACCAGTCTGTCCTTAAACCAGCAATCTTCTTTATTACAGGACTGTCATTTTCAGTGCAAGTAAATAGTCCTGCTGTTGCCTGTTTGTATCCTCTTAATTCCCAGAATATTGTGCAGACTCCAGAAAGCTTCTTGGCATCTCTAATATAGATCTCAATAGATACTGTAATTTATCTTCATCTTTCATCATCATTCAGTTTGCTACAGGGAACTCATTTGGAATTGCTTCACTGGGCTTCCTCTACACAAGCTGGTCTCTGTACCCATTGTTTCGGTGTTCTATGAAATGGCTTTGCTTTATTAATTTCTTCAGTTCAGCTCCACGTTGTTATGAATTTTTCTGGTTTTATTTGTAAAAGCAGAAATTCTCCATTGCCGTTGGCTTCTAAACCAGGCAATTTCTGTAGCATCTTTATTATCCCAGCACACGCTTTGTCTGTGAGTTTATTAAGTGCTGTCAAACTATGCTGTGGATTATAAATTTTAGCCTTTTTGTGCCTCATAAAACCCACCTTCCTTTTTTTGTCAGGTGTAATACCAGCTATTCTATACTGCTTCACTCCCCTACTAGAGGCAAGGGATGCTGTGAGACTGAACTGTAAATCAGATCACTTTTTCCCCAGGTATTTTTGCTGTCTTTTGCAGGTATTTTGGTTATTGTTATTAAACTAAAGGGATCCTGCAAACAGGTATTACTTTATAATCATTTTTATTTCAACTGTAATTTAACATTGCTCTCTAAATTCTTTTACCAGAAAGTACAAAATCTGACCAAAAGGTCTGTCTCTTACAGCCCCTTCTTTAAGTCAGTGAAGTGGTCTCTTTCTCATGTCTCTCAGTCACCATGAGTACACTTCCCCAAGAATTGCTACTTGGAAGCAAGTAGCAGAAGAAATGTGTGCTTTTTCAGGGGGAAAAAGTAGGAGAGAGGGGAGAGGGATCAGTAGATGTGAGCAACTCCCAGGTTCCCTATGCCCAGTTGGGATCCTGAGAGCAAGGATTGCATATCATGTGAAAAGATGCAAGAAAGCTGTCATTATCCAGGTGGAAAAGATCAAAGACGAAGGATGACGAGCACTGGGTATGTTACGGATGGACAGTTCTTAACCTAAGTCATATCATGTAAAGTTTGCATCCCTGGTGCTCTGTCTTTCTCTGGTGTTTGACACAATGACTGCTCATTTAAGAGCAGAGCACAATGGCTGAAGGAGAAAACTCAGGGGGTTTTGTCACACTGTACATACCCAAGAGGCTTGTCTATGTCTTTCCTTTCACCTCCCTTCCCCTCACTTCCTTTTCACTCACTCTCACTGCTCCAGCCAGCACCTGCCTGTAAACAAGATGCCCGCATGAGATGTGTCCCCAGTCTCCTTAGACATCAGGACCAGGGCTCAGAGTTGTCCTCTGGTGGAAAGGCAACACACCCAGTTTGTTGTATGCTCTTTGCCTGCTGGACCAGTTCAAGTTAAACAATGGCAATGCCTTCCTGTTTAGTCTTCAGAAGTTCATGGGCACTTGAGGAGCGTTCGAGCTTTCTTACTCCTGTGCCACATTTTGAGGTATAGGATGTTAAATTTAATGATGTCCTTGTGGGGAGAGCTGTAGCATAGTGTGTTAAGAGAATGTGAGTCCTTCTCAAAAATGACTTGATCCTATAGGATATTGATTGCTTTCTGGCTTAAGTCAGGCTGGAGGGAAGTTGCCATTTTTCATGAGGTACTCAGCACCAAGCCTCCTTGTATAGATGCTAAACAGTACGGAAGTATTATTGCTGAATAACTCCATCCCTGACCTTACAGAGGAAGAAGGAATTCAGCTCCTGCAAGCTGAAAAATAAAAAGCAGGGCTACAGGACTGACCAACAGTAAGGAAACTTGTATTTAATGCACTTATCAGTTGATTCTTGCTACAGAACTAGGCTAATTGTTACTTCTCTATCTGGTGTTTCAGAGTTGTGTCCCCCTGCTATGCAGGCTATCACTCTCCTATGTGAACTAACTATTCTATGATTCTATGAAGTGATCAAGTTACCAGATAGCAAAGCAACTTTTCTTATAAGAAGTTGAAAGCAGACGCTTGGGCCAGGGGGAGGTGCTTAAGGCTTCTGTTTTAAGCATAGAGGGACAGTTGGTATCAGTGTGAAGAACAGAGGAGCAGGAGGAGCTGCATCAGGACTGTGCAGCTGCAGAACACGCTGTGTTTTCAGCGTGGCTGTTGGGATCACCATCCTGAAAGATGTGTGACTGAACAATGTTTTTCACTGGGAACTTTCTTGCTCTTTCTGCACTTCACCTTGTCATTGTCTCCATCCTCATTTTCCTCAGATAAACCAAGAGCAGTCAAGGTTAAACAATGGGAAAATGGGGAAATGACCAGAAATACAGTCTTGCATGAAAAATGGTCAGTCACCCATCACATTCCTAACCATCACACCATTGAGCTGTCCTTGGGGGACAGCAAGGTATGGCTGTATAGTCAATACAAGAGAAAGCATTTCCTCCTGCTGTCTTCTCCCATGTCTCTGTTTTGTAATGCTCGGGGACACAGATATTAGAGCAACGTGGGGTGGCCTGCTTGATTACAGCAAACTGGGTGGGTTGGAACAGCAGTCTCTCTGCCAAAGAGGGTCATGTCTGTCCAGCACCAGCACCTCACCACCATCTACCAAAAAGGGACTGAGCCACTCAGGTAGAGCAAATCTATGCATTTGCCAGCCTTCACAACTAAGGACTTTTCAAAACTAGCACATATATAGTGATTGAACATCTCTTGGAGGGTCTTAGCAGACCCTCCATAGCACGTCTCCTGGTCCCTATGGATATCCTCTTTTTTTCCAGGTGCTTCATACCTAGGTTTACTGAAGATTTCCATTCTCTGTGTAATGCAGAGTTGATCTGCGGTTACAGCAAGGGCATCCCAACCTGCAGATCAGCTCCCAAGCTAAAAGAAAAATGAAGCAAAACAAAGCAAAACAAAAACTTTGTTTAAAGAAAGGCCAAAGAAAAATTATGCAGAGAAATGAGTATTAAACAATAGAGCAATTGGGAATCTGGGAATCAAGCCAGAGTGCAAGAAAGCTCAGAAATCTATGTTGCCCACTAGCCTATGGACGCTTGTAAAGGTTTGTCAGGTATTGTGAGGATCAAACGAGCTAGGGATGGATGTCAGCCAAACAGAACTAAATCTGGAATACTTGAGACCAGCGGAGATTTTTATTTAGAACAAAAAATGGAAAGGAACAATTTAAGTTATAGGATTTATGTTCTGAGCCCGTGACAACTTTTCACATAGCTTTACAGAATGGTTGTATTTTAATCTCTATTCAGTATAATGATTGCATTTCTGTTACCGTACAGCCTTTATTTCTATTCTAACACTGCTGACAGTGCTCTGTTTTCATAAGTTTAATTATATATTTTTTTTCTTTATTACCAAAACTGATCGTAAACTGGTTTGGGTTGGAAGGGACCTTAAAGCTCCTCCAGTTCCAGCCCCCCTGCCATGGGCAGGGACACCTTCCACTAGAGCAGGTTGCTCCAAGCCCCTGTGTCCAACCTGGCCTTGAACACTGCCAGGGATGGGGCAGCCACAGCTTCTCTGGGCACCCTGTGCCAGTGTCTCACCAACCTCATAGTGAAGAACTTCTTTCTAATATCTACTCTCTTTCAGTTTCAAATCATTACCCCTTGTCCACTGTCTTTTAAAATATACCTCTAGAAATAACAAGCATCAACACTTTTCGAGTACATGGATATGACACTTTTTATGTGGTTAAACTAAGACTAAAGTGGCACCAGACCAGCCTCTCAGGGCAGGAGAAAGGAACATTGTATGTTACTAATGAGGCAAAATAAAAGGATCTCCTTATTCTGTACACTCACTGTTTGTCCTATACCATTTCCTACAGCTTTTTTTCCTCCCCAGGGTTTTTGGCAGAATTGTAGGCTTTGATCCAGAAAAATGTTTTTAGTTAAGTACAGATGTGTGAGGAGTTGTCAATGGATGGCTGAGTGGAAGCTCTGAAATATCAGCTAGGATTGTACAAATAAGGGGTTATTATCCTTCCATGGCATTACGTAGAACATTTGGGCACAATGCAATATTAAACAGACGATAATCTTTCATCTCCAAGCCACAAAAGAGATGCAAATGGTTGCATGCATAATGCACAAATGCAGACATAATTTGGTCACCTGAGTTTTTGCTTGCATTCAGCTTCGTATGGCAGCATCTCAGGTTTGTAGGTCAAGGTTTTATTTCCTTTGCTGTTGCATTCTTGTCTGCTTGTTGCTTTCTAATAAAGGGGCTGTTATCCCAATGGGTGGTGAAGTATATAAAACTTCTTGATAGAAATCATATCTTTTCTCTTATTAGTATACTTTATATAGAAGTGCTCTTGAGCTAGACAGCTAGCAAACTTGATCCTTCTTCCCTGCTTCCCCCAGCTGACTTTTACATATATATAGAGAGAGATATATTTGACCTGATCTTTTTCATATCTGACTTCTTGTGGCCAGAACATACCAGGCTTAACAGTGGGGCTTTTACAGATTAAAATTGTTATGACTTCTGTTGCTGGAGCTAGAAGGCATATAGTTTGGGAGCTAGTTTAGAGTTGATCTAAATCTAAAGAAATTCATTCTGGAAAAGTTGAATGATTTAGTAAGTTTTTCTACTTTCAGCATAAAATACACTTTTCTTATGTAGGCTTCTGTTTTCTCACAAATGCTCATAAAGTTGTGCTAAAGTGTTAGGCCTCAGATTAATCTGTAAGTCCAACTATAGCAGCCTAATGCTCCTTGTGTTGTGGTCATCCTTGCTTGGAGGTATTCTCTCATACAATAACATGATAAAACACTCTTAAAAGGTGTGCATAGACTTCCTCCTCTGTGTTTCATTTACGCCCAGTTTAAAAACTCTAGCAGGTCAGGTCAGGAATATTAACTTCTTAGGGTAGCAGTGGGACTTAAGGTGGTAATTACAGCTCTGAATTGCATTTCACCTCCTTGTTAGACTTGCTGCTTCCAGATGAAGTTTGTTATTGACATCCTCCTCCTACTTAGGATTTCCATACACAAAACCAAAACCAAACAACAACTTGACGATTGGAAACAGTTAAAAAGGAATTATCAACAGGTATTCAGTTACAAGCCAAACCTTATCATTCCCTTGATTTCTTTAGGTTGGGGATATTGGAGTAGTTCAGCTCCCCACTCCTGGACACGATTATGGTCAGCAGAGGTATAACAGGGAGGTTACATCTTCACTGCACTATTCACAGGTAGAAATTGAGGTTACCACTGGTCTTGGCAGCAGGCAGACCATGTAAGCTCAGAGCATTGCACCAAGTCATCGTGCCAAAGAGGCAATGCTACTGTTGCTGTATGGCTTCTTGAACCCAGTGATTTTGAATGTTTATTTGTGACATAGTACTGTACAGGTATTCGTGCCTCTGGCCCTATGAGTGAGCCTGCCTAATGTATCAAAGATGCTTCCAAGCAGTGCCTGTGTCTATTGGAGACCAGTGATGCAGGCTATATCCTAAAAGCTTTCTTCTCAGGAACACACTAAATAACTGCTAACCATTTCTGGCATGTCTCTTGTTCAGACCACTAGCTGTTTCATAATTAAATGACTTTGTACACCAAGCATGCAGATGTCTAATTCTTCCACATTTCTTAAAAGCAAGGGTTCTACATCAAGACTTTACATCACTTCCTTGACCTCTGTGGGGTGCTTTGCTAATAATTAAACAAATAAAGGAATATGCTACTGAAGTTTGGAAGTTGTTGTTCATCCTTCTTAGCTCCAGTGAAAAATAAAGATGCTGAACATTCAGAACTGTAATGGTTAAGTTAACTTTACCTGAGATTACCACAAGGAGTACAGGAACCAGCAGTTAAGCAAGTGTTTTATTCATGACAGATACAGTAACACTTCTAAGTATTATGCATGCAGTTGCATCGGCGGTATAATAAATGGCAGGTTTATCTTTTGCCACAGCTTCCTATAAAAGCCTTTGAAATAGCATTTTTAGTAAAATACAAGTGCAACAGGGTTCATTTCTTTAAAGATTCCCTTTATTAGGTAATTTTATGGACAAATTCTCTGTCTCCTTGACTCAAGCTATTTGTAATACAAAACTGAAAAAGCTGCAACCACATACGAGTAAGCTGAATGTCTTCTTTCTTTGTTCCCTCTGCATCTCGGTCCACGCATAACTGTCGTGCAGTCCTAGCTCATGCAGGCTAACAATGAATTTTAGAGAGGAAACTGTTATGTTTATCTAAAATACTTCAGTGGTTGCCAAGTATACTGATGTATATTAGGTTTTGTGTGAGAATATGCCTCATATTTCAGAGAGATTACGTCCTTCAAAATGAGGTTATTCCAATGTTAAAGGAGAAACATAATGTCTGGTGTATCCATAATATATAGGAAGTGTCAGCTGCTCTTTGAACAGAACAAATGAAGCATCCTATAGTCAGCACTGCTACTATTCAACACACACCCTAAAAAATCATTGTCAGCCGCTTCTACTGGCTTTGCCATCACAGGAAATCAAAATTGAACACTTTAAGAACTGATTGACTGATTGTGTTCTTACTACCTGTGAAGGAAAGCGTTTGCATAGCCATTCAACGTGTGAAGCGATGTGCTGGAAATGGGATGCTGCTGCTGTAGTTCTCTTATTGCTTATTTTGGCAATAATTGAAACCGACTACAGGAATTAAGCGTCTGTTGCTTTGTGAGCAAAATGGATTTTAACAGGTAGGATATACTGTGAAGAATAAAGAAGATGAATAGGTATGTGGCACCACAGGAAAATTATGCAACTTAAAGGATTTTCTGTTAAGACTTTATAAAGCATCGGACAGTCCTCAACAGAGAACAGCATTTTCTGCTACATTTCTTATGCACAGATAAAGGTGATAGACACAGAAAAACGGACACTCCACAGCAAAAAGCTTAAGAGATCTTTTGATGAGGGGCCACCAGATGATGTCCATCTGCAATCCTCTTTCTAGTTTGTGCTTTTTCATTTAAAATGTAAAGTAGTTCTGGGATAAACCAGAGTTCATCTGACATCGTTATGCAGAATAGAGCTATAAGAAAGATTTTAAAAGGAATCCATTTTAAAACCTAAAGAACACAGTTACACCAGGCTGCTTAATGTAGATCAGGTAATAATAATCCTTCTTTCCTTTTTCTTTCCCTGAAGTACACTCCTTGTACTTTGCACAATGCTGACAAACGTTGGGAGGCAGACCACCAATCCTTTTTAACTCATCCTAGTTCCTTCCCCACTGTCCTGCTGTGTCTGTGTAGTTCAGATTTTCAGGCAGACTTTTCATCATCTGATTCTGCATCCCAGCTACAAATAGATGTTATCCTCTCCTGTTATAGGGGCATGAATGGGATTAGCCAAGTATAGCTTCTCAGGTACTATAGCAGAAGGAAATGTGAATTATTTAGCCATGAAATCCTCTATGAAAGCAGTGGTTGCACCTCATATTCCAAGTGTAAATGTTCATAGGAAGTTGTAAGATTTTCAGAGATGTTTTGGTGATTAATGTAATTCACTCTTTATTTGACTTTCAGTTGTTTTCTCCCTCCACTTTTTTCCCCTTCTTAAGAATTGTGAGAGACAGAGGAGTATTATTTCATCGACACGAGGCAATTACTTGCAAGAGATTCTACTGAAGACAGTACTTTGTTAAAGACTGACACTGCCAAACTATGCAATGGATACCTAGCACTAGGTGGCAGTTGCCTTCCACGTTCTTATTGAGGGCATGAAGAGCTTTTAAAAGATGAAATAAAATGACTGCCATTGAAGCCACACTTCAAACACTACATGGAACCTAAGTGTTAAGTGTTTCCACCTCTTGTGGGATTAATTATAATGGCTCAAGGCACCCCTGCTAACTCTCCTTTGTTGCAAAAATTGGTTTCAGTTGGGTTTCCTTTCTCAGATTGTCTTGCTGTGATGTGTCCTCAAGACCAGGAACAGCTGCTGTCATATGAACTGACAGGCTGCTAAGGAACTGCCTAGACTGTTTGCAGCATCCTTATGTGTTTGTAGGCATTACCGAAGTTGACACAATAGACTTGGGTGCAACAGTTAATAGCTATTCAAAGCAAAGTGAGAGAGAATGATAATTACAGAAATATTTTCCCAAATTTTCCTGAACTTTTCCCTTTTGTATCCTAAGTCTTTAAATAGTTGTGCAAACGTAAGTTCAGCTGTACGCATCGTTTTAGGTATGTCTTCAGGCTCAAATAACTCTCTGGATAAGTATACTTTTCTTAGCTTACTCTAACCAGCCACCTTAACCAAGGTTGCAGCTGCAACATCTGTATTGCACACTACACTATGGGGCTACTATTGTGGTTGACAAGACATGCTATATTTCACACTATTCCTTTTCCATGGTTCTTGAGTTGTCCCAGCACATGTGGATAGCTCTACCACTTTGCCCAGAGGAGTTGAACTCTTGCTTTTTCTGGTTTTGAATCCTTTTTCAGTCTCACAATTGCTTCTAATTAGACTCCACAACAACTACTTAGAAAACTTGGTTTCTTTTCATGACAGTCATACCTATCACATTGTACCCTCAGCAAGAAAAGCCTGTGTGTCCATAATAATATAATCTGATTCTAAATGAAGGGCTAGAAGAAAACAAAGAATCAAAGCATCTCTTAGCCGGAAAGAATCCTTCTGTCAGAAGAAACAAAAATCTACACCTCTTACTTCCCAAAATATTTGGGAGGTTTGGACTGGACATGTACATGTACAAATCCTTTCCCTGTTTGTTTCAGACAAAATCCAACAAAAGCAACAAAAAAACCCACAGCCAACCCATTTGCTTCTCCTTAGTCTACAGCAATGTTGCATAAAATTACTCAAATACATAGTAACTAGCCTGATTGCTGTAAATAAGGAGGAGGTTAAATTATACTTTGTTGTGTTCAAGGCAGTGTAGTTATAGTTATTTTTAAGAATGCTTAATTGCCTTTGAAAGGTACTGTAGCCTTATAAAAAATGCCATAGAATAGAAACTATCATTCACGACCATTTCACCTTGGTCCATGAAACACTCTTTATTTACAGAGTGTCTTCAAGAATGTCTTTGTTCTACTTCTTAACTACCTCTAGAATTTTTTTACATCCAATTTTACATAGCAATTTAAGAAAAAATAAAAATCTATTACTTAGTAAGGGCCTCCCACAATTATTGGTGCAATTTCACAATCTTAATCTTGTTTTCTACTGCTTTGGCACAGGACTTACTTCTGCGATAGTACTAACTTAGGCTGTAATAATGTGTCATTGCCAGCTAAAAGCCTATGTTAACATTATCATTAAAATCATCACTTGCCTAATGTCAGTACAGTTGAATTCTTGACTCCAGGATTTGACGGTACACGTATCTAGAAGTTTCAGACCAGATTCCCCAGAAGTGGCACAGCACCACCAAGTGTGGAAGGCTGCTTCTTTACATGGGATATTAAAGTGAGGTCTGTCTCAGACTTCTCTTACAGCATTGCAGAATTCTATGGCCCACTTTGGGGTTTTTTTTTTTGTTTCAAACAGGGTAATCTGAATGTCCAAGGAATTTTGCCTTTAAAAACAAAATTTTGAAATATTCACGTAGGCAAGTTCTATAAAGTAATAATCCAGATGAATTTTCCTTGCATCACAGTTTTGGTGTTTAGCTGGATTGGATTAAGCTATATGATGGGGCAGCAGTACTCACAGTGCCCACCATGGAGTGTTCCCACCTTGTTGAGCAGCTCTTTCCTTGCCATCTGTGTGCAGTGCGTTCAGGCTCACTGTGTTTGCAATAGAGATCTGCCGCACTTGGGCAGCAGGTCCACCACACTGTAGAGCACACCAAGACACAGTTTGTGTGTGGTGCAAGGGCAGATGTACTCCATCCGCCAACAGTGTGGTAGCTGGCTATCAGGAGTCCCCTTTTTCACACCTGGACCCAGCAACTAAGATCCACAGGTTAAGACAGCCCAGCCCATAGGTCCTGTATGAAGCTCTAATGCCAACCACACTGCACAAGAGACCTAGGGAAAATGAATCACTACACTGAGTACGGAGAATTATGTTGCAAAATCTACTGACAATAAAAATTAGTAAGTAATAAAAACTACTACAATAAAAACCTAAAGGTTTGGTCAAGTGATTCTTTGGCTTAATGTTTTTCCTTGGTTTTTTTTTTCTTTAACATGAATTAAATTTGTATACATTTTCACTGAATGTCCCACAGAAAAAAAGGGCAGCAAAACTCAATGTGAGGAATAGAAAGGGAGGAATATGAAAGAATGAAGTTCAATTTTATCTAAAAGCAATCAGCAGCAGAATCTCCCACTGAATTGTGCTGTCCCTACGCTCCCTGTTTTTAAAACAAACAGGTTTAGAGTTATTTACTCTGCAGTTACTCAGTGCCCACAGTTACACATTAAACTGAAGCAATTACACTTTTCTAACAACATGTGTAGGGTTTCTTTGACAATTTCATCTTACATGTAAGCAAATGAGCACGCACTCCACAGCTTTCGCTAAGCTTACAAAGCGCTTGGAGCATATTACTACCATTACCAGCCAACGCTGTACTTTTGTCACATTGCGTGATTAGGCAGTGAAGATTAGCGTTGTGTAATTAATCGTAATTACTTTTACATTCTACTTGTTAAATTATGATGTAGATAAAGGGGAAAGTAATTTTAATGAAAAGCAGTTCAAGAATGTGCTGCTTTTATTTAAAGCAATTTTAAGTATTTTTCTACAAGTGCAACTGCCTTCTTTTTCTATTTATTTCCTTGATAATTACAAATAGAGCAGTCAGAGGCTACTCCAGGTTTACATTTTCTTCTTTTTCACCTTTATCTTTTACGTGTTGCTTTGAAACACCTGGAGACACGCAATCGTGATCCACGTGTTTGTTAATGACAATGATGCTGGTGACCCACATTTTGGAAATAACAACTGCAGAAAAGATGCAGCAGAAATTGGACAAAATCGGTTTTAACCAACTTAGCTGCAAACTCCTGTAATGCCAAGAAATTGGTACTTGCTTTCCTGTGACAAAACATGATCCATAATCTCCTGGTTTCTACAGACGTAAAATGCCTACTGAAAGACGGTAGAGACTATTAACTTTTTCCTTCCCCGAGGCCCTTTATCTGATAATACCAAGTACTCTGGGGAATGATGGTGTATGTGTTTAACTTTTAGAAGCCTTCTTGCAACACTCCATCAGACATTAATTCCTAAAACCATTATCTAGGGGCGTCCAAGATAATCTGCCAAATAGAGCATTTTGCCACTAGAAGACATGTATGTCTTCCAAGTGATATCCCTGGAGGCTTGTCCTGATTCATTCTTTGGTTTGTCAAAGAAAAATATCCTGGATATGTCAGCAAGAAATTTGCTGAAAAATGTGTTATGTGGTCATGGCTGCATTTTTCAGCCTTCTCTCTCTTGCTTTGTTTGGGAAAGATGCTCCTAAAAGCAGAAGTAGAGGCTCCAAATTATGGTGCAGAAAGCTGACCTCCATCATCCAGGAATGACAACAGAGGACTAGGTCCTTAAGTACATCTCTCCTTCAATAGAGCCCTCCTGGGCACTGCTGTGCCATGCCGCAGGCTGAACACAGGACCCAGCCCGATATCTTGATGATTTTCTTATCTCCCTCCTTTTCCAGTAATCTTGAAACAAAATCATGAGTGATGGCAAGGAGTTGGGGAGTAGTTGTTAATACTAAAGAAACAGAATTGTTTCTCCCCTTAACATTTTGGATTTCACCAGGTTTTACCAGGGTAGCCTACAAACCTGAGAGCGAGGACACAGTTGACTCTGCATTTCCAACTCCTCTAACACAAGGGTTCCATATCTCACAGGTCTTCTTCACCTGGGCAAAGTAGAACCTTGTGTAACAGTCTGGTCGGTACAGCCTCATCTCTTTATGTAACAGTGGGTATGCGACTACCACAAAACCACTTAACAATCTGCCACTCCTAATTCCCTGCTTCATTCTTCATCCTTACCTAACAGACTTTGCTTGCCAAGAGTCTCCCCCCACTCCATGATATATGCCAACTTTGTTTAGCTAGGAAACTGGTGATTCCAGCCACAGCCTGTACAGGATCTGAAGCTCTCTGCAAGCCCCAAATTCCAGTATCAGATCTTAGGGATGTGTCAAAGTAAGAGAGTCACAAATAGTTCTGTATTTCTTCAATAATGCTTATACAGCCTTTGAGGAACAGCTGAAAGTCTTCAGAAGCAAAAAGAATGCAAGGAAATGGGGGGGGGGGGGGGGGGGGAGATGAAATGGAGCAAAATGAATTCTCCTTCAGGCTTCTGAGGGTAGAGAAAGCAGAGCTGTATTTGAAATGGAGTCTAGAAAGAAAGAGAGAAGCACACAGGATTAGCTATAAATTTCACTGTTACTCTGAGCTGTTGTAATCTGCTGTTTGACCTGTGTGTCCTCTCTCTGCCTTACGAGATTTAAGCAGTATTCTGAAAGACAGGGGGTGGGAAAGTGGCTTAATGTCCTAACCCCTAGGTTTGAAATACCTAGACCGTCTACATTTGCACACTTGTTAATCCTTATAAAACCTGTTGAGCTATTCTCCTGATATCAGGCTGAGTATAGGGCTTTTTTTCAGGTGCAAATTTTGGAAGGAAGGCACTGCTTATTGCATATAGATCCTTGGTAATGTCCTCAGTGCTCCAAGAGAGACGATGAATTCATTTATCCTAAGGTTTCGCAGGGAAATTGTCCCTTTCCAAAGGCATGGCTGTGCTGTGTGGTGGGAAATGGCTGGCTGTCCCATCAGCACTGCATCAACTCTGCTAGACAACCACTCTCAAGTAAGAGCTAGGCAGCCAAAACACCAAGTTCAGCTCATTCTGAACTGCCTGTTCACATCAGCGGTGTATTCATAGCCGAGAAGTCAATTAGTTTTAATCTGTCTTCAAATAGTTTGAAGCCGTGAGAGTTTTTAAGGACCTGTGAAGATTAGCAACGCTATTCTGGGAACTGAAAGGATAATGCCCTCCTACAGCTCTGGGGCTGAAGTATTAACTGCTGTTGTGTAACGCTACGATCCTTCACTGCCCGCCTTTGCCCTCGCAGGACACACATCTCCATCTTCAGCAAACAAAGGCGAGCAGCCTCCAGCAGCTGCACACAGGCTGACATTCTGAAGCAAAAAGAGAAAATTCAATTGCTTTCTCCTCAGGTGATCCAGTAACTAATGAACAACTGAAATGGGGCCTGAGCCCTGGGCAGGGATAGTCAGGACTGGTGGTGTCCTCAGTGACAGCTACTGAGGACAAATTTTATGCCATCAGCAAATTCTCCTTCCAGTTTTGGGGCCCTCTTTTGTCTTTGTTTTGTGAATAAGACTGTTCCAAGCAGCTTTAAAATAGTCACTCATCAGTGAAAGCAGAACAAGTTACAGCATCGAAGGGCATAAACACATGCACAACCATAATGCGTCCTTAAGGTTCAAGTTCATCTGGTCAGTCCATGAAGAGCCTAAAAGGAAAAGTGCATACTTTTATGAAGTCTGCTATGTTAAGCAGAAAGTCCAGAAGACTTTGGGGCCTGTAAAAGAAGTTTTAACCCATTTTGGTTTTGGTGTATCTCCTACCCACTCCTCAGAAGCACACCAGGACATTTCTGTCCCCTTGTTTTACACTATACCCAGAGGACGTACTTTGTGAGCTTACCCCAGCAGGTTCTCCCTATTCAGGCAGGGAAGGGAGCAGGGCTTCACCATCCCTCCAGATGTGCTGCAGCCAAGGAAGGCAGGGCCAGCAGCATACAGACATGGAATATCAACCTTCATAGACAAGAAATACATTCATCACCCAAATCTGTCCAGTCCTAAACTGGCAAATAAGCTTCACCTGCTTTAACTCCATTTAATAAAAGTACTTGAAATTTGCCCTTTGGAATGACACAGTAAAGCTCCAGAAGTAAATTACTTTTATCTCCCACCACTGATAATTATGCTCAGCTTATTATGTTGCTGTGGTTTTGGTTTGGTTTTTTTTTCATTTTATTTTATTATGATATAATTTATTATTTTTATGGTAGCCTTTTGCTTGTGAATTACTGACTTCCTAATGCTCAATGGTTACTTTAATGTGCATGCTGGAGATACATAAAGACCTACCTACATACTTGTATTGTGAATGGTTATAGAGCAGCAGATGGGTAAATCAGAACAGCAGTGTTCCTTTAATAAAATCACACACTTATTCTATTATTTGCTGTACTCCCAGAACCACAGGATGATCTTCATATGTTACTGCTATGATATTTTTCATTATTTAATGTACTATTCTGAGGCTGTTGGATGCTACTGCGAAAAGAACAGTATTTATCTGAGAAAGCTCTGTGTACATGTAGAAAGATCGCCATAGCCTTCTACATCATGTAATTTTTTCTTCCTACAATGCATGTTTTTTGCTGTAGAAAACCAGAACATTTCTCATCAGTGCTTCTGTGCAATGCTTCTGGTTCCACATCAGGTAGATGAATCTGTCTTCCTCCTCAGTGTTCCTATTCCTGGTGCTGCTGAAGTTAACATGTTGCTGCTGGTCCTTGCATGTCTATGGAATGTGGCTGGGGCTTTCCTAGCAACTACAATTTCCTTCAGGTGTTTTTCAGAGGTGGAAGCTTTTTGACCTTAGCTTTCAGTCCCTTTCACCAGATCAGAATTACGTACCCAAATACTTTAAGATGATTATTACCTTTTCCAAACTTCTGATGTTTTGTCACAGCAACAACAGTGAAACCAAGATGCAAAACGAAAGCAAACAAAATGTCATTTTCCAAGATCCAAAGTGAAATGTAAGGGAGAAAGAAGAAAATTAATCTGGTCATGGGCATCCAGCAAGCCTAAAATTAATCTGTAGATTCAGTAAGTAGCATGAAATGCAATAAAAAAGCAGCAATGTGAAACACATCTAACCACATTTTTAATAGCTCTATCAAATCAGATGATGGAAATGTAATCAGCAAAATGAACCTTGCCCTCAGTGAAATACTTGATGAGATGCTTCTTGAAATAATACTCGTAAAATTGAAATTCCAGCTGGTGTGCCAAAAAAAAAAAAGCATTAAGTTTGTGGTACATGATCTGTCATTTTTTTTTGGTAAAGCATCTGCTTTTAATACTGCACCTAACCTTGTTTGAAAACTGCATGTAGTTACTGCTAAATTTCATTTCATCCCAAACAGTGGTTCAGTGGTGTCTTAGCCTTTGCTGTGTTTGCTGTTATTGCAATCAGAGTAAATCCAGCAGCTACAGCAGAACCCGCACAAGGAATCTGTCCCCAACAGTTACACACACACCATTTCTGCATGAACCTTGAATCCAGTGTGTTTGAAACATTGGGATTATCTCTTGGGTGCCACTCTGCCAAACAGCCTTAGACAGAAACCAAAACAAGCAGTAGAAGTGTGGCAATGAGTTGCACTGCACCTCTACAGAACGTCTTTCCCTTTAGCATAGTACAGCCTAGAGGACAGATTAATGCCTGCTGATTGCAAAACCTCAACTGGCAGGACACTTGCTGATATATGACAATAAAAATAAGCAACATGCTAAACCCACTAGATACTCATCCAACCTTCTCTTCTCACCCAGAGACCATCTAAAACTGATGACAGTCTTTCCAAGGTTTTCCAAGCAACTGGATTCTGACCAACGTAAAGATCACAAGATTAAATTTACCAGCTGTTAATTCTTTTTATATGCACATGAGAAACAGCTGGAGCAAATACTCTCCAACTTCAGCAACTGTTTCTTCCATCCTCACCACGTTGTTAACAGAAACAGAGGAAGCTGACCATGGAGGCCTGTCCTTGACAGGCTTCCATCAGTAGCTTCAGAGAAGAAAGCAGAAAATATGGAATTAAATTGATCTGAAATACTCTTTCCCTGCGAATATACCCCTAGCCCCACTGTTTAGAAACTAGTTTACGACTTGCAGGCTTTATATCCCATGCAAAATGCATTAGTCAGAGAGACCTGATGTCTATATGGATAAACCACAGTACCTGGGGTTCATGCCAGGTTATCGGTTATCATGTACAACACTTGCTACATGATCTCTCAGATGGATAACACCTGGAACAGCTTTGTTGCACTGGAAGTCATCCATAGTTCTGCAGTACCCATATGAATATAAGCAACTCTGCTGCAGACATCTCATTAGCCCCAAACCACAGATCCCAGCCTCCCCTTTTTCACATGTGGAAGTCTTTCTCTTCTCCTCAAAAAAACATCAATTACGATTGTTCAGAACAGATTTGCCCCTCACCCCCACTGCCCCAGCTTTCAGAGAACAAACCTGTGCCGATACCCCTCCCTACAGTGCTTCCAGTTGAGCATATCCTTTTTAAACACTACAGAAGAGACTTTATGTTAAGGTGCTTTATAATTCAATGTGTATTATAGTGAATTTGATGACCTGTTTCTGTGAAATTGCCAGAATGAACAGAAAACAAAAGTTGTTAAATAGGTTTTTCTCTCTTTCTCTCTTAGGATGGATTTATAGACTTCTTGGAGTTCATAGCCGCAATAAATTTGGTTATACGAGGGAAAATTGACCAAAAATTGAAATGGTATTTTAAGCTATATGATGCTGATGGAAACGGATGTATTGACAAAAAAGAACTAGTAAGCATATTCACGGTAAGCGAGTTATGACCAATAGCAAGAGCATTTGACATAGTGTATAGCCTCTGAAACAGCGGTTCATCATGTGTTGTAAATGGATTGTCTGTACTTTATCTAATGTTTTACAGTTGTAAAACCAGAATTGTTCTGACTAGCGGTGCTCCTGCCATTAGTTTCTTGCTTATCGAAGTAAACATCTCTACGCAGTACCATAGTTCTACAGATATAATTCTTTACTGAAAAGTGAAAAACTAGAAACAGGAGAGACATTATTGTGATAAACGGTGTTATAATGCAGGGTAGAACAACAGCACAATGAATAAGCCAGCTGGTTAAAAGTGTTTGTGCCAGCCCGGTGTGGAAGACCGGCTTCTCAAACAGCACTTGCTGCAAGAAGCAATAGAGATGTCATCCTAATACTTTTAATTGTTTGAAAGCCTTTTAGATTTGCTTACTGCAAATGCCATAATCCCCTATTTTAAAATCCAGTTGGGGAAATTTAATTTTCCCATGAAATCATGCCGTGACATTTGGATACAAATACTGGAGAAAATTTTGCAGAAAATGGGTCCATTTCAAACCCATAAAACCAAAGCAGTGCATTTCTTTCTTTAAAATTACTTCTGTAGTTTTCAACTTGCTTTCGTGAAATAACTGTTGTGCACTTTGGTAGCTGCTTTCATCCAAAAGGTATTATAGGGTTCCTTGCAAATACAAATGACTTAATCCTGCTCCCTGAATGTTCAGGATTCGTTACAGACCAAGGTTTTGCTGCAGGGAGGATAAAATCTAAACAGGGATTTAATGTCATAATAAACAAAGAACATACGTATATAACAAGGAACAAACCCCTGGATTCTGTGGGAGTGCCTGGCTAGTCACTGTTAAAGACATTCAAGAGCTGCTGCCCAGTTTGAAAGGAACCAGAGCCACATGAAGCCACAGGGTTAAAAAACAAAGTGGATGCATGACCTTCTAAAGGGCAGCTTTCTAAAGGTAGGAGAGGCTGCACCTCCCAGATTTCTCCTCGTTTAAGACTAATGACATCTTTCTTTTGAAGTTATTCTCCATATTTTTCACCCAGGGGCAATGAGGTGACTGTTTTGTCTTGGTCTTTACTTTTAATGTAAAGTTTTGGTTTTCAACTTGCCTGTTTTTAAAACCAGTTTACACATCTCTGTGTTTTCCTCTCTTTTGGGGTACAAGAACCTTAGCTTAAACCTGCCCAAGTCATTTGACCTAGGCTTGTCCAACAAGATATATGATACCTGAGACACTAATTTAAATCACACAAGTCCTATTAAATCTTCATCTCTCCACACAGCTATGCAAACTTTGGACCAGCATTATCAACCATCAAAATTCCTTCCAGACAAATATGCATTTTAACAGCCCGGTTATTGTAGTTTATTATTTTAAGGTGATTCTGTGGTAGTCAGTGATTCAAGTACTTTAGGTACTTATACAATACTTTGGGTGCCATGGTTTAGTGTGAGGTGTCCCTGCCCATGGCAGGGGGGTTGGAACTAGGTAATCTTAAAGTCCTTTCCAACCCTAACTATTCTATGATTCTACTTCAGGAACCTGCCTTACTCTTAACACTACAACAAATTTAACTGTGGCAGAGCTGTAAGTTTCTTCTGCAGACTGCATCATGGTCAGACACAGAAAACACCAAAGTATCTACAGTATGAATTGCTAATACAAACGAGTTTATGTAGCTATCTTTGTAAAATTCTTGCTGCCTTCTGGAACTCATTTGTACAAAGTAAGATAAAGACAGTGATGGTCAAGAACTCCACACTGGCGCTGAATAGATTTAACTATTTAAATATAATGAGTTCTAATTTAATATCAGGAATACTGAAAGAAACAACTGGCACATGGGGGGAATAATTCGGCTGTAGATAATGAAATTCTGTAGTATGCCCATTACAGAACATATATGCATGTGTATTTCTACCTATATCTTTTCTTAAGTTATTTGAAGGACAAGTGAATCCTCTCAGCTTCCAGGTCTGCTGACCTGCCTTTATTTGTGATTACTAAGTTAAACACGTCTTAATAGAAAAATGACTTAAGTTTTCTATGCATGTGCTTTCAGCTGTGAAAAACAATACTCAAATCACACAGGCCACAGGGCCCTCGCCAAAGACACAGAACTCTCCAGGGCCAGATAAAAATGCTGGTGTGGAATCTAAAGTGTACTGCAGAGCAGAGGTGCCACATGGGTTCAGAAGACCTTCAGAGATATGGAAATTAGCCTGTGATCTTCAGGCTGTGTTATGTAAATTAAATTTCCAATCCTCATTACTGGAAACAGCTATTTATTTAGTGATTTTTGAGAGGGTTGGTGAGCTAAAGAGCCGCATCTCAAATCCTGCAGCTGCCAGTGTATTGTTTTCACAGCCTGATGGGGAAAAGAGCCTGAAAGAACTTTCTCCCTTTCTGCCTTCAGGCTATCCAAGCTATTAACGGCCACAGTGACATGTCTGCTGAAGAGTTCACAAACATTGTATTTCAGAAGATAGACGTGAACAATGACGGTAAGAATATAGGTTTTGTTGGCACTGGCGGGGATTTTCCCCCATAAGGAAGTGTGGGATCAAGAGGGGAGCTGAACATGCTACTGAAGGCTTGACTGGATTAGATTAACAGAAAGCCTGAATGTGTTCTTTACCCATATTGCTTCAGCTTTACAGTGAAGTGTAAATAAATCAACTGTCTCTATTAATCTGACAGAGGAGTTACAATGCAGTAGGGGCTAAAACGTGGAGGTCTTGCACTGTGCATCCAAAGTGCCAGTACTCTGACTGCACAGAAGAACAAAGGTGTGATCAAGGAGGTTATTTTAGTGTGTTTCTGTTCTTAATCTCTCTAAAGTGGATGAGAGAACCAACTAATGTCCCTTGAAGGCTGACTGCTAACACATGCCACTGGTTTTATTCAAGGTAAGTACACTGAGTCAGTTGGACTTGCATTTGGAAACCAAACGTTTAAGTTGGAGTTGTTTCTAGTAGAACACTTGCACATGGGAATGTCTTCCCTCATACTTCTAGCCATGAAAATCCTCCTTCCACCAGCAATTGTGTTTTACATCAGTTACTGCAATCATTGAAAATTAGGAATATTAGGAAAACATTGCAGAGCAAAGTCACCTAGTGAGGAATCTGGGGTGCTTTTTTTGGTTTTTGTTCATTTTTCTGGTCTTATTTGCTACATTAAGGTTACTTTTTAAAATAGCTGTTTGCTATATACAGTCAGAGTACAAACAGTGATGTTGTGGTGCATGTGAATAACTCATGGAGGATTTTTTTCCCCACCTGCTTGGCCCAGCTTTTGGGCGAAGGCAAATAACCATAGGACTCCAAATAACATATAATCATAATCTAGTGTCTAACCCAAATTGTGTGATTATTCATATTTTGACTCCTGCTTTGACCATATGCTTACTGCCAATAACTGTATCCAAGCTAGACCATCAGCTGAAAAAACAACTCATGCGCCTTACGTTTTAGCAATGAAGTGCCAGAACATGAATTATTCAATTTATCTTCATAATACTCCCATTTCAAACTG
Organism: Pezoporus wallicus; assembly: GCF_028554395.1. Lineage (NCBI taxonomy): Eukaryota > Metazoa > Chordata > Aves > Psittaciformes > Psittacidae > Pezoporus > Pezoporus wallicus. Next base: position 1,058,483 of record NW_026637726.1, read on the forward strand.
CTTTCCATTTTTTAAATAGCTGCAAAGCAGCAGGACCAGCGTCACCTGGGGAATGGGACAAATTTCACCAATTTTAGCTTAAACTATGCTACTTTCTTGTAGTTTAAGCTCCTTGTGGCTTCTGAGTAAAGAAAAGGGCAAATAGACAAATAAGTTGCAATGTCCTTCCGCACATTATAATACAAGAAATAATCCCACACTTGTCAGGAGCAATTGTTAAAGCAAAACTCCCAATGGCTTTGTGATTTATTTTCATTAGCTCCAGGAAATCTGAGACCTGTCATGGTTGCAGTGAGTTTGGTATGCCAGTGTAACCACATCTCCCTGGTAACTGCAGTGGATTTGGTATGCTTGCACGCTGGTATTGGTACTTTGAAATATATAGTCTGGGATCAAGAGGAGGGAATTCAAGACCAGTTGACCTGCATAAGCATGAAAATGATGCAGCCTGTGCATCTGATGAGTCCAGGAACCCCAGCCAGCCAAAGACCTCAGTCAAAAGCAACACAGAGGGAAGGAGATGGGAAATAAGAGGAGTGCCCGGGATAGAAGAGATCAGAGGGATGAGGGGCAAAAGCAGGAGGACTCAGACAAGCATACAGAGATGGCTTCTTCCATTTCTGCTCCTGGGATGATGTTATAGGGGAACTGGTGCTGAAAGAGGAAGCAAAAACATCCTCAGGACACTACATGCCAGCCCCTGGAGAGGGTCTTACTCCTCTCACTGAAGCCTAACAGCCAGGATTTCTGTCAAATGATGTATTTCCACTTTAGCAGTGTGTATAGAAGCCTGTTCACCAGTGCAGTGATGACTCATATGACTGAAAAGGAAGCAACCTTTACTGCCCATGTAGAAAGTGGTTTTCACATTTTTCAAATGCTGATCATTTTCCTTTTTCATCTCAGATGAGGTTTCCAAGGTTGCAATGGGCAAAAACCAAAACACAAAAGTACTCTGGGGAGTACTTAAATCCAAAAATAGACAAAAGTCATTTAACTAAGTATACACTAGAAGTGCATGCAACTTGAATTGCTGCTCCCCTGCACCCTGGGGCCCTAATTCATCCAACTATCTTCCTCTTTGCCTGGCCTCTTGCCATTTCTTATTTCAGTGACAAATCATTCACTTTTGTGATTTTAACAAGAAACTTTATACCATTCTCTGAGTAAAAATAAAGCTTTTCCCTCATAAACAGTTATCACTGGAATAATCACAGTTATCATAACTTCTAACCAGATAATTACGTACATTCCTGTGTACTATACAAGCACACATATTCCTAGGAGGGGCCTTTGCCTTTGCTGACAGGGAAGAGAGTGGGAAAAGAGGAAGAATATTCCTGCTCCTCAATAGAAGAAATCTTTTAGCTGTCTTGTAACTTTCAAAGTATTGCCTGATTTTGCCATGGTCCTCAAAAATCACACCTTAAATGACCATTTCAGTTGCTTGCATGAATTTATGTAATCAAAACACTTAAATTTTTTTTTGCCTATATTTTATCTTGGTTATAAATAATCCTGGTAATCCCCAGCAAAATAAGCCCTTAATTTTTGTTAAAACTAGCTAGAAGATAAACTCCAGTGAGAATTGGACCATACACCTAAATTCACCCTTGATACAAGGTTTTGTTAGCGCCTTTTTTCACATTTAGGAGTACTCACAGTTGTCTTAGACTTCAGTGAAAGCTGTGTTTGAACTGTTTTAACAGAAAAAAAGTGAGTCTGAGTTCTGGGATCTGATGCAAAGTGGGAAAACATTAGCAAATACTCTTCCTGCATTTGCCTATCAGCAGAGAATGGGGAACCTTCCCGAGGGATTCGATCTGGCATGAATGGCCTTGTGTTGAATGGAGAGGGATTGCTGGGTTTCTTGGTTCCTAAGGAGTATGTGAATTCCTTTTAGGGGAACTGACTTTAGAAGAGTTTATCACTGGTGTTGAAAGCGACGAGGACCTCATGGAGTTGATTACAAAAAATTTTGACCTTTCCAACGTACTCAAAGTCATACAGAACGGCAGGAGACACAGCATCTGAAGGATCCAGTGACAGAAGCAGCATCTCTGTCGTCATTCCAAGGAAGATAATACGTGGTACCTTCAAGAGCTTGATGTCATCGAAGCCTGCCCAGGCAAAACTGAGCAGCCTGCTCCAGGAGTAATAACTTTCACTCTTGACTTTGTATCTCTCCTTTTATCTTCTTTATTCTTTCCCTCACTAATGACTGTGACAGCCACACTTATGATAGAAAAGCTATTTGACGCAGTACAAATAACTTATTTGCTCTCCATGAACGCTGTTCAGTCTAATCAATAAAATCATGAAAATATCACAAAATGCAATCTTTCTAGAAGACATGGAGTTAATGGATTTCTCCTTATCGGGACAGGCTTTTAAGCCTACCGTCTAAAGTGTGGACATAATCTTCTAGGTAGGACTGTGTTGTATTCAAATCAATTAAGAATGGAGCCTGATTTGCATTACCTAAAAATTGCTCTAATCAGTACTCAGAATTGAAGTAAATTCGCTGGGTAACACCTCAGTCAGCTTAATGTTCTCAAGATGTGCATCCTCCTTATCAAGCTGTCTACCACTTTTGATTTTATTACATCTTTAAATTAAACTAACATGATGTTTTGATGGTTTTGGCAGGGTTCAGCCACTGTTCTTTCAAATTAACCTTTTATGAAAGTGCTGAAATGAAATTCTGTTGTTTTTTGTAGAGTAAAATTAGAAGTTCAAGGAATTGCTAAAACCATTTTGTAAGCACACTGGTTTCCTAGAGATGTGTGTCCTTTGATTTGTATGCTCTCCTTTTCAAAACAATTAGTTTCCACTGGGCTTTCTGCCACAGCTGCATCAGATGAAAGGTAAGAGGTATCAAGACTTGTCTTACTGATGGGACTGCAGGCTTCTGCCAAAAAGGCTGTCTAACAGCTGAATTATTCTTGCCCTCCCCAACAGACAGTACTACTTCAGGTATCTTTGTCCTGTCCAGATACCTGGGCAAAAGCTTTTAGCAATTTAATCTCTTTGAGATTTCTGCTTTCTTTCAAACTGGTTTGCAATTGTCTCTGAAGGTGGTAGCTGTTAGGAGTACAGAGAAGGCATTTAAAGATGGCGTGATCATATATACCTAATTTTCTTAGGAAGTGTCGTGGTTTAAGTCCAGTCAGTAATTCAGAACCATGTAGCCGCTCATTCACTCCCTCCCTCCCCTCCTCTTCCTCCCCCCTGCTCCCAATGGGGAGGAGAATGGAAAGAATGTAACTCCCACCGGTTGAGATAAGAACAGTCCAGTAACTAAGGTATAACACAAATCACTGCTGCTGCCACCAATAATAATAATGATAAGGGAAATAACAAGGGAAGAGAATACAACCCCTCACCACCCACCAACCGATACCCAGCCCGACCCGAGCAGTGATCTAACCCTTCTGGGTAACTGGCCCCAGTTCTACATCCTGGGCATGACGTGCTGTGGTATGGAATACCTCTTTGGTCAGTTTGGGTCAGGTGTCCTGTCTGCTTCCTCCTGGCTTCCCCTCCTCCCTGGCAGAGCATGAGGTTCACAAAGTCCTTGGTCAGAGTAAACATTACTGAGCAGCAACTAAAACCATCGGTGTTATCAATGCTGTTCCCAGGCCAAAAGTCAAAACCACAGCACTGCACCAGCTACTAAGAAGGAGGAAAATGACTGCTACTGCTGAACCCAGGCTAAACCCAACTCAACCTTACTTCATAAATAACGAGATTAATTCTGTGAGCTGAAACGGAGGTGCATGAACTCTCTGCAAAAGGAAAATTGTAATTCTCTCAGGTTCTGTTGGGATTGATTCTCTCTCAAGTCTGCAACAAGTTTTATCAGATTACTACATTCTATCATAAATTCTCCTTGGCTGACAGTGGCCTGCAGGCATCACACTAATATTAATTATTGTCAGGAGCATCAGCGACATGCAAAATAATTTGTGCATGGATCAGTGCAGCTTGAACAAAACAATTATTAAGACTTCAGTATGCAAACATTTTTCTTCCAAATTCACTTCAAAATCCATGTCCATTTGCACATGAAACGTGCTTCATCATCTGCAATTATTATCGCAGAATCTGGTTTGATCAATGGAATATACTAAGAGTATGCAACATGCATCACTTGACATTATACACAGTTCTGAAATTATAGTTCTGACATTTTAATCTTTTATATCCTTTAAAAAAAGAGAGAGAATGATGTATGAGACTGCTGCTGGTTCAAGTTTTAAGGTTTTGTATTTATTCATCATTGACACATTAATATATCATTGCCACTACCAGTTTTCTCACACCCAGACTTCAAAAGGACACTTTTCTTCATCTAATGCTTTTGTATTTAGATCCCATGAGGGTGGTGTCCTTCAGAATTGGCTTTACAATACTTAAAACAGAATGGTCCAATCTAAGCAACTTGAGTGAACGGAAAGAGCTGTGTTTTGGATTTTTGCTCTTAACCTAATGAAGTTATGGACTTTGAAAAATGACTACTATCTGTGTACACCACCCCTTGTATTTTATAAAGGGATTTTAAAGAGACTATTTCCACTTAAATTTGCCTAGTAAGTTGTAATTATATGAAGTGAAATACCAATTCAGGAGTTCAATACCAATTCAACAAGTTGAGTACTATGAATTTCCTTTTAAGTTCTTAAGCACAATTTGAATACACAGCTGCTTGAGGTAAATGCATTATGGCCACAATTTTCTATTGGTCTCATTCTTCCAAACTTGCCAGCTGCCTGTTAAGTGTATCAGTGAAATCAGGTGGCACATGGAAAACCGGTCAAGTGTGATTCTCCCAGAGTTTTGTTCTGGAACAACGTGAAGCTGCCATTCCTTCTGCTGGAGAGGCTTTCTACTCATGAAGGTATATTGTAAGTTGATCCTATTGGAATGTTTATTGCTAGTTTAACAGCACAAAAGGAAAAAGAAAGCCTGGTGTCAGCTCTTGGAATGTACACACCCTAGGAAATGCTTTAGTGGTTATGGGGCAGTGCTGAGCTGCTGATCCTGGGGGCTGCTAGAGCCCACAGGAATGCTTCTGCTTTAAAGCCCCACATGGGAGAGAAAAAATATTATAGCACATGTCCTCAAGAAGTGTCTTTGTCTACAAGATTGATGCTGTGTCTGGGGAAGCTGGGCTGCCTATAGCATCACCACGGGGGATAGGCTTTAATTAAGATCGACGTGCACTGAGAGTGGCTAATCATTTTGTCACCATATTCACCTTGGAAAGAATCACAGGTTTCAAATTCACTCTGCAGCTTTGATTGTGAGCTTTGCCAGTCAACAAGGTAACTGGTAGAATCTCTTCTCATATTAGCTCTTTTACTGTTAAGAAATCCTTATGACTTTATGTTCCTTTCATCGCATCCAAACAGGTACAGGTGTGACAGTCCCTTTCTTCAAACAATTCTTAATTGTCCTGAAATTATCTCCTTTTGTTTCCTGGTAAAAAGCCACACCGCTTACAAAACCCATAGATTAACCCATGTCCCAGGCAGAATACTGGAGAGACTGGGAGAGCAGATGGGATGGAGTCACAGAACACCCAAGAAAAACATAGGGTAAAAGAACCATGGAAAGTAACCTGAAGAGGGAGAGGAGACCAGGCTCCATGAAAGGGACATTATGGTTTCTCTATCTCAGCAACAAAGTTACAAAGGAAACTTACCTTCTGAAATTGTCTAGCCTTCAGAAAGAATCAGATTAGCAATGTTACAAAGAAGAAATCTGAAACAGTGATGGTAACAATGATAAGCAGCTTTTTCTTCCTGAGGAAACTCCTGGTGAACTACTGCTATAGAACCTGATTTCTCAATACCAACAGAACTAACCCCTCAAAGTGTGTTCTGTGTCTTCACAGAGGATGTTCAACAGCCCAGATAAACAAATGTACCTTTCCTTGCTCCCCTCTAGGCTATTTTCATTAGGTATCACAGTATCACACAGTATCACAGTATGTTAGAGATTGGAAGGGACCTCGAAAGATCATCTAGTCCAATCCCCCTGCCAGAGCAGGAACACCAAGATACCAAGGTACCAACAGGTGTGTTGGCATGCAGCATTCTGCATGCTGTGGAAAACTGTTTCTTTAGGATCACAGTGATTTCCTCCCGCAGGTCACTAAATACCCTCTGAACGACAATGATACTCAAAACTGGTTTTCACAACTGAGTCTGAGCAACTGATATGAAGAGAATATAGTTTGCACTCCACTCTCCTATCCCATGCTCCATCCAGTCTTCTGGCTTTTTGAAAATACATAGCAATTCCAGGTCTTTCAAACTCCACCTTTCCTGGAAAACTCAAAGTACACTCAGAATGATAAATGAATCATGGACTTACAGACTGCCTGCGGTCCCATATGAATCAAGGATCCCAGTGACTGCAACCCGGAACAGAATTTCTTCAGGCTAACATCTGAAAGACATATCAAAATCATTCCTGTATCAAATATATCATTCAGAGCCTTATTATAACTCTTTATGCAGCACAGCATTTCTGTGGCCTGCTGCAGAAGGGTGTAGAGAAGGAATAAAATAAGTATTTTGAAAACACTTTAAAATATAAGTAGTAATGTATTAGAGCCATGATAATTTTCCTTTTAAAAACCAATGAAATATTCATGGAAAAGGTTGACACAGTTTTGAGTGTACCAAAATAAACTAAACTCCCATCAGGCTTCAGGCACAGCTTTTCATTCTTAGCATCTCTTGGCAGGTTCCTTCCATCCCCATTCCCAAAGCAATAAAAATGATGGGTTTTATTACACTGGCGGCATACCTCTGGCATGTAGCTTTGATGGTTCTGGACAATATGGGAAGAGTTTGCACTTTTCCTCCTCTTTTTATTTAAGTTACAAATATTTGACAAACTGCTTCTGTCCGGGAGGATTTCAAATCCCCCTAGATTTAAAACACTGCTCACTTTTAAAGGGCTGCTAACACTTAGAGGAAAGAGTTGAACATTTGCAATTTAATGGGCTTTTATTGTTCTTTCATTGTTCCTTTGTTATACCAAAGGTTCTCATATCAAAAGAGGATCTTTATTCCCTTGCCCTTATTTATTTTCCAATTAGTTCAGTCTTCCCTTTGATATCGTGTTCACCAGCTTAGCTTCTAATGGCAGTGTCAGCTAGTAATCAGCTTCTGGTGAAGATCATACTAATGTAGTCATCTTCCAAGTACTGCAGTGATTTCCAGTAACATCCCATAAATAGTGAGCATCAAAGAGTTCACAAAACACAAACTATAACTTATGACCAGAACTACCTCCAAGCAGAATACTTTTTTCCAGTTTTCCAAGGGAGTTTGGGCTCTTCCCTACAACTTCAAAGTGCACAGGGCAAAAAAATACCCCAAAAAGAAAAATCCAAGCTTTTTAATTGTCAGTCTTTTTTTAATTAATATCTAAGATGGTGAGATTTCCAAGCACCTAAGGTAGGAGCAGACTTTCCTTAGACAGTCAGTGGTGAAAAGTGGAGGCTCTCGTAATGGAAGATCAGCACATCAGATCGTATCTACCATCTAAAGCAGGTACAAATAATCAGGCAAAATAAAGGCATAGTGCTACTCCCTAAAAAACAAAGCTCCCAAAAGTATGTGTTCTGCTTGCTAGGGTTAGTAAATGCCTCTGGAGAACAGTTATAAATCTTAACTTGGTAGTCCCTTGTGGTTTTGAGTGTTGCAGAAAGCACATTTGTGCCCATCCAGATACAGGATGTGTTCTGCTGTCACTTCCTCTGCCTCCTGTCCAGGAAAAGGGACAAATACTTCCAGGTCTCCAAGAAGAAGCCAAACGTCCACCATAGGGAAGAAGCTATTCCCTGGACTAAAGAGAAATGCTGATCAATGATCTTAAGACAGATGAAAGTGACAGAGGACATGTAAGAAATTACTCTCCTGCAGGTACCAAAGGTAGGGGGAAATGGTTCAACAAATAAACTACATTGTTGTTTCAGATGGAAGAGAAATCCTCAAAACAAAACCCTTCTATAACCCCCCAGTTTCTCCTGAAAGTGGTGATGGCAAAGTATATTTGTGGCAAGCCAGTCTGTTCCTGGCAGGAGGGAATATTTTATGTGATGAGCAAGCGAATCAGATATGAATGGAGTATGATGGGTTGTTTGTCCATGTCTGTCTTATTCACACTGTTCTGGACTGCTTGTGGCTGAGGTGGATTTTTTTTCCCCTCCAAATCCTTTCTTCTTTCTTTTACTTGTCCAAAGTATTACTGCAAGCTCTAGGGAGAGGGAGTCAGACCCTGAGAACAAGCAGGAGGGGACAGATAAAAATGGCTTTCTGGCATCTGGGGAGTAGCTTTGTGCTGGAGGAAACTGTTTACTCACAGATGTGCTACTCCTGCTGCTTAGTTTGATTTCTTTCACTTCTGCTTTTCATTGACGTTGAAGGTGCACTGAGAAGATGAACTTTCCTGTTTACTGGAGATATATAATAAAGCATCTTTTCTTATACGTCTAAAAAAGTGACATCTGGAAATAAGAGCCATTGTGCATGGAGGCCTTATGACACTATTCCCATGGCGAGGCGAGGCTCATCAGACCGAAAGAAGCATTTTACATGTTGTGGTAATTTGCAGTAAAAATTCCCACAGATGGTGTTAGTTAGTGTTTGTGGAGTTTATGAGATTAGTATTTGGCTACAGATCCATCTCAACATGTTTCTGTGATACTAAAAAGAGTGCAGAGATAGAGAAGCCCGAACAAACACAAGATTTCCTTAAATGAGGTTTTGTTGAGAATCAATTTCGCTATAACCTCCATGGGAAGATGGTGACCAGAGGCAATGAGCTATATAAATCCAGCTCTAATTTCCACTCTAAAAGGAACCCAAATCTCAACCTATAAGTGACTCCTGATCAGCGCTTGTTTCCGTACATGCTGCTCATGTATGTATGGTATGGCCTTTAAAATACATAAGCAAGAGGTACAAACATTCGATTAGCAGGTCCTTTGCTCTCTCCCAGCACCCTTCTCCTTGTTGACATGATCTCACAGTATAGGTCTGGGTCTGTCTTACCAGAGTTTCTCTAAACACAGACAAATGTCTAAATAAATACATGTTAACCTCATGCATCACAAAAGTAAGGCAGAAAGAAGTGCAAAGCAATACTTCATTTTCCTTTCTAAATTATATGGGGGTATTGTACCAAAAAGCAAACCGAATCTTTCAGTTTGACTGAGCATGCTGATGTGCGATGCTCCACATACTGGGTTAAGGGATGGGGAGCACAGCATTCAGCTTGTCAGAGCAGCATGGTGAACACACATACAGCTCGAAGTCACACAATAAGCACACGCAGCTAGGGGTGCTGGACAGTGTGTGAAGAACCACAGTAAAACAGCAGACACTGGGAATGTGTCCTCAAATGGGGTATTTTTAAGCATAGGTGCCACTAGGAAGCACTGTCCTGGCTTGTGGAGCAGATGGAGCTAGGGGTGCTCTACTCTGAATCTGTTAAGCGTTAGATGCCAGATTGGACAAGTGGATGCAGGCAAGGTGCTTCAGGACACAACCACTCTGCAGAGCCCTGTGCTCTGGACTTGTCTGACTGTTTTCCTCACAGATAGATTGGGAGAGGAATTGGTCTTAATCTTCTTGTTGCTGTAGTTTTTGTTTTGGATGTAGTTCTTTCTTATTGCTTTGAGAAAAGGGACTCCAAGCACGCACACTGCTTGCATCTGTTGATGCTTCAAGCAAGTCTTCAAGGCTTTTCCCTGTTCCTTTTGGCCCTGGTCCTACTTGTATCCACCTCCACTCAAGTTACCCCCACCAGTGCATCACAGCATTTTATTTTCTACCATAGCACTTGCAACCAGGTCTTTATTCATCCACTTTGATTTTCACCTTTTCTCCTGCAACCCAGTCCTCCAGATAACTTCACACAAACCCCATCTGAATTTTAAAGCCTTCTTCGTGTATGAAATTTCTTCCCACTTCCTTGAAGAGATCACACAGGACGTGGCCATGAAAGGGTGGGAGGCAAGAAAGAGGAAGAGGGTCAGAAATTCAGAACTGCATGCAACAATGCAACTGGCCTTTGTACCTCAGAAGGGATAAGCCAGCCAAAAGAAACTGAAGCCTGAGTCCAGATGCATTTAATTCCTCGCTTTGCAGATCACAGTGGTCAGAAGGCAGAGGTCTCAGACAAGCTAGACATGTCTCTAAATCTATGCCACTCACTGATCCTCTTTGTAGCCATGCATTCTGACGAGCTTTGCAGTGGGAGAACGATCCCCAGCACACCTTAGCTTAGCTAGGATATAAGACATGTGGGAGTACACGTCACATAAATCTGATTTAGCCAGGTACCTACTATACAAAACTCCTTGAGAATACAGCAGTGTGTTTGAGGGCTCCCAGGTGTGTACAGTGGGTGTCCACATCCTGTGAAACCCTACTGCCCTTCTTAATGCTGCAGTCCCAGCTTTTTGGAAGCCAACAGAGATACTGCTGCCGCTGCTATGTTCACATCTCCCTGCACTGGACAGGCTCAGGAACACCTGACTTCCATAAAGCTTGCCACAGAGAAGCAGAGGGTTGAAGGGAGGGCAGGAGGGTTGGGGAATAGTAGCTCAGCCATAACTCTATTTTCTTTTTGGTCTCCACAGAGTGAGTTTTGCTTAGAAAAGCGTGCATCTTCAGAACTGCAGCGCAGAAGAAAACATTTCCTGTTTTCTCTTGGCAAGCACGAACTTCTGTCTGTGCTCTTTAACCACATACAGCTCCGATAACTAGACGCTGCCACAGCGCTTGTGTCAAAATGCCATTTCACTCTCTGCGTACAGTAGCTCCCTTGGGTAACTGCGAATGTTCATGAGCAGTTCTCTAACGAGGACATGGGCACATCTTTTTAATGAAACTAACCTTTTCTAGCCCAGGAATCGTGATCATTTCATCAGGTTTGAGTGACCAGGCATATGTTGTTGAATCACGCAGCCTCGATATTTAGGGCGACCACTTCAAGGATACCTTGTGGGCTAACTCTGGTTTGCCCAGCTCTTTGTTAAGCAATTGCAAATGAGAAACATGCAAAAAAATCACAGCTTGTTCCCGCATAATTTGTACGCTCACAGCAGAAAGAACTATGTATCTCAGCTAAATCATTTGCAATGAATAATTCCGCCATTCGGTACAGATGCAAAGCGTTGGAAGTTACAGAACATTATGGAAATGCATCTTCCGTCCTCGGGAGATGGGAGAATTTTAATTCCTGGCACTGAAGGCAGGCTTGAATGAGAATATGATTAAACTTTTAAAACTGCTTGATGTTTTCTTGGCTCAATCAATATCCTTTTCAATAAGCCCCTGGCCTGTTTCAGAAGTGCTGCCAATGTTTGTTGTTGACTAAATGTGGTTTTATTTTTCACTCCTGCTGATCTGATCAACAGAATGATATTGATCATAATGAGCACTGTGTTCCAGCATTTTAAACCAATTTAATCTGCTCATGCAGGACACAGGTTAGGTAGAGGTGCTGATTACAGCACATCTTTTAGTGGCCTCTGTTACAGGCAAATATTTCTTTAGTATCACCTCCAATGTATCTGACTGCCATCGTTTATTTGTGCGAGCTGGCAGGAACGGATTGGGCTCACGTGGAATGGTTGCTTCCTTTCCTTCGAAGGAAGACCGAAAGGGACATGACAGGCAGACCTGTGCCCCTCAGGAGGACTAGCATACTGGGGACAGACCCCGACCCTTCCATACTGACACATATGAAAGCACCAAGGGGAATTGGCTATGGTTATTTAGATGTTAATACTGTCAAGCAGAGGGATGGTAGAGTAGAATTTAGGCTGTGCCTAGAGCCTATTTACTGCTCTGCTAGTGACATGGGTGTAATCTGGGACAAATCACTTATCTCTGTGCCTTGGGTTTTCTATCTATCAAGCAATGCTCCTAATTCTTACTTTGCTTTGTGAAACAGTTTTGACACCTGTGCAAGAGAGGCATGATGTTGAGTCGTGTCATTCGTTCAGCACATCGGTGACACTCAGTTCTTTGCCAATCCAGGAAGGAACTGCTTCTACAAAATGCCATAAAGAGTGAGGAGTTTGGAGCAAATTCAATCCAGACAGTTTCAGCTGATGCTGAGAACTAGGGAAAGTGGCAAGTAGTGAAAGGTGCAAAAATCGCTTATTCAAGGAAATTCTCATCTTTGCTTCCATTTTATACAATCCTACGAGGTCTAATTCCTGGGCTTTGTACCCTATGTCTTCAATGATAAAAAGTGACATTTGTTCTCACTTCTCCATTTTCACATGTGACAGAAAAGAGGATTGATCATTTCAAAATAATGGCTGTCCTAGTAATTGATTGTTCCTTTATTCACAGACATGGCGGTTGAACTTGGGACCTGCCTTTATAAATGAGCTTACAGTCTGACATATTTCAGTGATCAGAAGGCTTCAGAAATAACCTGGTGCTGTGGATTGAGCCCCACCAGCAGCCAAGCAACCACATGCACTCCAGTGGGACAAGAAAGAGAACAGGAAGAGCAAATGTGGAACATCCCTTCTATGAGGGTGGACTGAGAGAGTTGGGCTTCTTCAGCACGGAGACATGTCTGGGTAGACCTTAAAACAGTCTTCCAATACCTAAAGGGGGACCTACAAGAGACACGGAGAGGGACTTTTTATAAGGGCATGTAGGGCTAGAACAAGGGGCAATGGCTTTAAACAACAAGGGTAGATTTAGATTAGATATAAGGAAAACATATCTTCACTGTAAGTGTTGTGAGGCGCTGGAACAGGTTGCCCAGGGACGTCGTGTCTGCTTCCTCCCTGGAAGTGTTCAAGTCAAGGTTGGATGAGGCTTTGAGCAACCTGGTCTAGTGGAAGGTGTCCCTGCCCATGGTAGGGGTTGGAACTGGATGAGCTTTAAGGTGCCTTCCAACCCAAACCATTCTATGATTCTTGCTCAGCCCCAGTTTTTATTGCTATGAATGACATTATATGGCATGAAATATCCCTTTGGTCAGTTTGGGTCAGCTGTCCTGCCCTGTCTCCTCCCAATCTCTTGCACAGCTCCAGCATACTCACACTCACCTGGGGGGCAGGGGGGGGAATGGGGAGACATGGGACAGTAGCAGCAGAGCGGGGAAAAAAGAGAAAGCCTTGTGCTTGCAAGCAGTGTTCAGCATTAGCCACATAATTAATGTCTCACCAACCCTGCTTTAGCCACAAACCCAAACCACAACACCACAGGGCTGCTATGAAGAAAGTTAGTTCTTGTCCCAGCCAGACCCAGCAGACCAGGAAATACATGAAAATAACAAAGATCATTCTGGCAGAGGACCGATTAGACTGTAACTGATCAATTACTCCCCTACAAAAATCATATATACTCTTGAATGACTGCGGGCTTTAACAGCCTTCAAAGAACGAATGACCCAGCAAGAGCATCCTTTGAGTCCTCTCCGGTTCCCTTCCATCAGGCCTGCACATGATGTTCAGAATTAGGGAGCTACATATTGCTAGTCAGCCTGATAACTGTATTTGGGAGCTCAGCAAAGTGTTTGGCTTTATGAGCAAGACTTTTGATGGCTTCCTGATGGCCAGCTGTGGTTGGGGTTTTTTGCGTTGTTTTCTTTTATGTTTTATACAAGCAGAGCTAAGGAGTGGCTGGGTGTGTTTAATTATAAGGTTTGGAAACAGTTGCCTGTTTAACAGAATACAGGGACTGCCTTATGTGAAGAAACTATGACTTTGGATAGAGTTGTATGTAGTAACATACTGCTTTCTGTCCTGCCTCTAGGAGAGCAGGAAATGCAGGGCTCCTCGCAGAGGCAGTGGTACACAGCGCCTGCTGCAGCACCTTGTCTATGCTGATGCATTTATCCTGGGCTGCTCAAGCTCCCTTTTCCACAGGCAGCCAGCTCTTCTGCATGCCTACAGCTACTCCCCCCTCTCCACTTCTCAGTGTTTTTTTTTACAGCCTCTGAATCTCTAATTATATTCACTGACTTGACACAAGCTGAGCTGTGCAAGGATTTCTGGAAAAGAGCAGTTATCCCATGCTTTCATACTCCCCTATACGAAGAGTGAGAGCAGCATGCAATCCGGAAGACATACACTGAAGAGGGATGAGTCTGTCATTTCAATAGTCAATGTGATGTTTTGGCTGTATCTGAAGATCAACATTTACAGAGAATAGATGTGTAAATCACTTTTTATATGGTTCTTCAGAGGTTGCTTTCAGAGAATCATTTACTATTCCAGATGCCTGCATACTCGAAGACTGACTGACTGGAGACACTTCAGAGCAGAACAGTAAAAATGATCACTTAGTGCAGATGTTTTGATTTATAAAAAAGTGATAAAAAGATTAAAGGGATAAAATACAGCTTTAGGCTGGGCTAAGTGTTGAGCTAGAGAGGACACAGCCCTTTCCAAATACGAATAAACACCATGAATAAAACAATTACACATGGCAGTATACCACAGGGTAAGCAATGCACACACATCTCAGTCCCACAAATTACTCTTCCATGAGCCAAATGAATCAAAGAGAAGTTGAGGCTAAATCTTCTGTCAAACATTTCTGCACAGACCTACTCAAAGAATTGCAGAAGATGTGGTGCTTGGCAAAACAGAGGGCAAGCTTCTAGCACTACACAGGCACCAAAGAAGTTTTCTTCTTGAAAGTCTGTGTTTCTGCATCATATCACAGAATCACAGAATCACAGAATTGTTAGGGTTGGAAGGGACATCTGGAGATCACCTAGTACAATGCCCCTACCAAGGCAGGGCTACACAGGAACACAGCCAGATCGGTTTTGAATGTCTCCAGAGAGGGAGACTCCACAACCCCCCTGGGCAGTCTCAATCAACAATACTCTCTTTTATAGTAAGAAACGGCACAGTGTTCACTGGTTACTTAATCATAAGATCAAAAAGATGCTGGCTGTCTTCACACCATAGGGAATTTCCTGCTGACATCAGTCTGCCCTTTCCTAGTGACAGAGCAAGAGTGAGAACCTATCCAAGAGTGAAGTCTCAGAAGCCTAGCTTTGTACTGACTGCAGGCCCAGGCCATTTTCATCTCTCCACTGGTAGTGTTCAAGACCCATGCCTCCTCATGGCACATAGGACAATTACACCTTTAAACCCATTCACCCCCACTCAAAACGAGGAGTGCAAACCACTTCTTCCAGCACTCAGCTTATTCATTACTTCAGATATAGTTTTAATGATTTATTAAGTACCTCTGCTAGAGTAGAACCTGAGGCAAGGCCTTTGTTACGCTAGGTGCTGCATAAACACAAGACAAATGAGTAGTCCCTGTTAATTTACAACCTCAATAGCTAAGCAAACAGCAGACACAAAAAAGAAGGACAGAGGAGTGCTAAGAAAAGATAGGCCATTCTGGTCACATAAGAAAAATAATGGCTGCTGTTTCCCATAGGGACCTTAACATCAAGGTTTTAACACTATAGCTCTTCCTCGTTTCCTTTCTTTTGCTTGTCTACAGTTACAGCACCTTGCTGTGCACTCTGACTAAATGCACGCTCTGAGTGAAAGCGTTAGCTAATCTTTGTGGACTGTGATTCCTAAGGTCATGGAGGTTTGGTTATGCCTTATCAAATACACCAGTTCCCACAGGTATAGGATAGTTGTCATGCACAACTGCTGAATGCCACTCTCATTTTCTCACACAGGTGGTAGAAGAAATTCTTTTCAATTGAGCCCTCCTGTCGCTCCAGCGAAGTGAAGCATGAATTCAAAACAGCCACAGGTAACTAATGGATAGATTGTCTGAACGACTGACCTTGTAACAATAAAACTCAAATAACAGGAATATACCCTTGTTTTCCTATGTTAGTGATTACCTCCAATGTAAGACAAGTCTGGGCTGCCTCTATTATTTCTAGTATAAAATTGCATTTTAAGAAATTAGAAGACATTACAGTTGTAAAGTGAGTGACTCCTAAGCTAGGAAGTGTGAGAGTAACTAACCTCATCTTATTCGTGCACCGTATTTCACTCTTTAATTATGAAAGCAAAGAGATCACAAAACCCCACAATGAAGGCCATGATGACCCTAAATCGCAGAGTGAAAAACTAGACTTTAGGATGCTTTTTCCCCCACAAGTGACTTTATGATGCTTCTCTTATTTCTTTTACTATGGGAATAATACTTTATTGGAAGAACTGAATAGTTAGTTAACCAATACTTCCTTTTATCCTTCTTTATGTGTGGGGCTTCATGCCTTACTACACATTATGTAAAGCTTGGTCTGAACCTATATGGACTTGCCTACTAATAAACTTTATACTACTGACTTATCCCAATATTTGACCATGTTGAAAGTATCACATGATTTCTTTTTCCAGTTTCAGGGGAGTAAGTAGTAGTAAAGTAGTAGTATTATTTCTCTTTACCCACGGGAAAAGAAAGATCATAGGAACTTGGTTCAAACCACCAAAAGCCCACCAATTTTGTCAGCTCAATGTGAGATGGAATCTAATTTATTCAGGGTATTCAGGACTCTGTTTTTCATCTTGGGAAGTTTATATAAGCTTTTATATATTCAAAGCATATCTTCCATCAAAATGAATAGCAAGAGAAAGCGCTGAGAGCTTCTGCAAAGCTATCAAGAAAATAAAGGATACGCAGTTAGGTGCTCATTTTGGTTCTTGATCTGCCCTGCATTCATCCCAGTGGGAGGAGAGCAACAACTGCAGGAGCGAGATCAAGTGCATCACCTTTGAAGCGCTGATACTGGGAAATAAAGGGTTAACATTGTGCCTGCTTGCTTAAGCAGTCGCTGTGCTTGGTGAAACAGAACTGTAGGAGTTACGGCTGCTAGGCAGAATTGCAAGAGATAAGATTCATAGCTTAATATTTAAGACATTCTTGTTCAAATAGTATCTTTAGAAAGAAAAGGAACAAAAGATAGCCAGAGTAACAAAATTTAAACTTGACAATTTTCTACTTTAAGATACATAAAACCATCTTGTACTGAACCTGAGGTCTGGGCAGGAGCTGAAACCCCACTGAGTCTGCGTGAAAGCAAGAGGTTACTCGTGGTGATGAAGAGCAACGACAGGCCTTCATCCTCACGACCCCTAACGACCATCACCAGGAGGCACTGCGCAGGTGCACCAATGGGACGAATGCCAGAAACTAATTCTAATACTAGATGGGAATAGGTTTTGCATATGTATGAGGCGTGGAGCAATCTCATGTTTAGGTAATCATTATATGTAATCTAAACGAACTGAGTGGCAAAGGGGGGCACGCATGTTTTTGGAGGAGAAACCCCCATGCGCCTCAGCGCTGAATAAAGCATACCTACTTTACAACTTCAAGGACTTGTGGAGTCAATCCGCGTTATCAGTGCCACACTCGTCTCTTCCTCGTAGCAATCGACACTTCACTACTCTTGTGAAAGGCTTGCTCAGGGGTTCATGTAACGGTGGAAGAAAAACTGTACCTTGAAAAACGTTAAGGCCTTAATGCAGAGCCATAAAAAGGGTGAAACCTGCCAAAAACAGGACAAAGCCTTAACACAGAACTTGTCAGCTGTGGCAACTTCTTAGAGAGCGCTTAAACATGGATGAAACTGTATTTTCCTCTGCCATTTCAACGGAAGCAATAAACTGTAAGCAGATAAACACGAATCAGCTTCAGACAAGAGGCCATTATGGAAACTGCACCTATGTCTTTATGTTGGCAAATCCGCAAATGCTCCCGCAATGGGAGCTTCCAGGGAACGTGATGTGCTGAAAACGTTCATTAATTTTCATTTTTTCAGTGATTTTTTAATCTGTTTTTATTAATAAGGAACAGTTGCTTGAAGAGTATCAGAGAGAAACGGGCCGACACCCAAAACCTCTGCGCTGGTGGGCAGGCAACTCAGCAACGCCAGTTCTAACCCTCCTCAGCAGCCTCAGCCTGCAACCCCATCAAGCAGGGGAGAACGACGGGAGGGAGAGAGGCTCCCTCATGGCAGCCATTTAGCATCAAGGCCCACCGCCCCTTCTCCTTCGGCCGCTCACACTGGAGCCAACGCAACCGTTACACTCCCTAGAGCTTCCCGGCCTGCACCGCTCTCCGGTGCTCCAATGGGAGCTCCCGGCGACCGCTGTTACAGAAACAAGTGGGTGGCTCCCTCCAGGAATCCTTACTTTAGAGCCGGTTTGTGTTAAAAGATGTGGGAACCATAAATCTCTGTCCAGAGATGCATGTATTTGTTCAGGGTTGTCAACATTACCATTGAAGGGAAATGTTTTGTGTTAATGTCTTGGTGCTGGTATAAGGCCGGGTCTGGAGTTTTTGCGCATCATGAGCTGTAGGGCTAGGCTAAGTGACTACTACCGGACCCTACAGAGGAAGTTTAGAAGAAACTGCAATAGAGTAACTTAACCGGTTTAGAAAACTCTCTAAAGAGCTTTTGTCTGTGGCTGATTTATATTATGGAAAGCCCATGGTTAATCACTGCATTATGTTTAAAATGTTTTATATTTTGTTGCAGACTCTTACACTTGCAAATCTTTAGAGTTATCTTGAACAGGTAAACTGTCCTTTTGCAATGAACTTGGACAATCTATTAGTTCAGCTGTGCATTTACTGAAAGATAAAGGCTTTTCTTCTGTGAGCAGTGGGAAAGCCACAGACGCAAACAAAAATCATCCATATTCTGTAGTCCTGCACCAAAAGATGTGTCACTTCCTGAGCCAGAATTGCCCATTGCAGATGCAGGCAGTGAAACCTTCTGCATGGGAAGTTATATAAGACTAAGTTGTGCCCTATACCAAGTTCCTAACACTGCCTTTCTCACCATGACTTGAAGTGGGATTACTGTGCTCTTTGTTGAGTATAATATATGCATCTATTTGTAAAAAATACAACCTAGTGATAAGATGCTTGCCTAGAGAGTGGGATAGAGCAGTCCAGAGTCTTAGCAGCTTGCTGTGATTTAAAACCATTTCTGGGTTGTCCAGAAAAACAGGCACTGTGATGGGGAGAAAATGCAGTCTACCCTTTGCTCTCCC